>NC_135207.1:0-327500 GCF_050948175.1 Xylocopa sonorina | reverse complement strand
ATGAAATGCGATATCTCGTTTTGAGATGATTTAGAAATCTAATGCTACGATACGTAGACATCTGCAAACGCTATTTCCCAGCAAGGATGTGTCGCATTTACATTCTTCTGAAGTGAATACGAGGTATACATGACACTTCGCAATGAATATTATATCTTATCATAAATCATAGAAATTGGATGCGATACCGCGATTTGAGAAGCATTTGAACTCTATTTCTTCGATACGTAGGCATTTGGAAACGCTATTTCCTAGAGAGGAAGTGTCGCATTTACATTCATTTGAAGTGTATGCGAAGTATAAGATACACTTCGCAATGAATATTATATCTTATCATGAGACATAGAAATGAGATGCGATATCCCGATTTGAGAAGCATAAAACTTTATTTCTTCGATACGTAGACATCTGCAAACGCTAATTCCTAGCAAGGAAGTGTCGCATTTACAATCATTTGAAGTGTATGCGAGGTATACATGACACTTCGCAATGAATATTATATCTTATAATGAAACGTAGAAGTACGATGCGATATCGCGTCTTAAGACGCATTAGAACTCTATTGCTACGATACTTAGACATCTGCAAACGATATCTCCTAGCATGGGAGTGTCACATTTACGTTCATTTTAAGTGGATGCGAAGTATACATAACACTCCACAATGAATATTATATCTTCTCATGAGACATAGAAATGGGTCGCGATATCTTGTTTTAGGAAGCATTAGATCTCTATTGCTACGATACGTAGTCATCTGCAAACGCTACTTCCTAGCAAGGAAATGTCGCATTTACATTCCTTTGATGTGAGCACGCGGTATACATAACACTCCATAATGAATATTATATCTTATCATGGAACATAGAAATGATATGCGATATCCCGTTTTTAGACGCATTAGAACACGATTGCTTCGATTCGTAGACATCTGCGAAAGCTATTTGCTAGCAAGGAAGTGTCGCATTTACATTCATTTGAAGTGTATGCGAGGTATACGTGACACTTGGCAATAAACATTATATCTTGTCATGAAACATAGAAATAAGATGCGAAATGGCGTTCTGAGAAGCATTAGAAGCCTAATGCTACGATACGTAGACATTTGCAAACGCTATTTCCTAGCAAGGATGTGTCGCATTTACATTCCTTTGAGGTGAATACGAGGAATACAATACACTCCACAATGAGTATTATATATCATCGTGAAACATAGAAATGAGGGGCGATATCGCGTTTTAAGAAGCATTAGTACACTATTGCTACGGTACGTAGACATCAGCGAACGCTATTTCCTTGCAAGGAAGTGTCGCATTTACATTCATTTGATGTGTAGACGAGATAGACATAACACTACACAATGAATATTATATCTTTTCATAAAACGTAGAATTGAGGTGCGATATCGCGATTTATGAAGCATTGGAACTCTGTTGCTTCGATACGTAGACATCTGCCATCGCTATTTCCTATCGAGGAAGTGTGGCATTTACATTCATTTGAAGCGTATGCGAGGTATACAAGGCTCTCCGCACTGAATATTATATTTTATCATGAAACATATAAATGAGATGCGATATCGCGATTTAAGAAGGGTTAGAACACTACTGCTTCGATACGTAGACATCTCACATCGCTATTTCCTAGCAAGGAAGTGTCGCATTTACATTCATTTGAAGTGTTGCTGAGGAATACATAATACTTCGCAATGAATATCATATCTTATCACGTCACATATTAATGAGATGCGATATCGCGTTTTAAGAAGCATTAGAACTCTATTGCTACGATACGTAGACATCTGCAAACGCTATTTCCCAGGAAGGAAGTGTCGCACTTACACTCTTTTGAGGTGCATGCGAAGTAGGCATAACAGTTCACAATGAATATTATATCTTATCAAGAAACATAGGAATGAGATGCGATATCGCGGTTTAAGGAACATTAGAACTCTATTGCTTTACATTAATTTGAAGTGTAGTCGAGGAATACGTAACACTTCGCAGTGAATATTGTATCTTACCATGAGACATAGAAATGAACTGCGATATCGCGTTTTGAGAAGTGTTAGAAATCTGTTGCTTCGATGCGTAGACATCTGCCATCGCCATTTCCAAGCAAGCAAGTGTCGCATTTACATTCATTTGAAGTGTATGCGAGGTATACATAACACTCCACAATGAATATTATATCTTATCATGAAACGTAGAAATAACGAGCGATTTTGCGTTTTAAGAAGCATTAGAACTCTATTGTTTCGATACGTAGACATCTGCAGATGCTATTTCCTAGCAAGGAAGTGTCGCATTTACAATCTTTTGAAGTGAATACGAGGTATACATAACAGTGCACAATGAATATTATATCTTCTCATGAAACATAGAAATGAGATGCGACATGGCGATTTAAGAAGCAATAGATCTCTATTGCTTCGATACGTAGACACCTGCAAACTTTACTTCCTAGCAAGGAAGTGTCGCATTTACATTCTTTTGAAGAGAAAACGTGGTATACATGATACTCCGCAATGAATATTATATCTTACCATAAAACATAGAAACGAGATGCGATATGGCGATTTAAGAAGCATTAGAACCCTATTGCTTCGATACGTCGACGTCTGTAAACGCTACTTCCTAGCAAGGAAGTGTCGCATTTACTTCATTTTGATGTGAATACGAGGTATACATAACACTCCAGAATGAACATTATATCTTATCATGAAACATAGAAATGAGGAGCGATTTCGCGTTTTAAGAAGCATTAGAACTCTATTGCTTCGTTACGTAGACATCCTCAGGCGCCAATTCCTAGCAAGGAAGTGTCGCATTTACATTCTTTTGAAGTGAACACGAAGTATACATGACAATCCGCAATGAATATTATATCTTGTCCTAAAACATAGAAATGAGATGCGATATCTCGTTTTAAGAATCATTAGAACACCATTGCTACGGTTCGTAGATATCTGCAGATGCTATTTCCTAGGAAGGAAGCGTCGCATTTACATTCTTTTGAAGTGAATACGAGGTATACATAACACTTCGCAATTAGTATTATATCTTATCATGAAACATAGAAATGAGATGCGACATCGCGTCTTGAGATAATTTAGAACTCTAATGCTACGATACGTAGACATCCGCAAACGCTATTTCCTAGCGAGGAAGTGTCGCATTTACATTCATTTGAAGTGTATGGCAGGTATACATGACACTTCGCAATGAATATTATATCTTATCATGAAAGATACAAATGAGATGCGATATCGCGTTTTAAGAGGCATTAGAACTCTATTGCTAGGATACGTACACATCTACAAACGATATTTCCTAGCCAGGAAGTGTCGCATTTACATTCATTTGTAGTGCATGCGAGGTATACATGACACTTCACAATGAATATCATATCTTATCATGATACATTGAAATGAGATGCGATATCGCGTTTTGAGAAGCGTTAGAATTCTATTACTTCGATAAGTAGACATCGGCAAACGCTATTTCGTAGCAACGAAGTGTCGCATTTACATTCTTTTGAAGCGAATACGAGGTATACATAGCAATCCACAATGAATATTATATCTTATCGCGAAACATAGAAATGAGATGCGATATCGCGATTTAAGAAGCATTAGAACTCTATTGCTACGATACGTAAATATCTGGAAACGCTATTTCCTAGCAAGGAAGAGTCGCATTTACATTCTTATGAAGTGAATACGAGGAATACATAACATTTCGCAATGAATATTATATCTTATCATGAAACATAGAAATAAGATGCGACATGGCGTTTAGAGAAGCATTATAGCTCTAATGCTACGCTACGTAGACATCTGCAAACGCTACTTCCTAGTAAGGAAGTGTCGCATTTACATTCTTTTGACGTGGATACGACGTATAGATAACATTCCACAATGAATATTATATCTTATCGTGAAACGTAGAAATGAGGAGCGGTATCGCGTTTTAGGAAGCATTAGAACTCTAATACCACGATACGTAAGCATATGCAAACGCTATTTCCTAGCAAGAATGTGTCCGCCTTATATTCTTTTGAAGTGACTACGAGGAATACATGACACTTCGCAATGAATATTATATCTCATCATGAAACATAGAAGTGAGATGCGACATCGCTATATAAGAAGCATTAGAACTCTATTGCTTCGATATGGAGACATCTGCAAACACTTTTTCCTAGCAAGGAAGTGTCGCATTAACATTCTGTTGAGGTGAATACGAGATATACATGACACTCCACATCGAATATTATATCTTATCATGATACATAGAAATGAGATGCTATATGGCGATTTAAGAAGCATTATAACTCTATTGCTACGATACGTAGACATCTGCTCACGCTATTTCCTAGCAAGGAAGTGTCGCACTTACATTCTTTTGAAGTGAATACGAGGTATACATAACACTCCACAACGAATATTATATCTTATCATGAAACATAGAAATGAGGAGCGATTTCGCGTTTTAAGAAGCATTAGAACTCTATTGCTTCGATACGTAGACATCTGCAAACGCTATTTCCTAGCAAGGTAGTGTCGCATTTACATTCTTTTGAAGCGAATACGAGGTATACATGACACTTCGCAATGAATATTATATCTTATCATGAAACATAGAAATGAGATGCGATATCTCGTTATAAGAAGCATTATAACACGATTACTACGATACGTAGACATCTGCAAACGCCTTTTCCTAGCAAGGAAGTGTCGCATTTACACTCATTTGAAGTGAATACGAGGAATACATGAAACTTCGCAATGAATATTGTATCTTATCATGAAACATAGAAATGGGATACGATATCGCGTTTTAAAAAGCATTAGAACTCTAATGCTACGATACGTAGACATCTTTCAAACGCTATTTCTTAGAAAGGAAGTGACGCATTTACATTCAATTGAAGTGTATGCGAGGTATACAAGGAACTTCGCAATGAATATTACATCTTATCATGAAACATATAAATGAGATGCGATATCGCGTTTTGAGAAGCATTAGGACTCTAATGCTACGATTCGTAGACATCTGCGAACGCTATTTCCTAGCAAGGAAGTGTCGCATTTACATTCATTTGAAGTGTAGACGAGGAATACTTAACACTTCGCAATGAATATTATATCTTATAATGAAACGTAGAAATGGGGAGCGGTATCGCGTTTTAGGAAGCATTAGAACTCTAATACCACGATACGTAAGCATATGCAAACGCTATTTCCTAGCAAGAATGTGTCCGACTTACATTCTTTTGAAGCGACTACGAGGAATACATGACACTTCGCAATGAATATTATATCTCATCATGAAACATAGAAGTGAGATGCGACATCGCTATATAAGAAGCATTAGAACTCTATTGCTTCGATATGGAGACATCTGCAAACACTTTTTCCTAGCATGGAAGTGTCGCATTAACATTCTTTTGAGGTGAATACGAGATATACATGAAACTCCATATCGAATATTATATCTTATCATGATACATAGAAATGAGGAGCGATATCGCGTTTTAATAAGCATTAGGAATATATTGCTACGTTACATGGACATCTGCAAACGGTTTTTCTGTGCACGGAAGTGTCAAGTTTTTATTCTTTTGAAGTGAATACGAGGTATACATGACACTTCGCACTGAATATTATATCTTATCATGAAACATAGAAATGAGATGCGATATCGCCTTGTATGGAGCATTAGAACTCTATTGCTACGATACGTAGATATCTGCGGACGCTATTTCCTAGCAAGGAAGTGTCGCATTTACATTGTTTTGTAGTGAATTCGAGGTATACGTAACACTCCACAATGAATATTATATCTTATCATGAAACATAGAAAGAAGATGCGATACGGCGATTTGAGAAGCAAAAGAACACTATTGCTTCGATACGTAGATATCTGCAAACGCTATTTCCTAGCAAGGAAGTGTCGCATTTATATTCAGTTGAAGTGTATGCGAGTTATACAAGACACTTCACAATGAATATTATATCTCATCATGAGGCATAGAAATGAGATGCGATATCGCGTTTTGAGAAGCTGTGGAACTCTAATGATACGATACGTAGACATCTGCAAACGCTATTTCCTAGCAAGGAAATGTCGCATTTACATTCATTTGAAGTGTATGCGAGGTATACATGACACATCGCAGTGAATATTATATCTTATCATGAAACATAGATATGAGATGCGCTATCGCGAATTAAGAAGCATTAGAACTCTATTGCAACGATACGTAAGCATCTGCAAACGCTATTTCCTAGCAAGGAAGTGTCGCATTTACATTCCTTTGAGGTGAATACGCGGTATACATAACAATTCGCCATGAATATTATATCTTATCATGAAATATAGAAATGAGATGCGATATCGTGTTTTAAGAAGCATTAGAACACTATTGCTACGATACGTAGATATCTGAAGACGCAACTTCCTAGCAAGAGAGTGTCGTATTTACATTCTTTTGAGGTGAATACGAGGTATACATAACCCTCCACAATGAATATTATATCTTATCATGAAACGTAGAAACGGGACGCGATATAGCGTTTTGAGAAGCATTACAACTCTAATGCTACGATTCGTAGACATCTGCCATCGCTATTTCCTAGGAAGGAAGAGTCGCATTTACATTCGTTTGAATTGTACGCGAGGTATACATGACACTTCGCAATGAATATTATATCTTATCATGTAACATAGAAATGAGTTGCGATATCGCGTTTTAAGAAGCATTGGAACACTATTGCTTCAACACATCGACACCTGCAAACGATATTTCCTAGCAAGGAAGTGTCGTATTAACATTCTTTTGTAGTGAATACGAGGTACACATAACACTCCACAATGAATACTATATCTTATCATGAAACATAGAAATGAGATTGCGATATCCCATTGCAAGAAGCTTTAGAACTCTATTGCTTCGATACGTAGACATCTGCAATCGCAATTTCCTAGCAAGGAAGTGTCGCACTTACATTCATTTGAAGTGTATGCGAGGTATACATAACACTTCGTAATGAATGTTACATATTATCGTGAAACATAGAAATGAGATGCGATATCTCGTTTTGAGAAGCATTAGAACTCTAACGCTGCGATACGAAGACATATGCAAACGCTATTTCCTAGCATGGAAGTGTCGCATTTACATTCTTTTGAAGTGAATACGAGGTATGCATGACACTTCGCAATGAATATTATATCTTATCATGAAACATAGAAATGAGATACGATATGGTATATAAGAAGCATTAGAAATCTACTGCTTCGATACGTAGACATCTGGAGACGCTATTTCCTTGCTAGGAAGTGTCGCATTTACATTCAATTGAAGTGAGTACGAGGTATACATAACACTGCACAATGAATATTATATCTTATCATGAAGCAAAGAAATGAGATGCGATATCGCGGTTTAGGAAGCACTAGAACTCTATTGCTTCGATACGTAGACATCTCCAAACGTTATTTCCTGGGAAGGAAGAGTCGCATCTACATTCATTTGAAGTGTAGACTAGATATACATAACACTGCACAATGAATATTATATCTTGTCATGAAGGATGGAAATGAGATGCGATATCGCCATTTAAGATGCATTAGAACACTAATGCTGCGATACGTAGATATCTGCAAACGCTATTTCCTAGCAAGGAAGTGTCGCATTTACATACTTTTGAAGTGAATACGAGGTATACATAACACTGCACAATGAGTATTATATCTTATCATGAAGCATAGAAATGAGATGCGATATGGCGTTTTAAGTTGCATTAGAACTCTAATGCTTCGATACGTAGACATCTGCAAACGCTATTTCCTAGGAAGGAAGTGTAGCATTTACATTCACTTGAAGTTTATGCGAGGTACACATGACACTTCGCAATGAATATTATATCTTGTCATGAGACATTGAAATGAGGTGCGATATCGAGATTTAAGAAGCATTAGAACCCCATTGCTACCATACGTAGACATCTGCAAACGCCGTTTCCTAGCAAGAAAGTGTCGCATTAAATTCTTTTGAAGTGAAACGAGGTATACATAATACTCCACAATGAATATTATATCTTACTATGTAACATAGAAATGTGATGCGATATCGCGCTCTGAGAAGCATTAGAACTCTAATGCTACGATACGTAGACATCTGCAAACGCTATTTAATATCGAGGAAGTGTCGCATTTACATCCTTTTGAAGTGAATACGAGGTATACATGCCACTTCGCAGTGAATATTATGTCTTATCATGAAATATGGAAATGGGATGCGATATCGCGATTTAAGAAGCATTAGAACCCTATTGCTTCGATACGTAGACATATGCAAACGCTACTTCCTAGCAAGGAAGTGTCGCATTTACATTCAATTGAAGTGAGTACGAGGTATACATAACACTGCACAATGAATATTATTTCTTATCATGAAGCATAGAAATGAGATGCGATATCGCGATTTAAGAAGCACTAGAACTCTATTGCTTCGATACGTAGATATCTCCAAACGCTATTTCCTGGGAAGCAAGAGTCGCATCTACATTCATTTGAAGTGTAGACGAGATATACATAACACTGCACAATGAATATTATATCTTGCCATGAAGGATAGAAATGAGATGCGATATCGCGATTTAAGATGCATTAGAACTCTCATGCTTCGGTACGTAGACATCTGCAAACGCTATTTCCTAGGAAGGAAGTGTCGCATTTACATTCATTTGAAGTGTATGCGAGGTGTAAGTGACACTTCGCAATGAATATTATATCTTATCATGAAACATAGAAATGAGATGCGATATCGCGTTTTAAGAAGCGTTAGAACTCTACTGCTACGATACGTAGACATCTGCAATCGCTATTTCCTAGCAAGGAAGTGTCGCACTTACATTCATTTGAAGTGTATGCGAGGTATACATAACACTTCGCAATGAATGTTACATGTTATCGTGAAACATAGAAATGAGATGCGATATCTCGTTTCATGAAGCATTATAACAAGCTTCCTACGATACGTAGACATCTGCAAACGCTATTTCCTAGCAAGGAAGTGTCGCATTTAGATTCATTTGAAGTGAATACGAGGAATACATGAAACTTCTCAATGAATATTATATCTTATCATGAAACACAGAAATGTGATGTGATTTCGCGTCTTAAGAAGCATTCGAACTCTATTGCTACGATACGTAGACACCTGCAAACGCTTTTTCATAGCAAGGAAGTGTCGCGTTTACATTTTTCTGAAGTGAATACAAGGTATACATGACACTTCGCAATTAATATTATATCTTATCATGAAACATAGAAATGAGATGCGATATCCCGTTGCAAGAAGCTTTAGAACTCTATTGCTTCGATACGTAGACATCTGCAATCGCAATTTCCTAGCTAGGAAGTGTCGCACTTACATTCATTTGAAGTGTATGCGAGGTATACATAACACTTCGCAATGAATGTTACATATTATCGTGAAACATAGAAATGAGATGCGATATCTCGTTTCATGAAGCATTATAACAAGCTTGCTACGATACGTAGACATCTGCAAACGCTATTTCCTAGCAAGGAAGTGTCGCATTTACATTCATTTGAAGTGAATACGAGGAATATATGAAGCTTCTCAATGAACATTATATCTTATCATGAAACATAGAAATGTGATGTGATATCGCGTTTCAAGTAGCATTAGAACTCTATTGCTACGATACGTAGACATCTGCAAACGCTATTTCCTAGGAAGAAAGTTGTCGCATTTACATTTTTCTGAAGTGAATACGAGGAATACATGAAATTTCGCATTGAAAATTATATCTTATCATGAAACACAGAAATGTGATGTGATATCGCGTTTTAGGAAGCACTAGAGCTCTATTGCTTCGATACGTAGACATCTGCAATCGCTATTTCCTAGCAAGGAAGTGTCGCACTTACATTCATTTGAAGTGTGTGCGAGGTATACATAACACTTCGCAATGAATGTTACATGTTATCGTGAAACATAGAAATGAGATGCGATATCTCGTTTCATGAAGCATTATAACAAGCTTCCTACGATACGTAGACATCTGCAAACGCTATTTCCTAGCAAGGAAGTGTCGCATTTACATTCATTTGAAGTGAATACGAGGAATATATGAAGCTTCTCAATGAATATTATATCTTATCATGAATCATAGAAATGTGATGTGATATCGCGTTTCAAGTAGCATTAGAACTCTATTGCCACGATACCTAGACATCTGTAATCGCTAGTTCCTAGCAAGGAAGTTTCGCATTTACATTCATTTGAAGTGTATGCGAGTTACACATGACACTTAGGAATTAATATTATATCTTATCATGAATCATACAAATGAGATGCGATATCACTCTTTGAGAAGCATTAGAACTCTATTGCTTCGATACGTAGACATCTGCGAACGCTATTACCTAGCAAGGAAGTGTTGCATTTACACTCATTTGAAGTGTGTGCGAGGAATACATGACACTTCGCAATGGATATTATATCTTATCATGGAACATACAAATGAGATGCGATATCGCATTTTAAAAAGCATTAGAACTCTCTTGCATCTATAAGTAGGCATCTGCAAACGCTATTTCCTAGCAAGAAAGTGTCGCATTTACATTCATTTGAAGTGAATGTGATGTATTCATGACACTTCGCAATGAATATTATATCTTATCATGAAACATAGAAATGCGATGGGATATCGCGATCTAAAAAGCACTAGAACTCTATTGCTACGATACGTAGACATCTGCAAATGCTATCAAAGAGCAAGGAAGTGTTGCATTTACATTCAATTGAAGTGAATACGAGGAGTGCATAACAATTGGCAATGAATATTATATCACATCATGAGACATAGAAATGAGATGCGATGTCGCGTTATGAGAAGCATTAGAACTCTATTGCTTCGATACGTAGACATCTGCAAACGCTATTTCCTAGCAAGGAAGTGTCGTATTTACATGCTTTTGAAGTGAATAGGAGGTGTACATGACACTTTGCAATGAATATTATATCCTATCATGAAACATAGAAGTGAGATGCGATATCGAGTTTTAAGTAGCTTTAGAACTCTATTGCTAGGATACGTAGACATCTGCAACCGCAATTTTCCTGCCAAAGAAGTGGCGCATTTACATTCTCTTGAAGTGTATGCGTGGTATAAGTGACACTTCCCAATGAATATTATATCTTATCATGAAACATAGAAATGACATGGGATATCGCGTTTTAAGAAGCATTAGAACACTATTGCTACGATACGTAGATATCTGCTGACGCTATTTCCTAGCAAGTAAGTGTCGCATTTACATTCTATTGAAGTGAATACAAGGTATACATAACACTCCACAATGAATATTATAACTTATCATGAAACATAGAAATGAGATGCGATATCGCGTTTCGAGAAGCATTAGAACTCTATTGCTACGATACGTAGACATCTGAAAACGCTATTTCCTATAGCAAGGAAGTGTCGCATTTACATTCAAACGAAGAGCATGAGAGGTATAAGTGATACTTCGCAATGAATATTATATCTTATCATGAAACATAGAAATGAGAAGCGACATCTCGTTCTAAGTAGCATTAGAACTCCATTGCTACGATACGTAGACATCTGGAAACGCTATTTCCTAGCAAGGATGTGTCGCATTTACATTCATTTGAAGTGTATGCGAGGTATACATGACACTTCGCAATGAATATTATATCTTGTCACGAAACATAGAAATGGGATGCGATATCGCGATTTAAGAAGCATTAGAACACTATTGCTTCGATACGTAGGCGTCTGCAAACGCTATCTCCTAGCAAGGAAGTGTCGCATTTACATTCATTTGATGTGAGTACGAAGTACACATGACACTCCGCAATGAATATTATATCTTACCATGAAACATAGAAATGAAATGCGGTATCCCGTTTTAAGAAGCATTAGAACTCTATTGCTACGATACGTAGACATCTGGAAACGCTATTTCCTAGCAAGGATGTGTCGCATTTACATTCATTTGAAGTGTATGCGAGGTATACATGACACTTCGCCATGAATATTATATCTTATCATGAAACATAGAAATGAGGAGCGATTTCGCGTTTTAAGAAGCATTAGAACTCTATTGCTATGATACGTAGACATCTACAAACGCTATTTCCTGGCAAGGAAGTGTCGCATTTACATTCTTTTGAAGTGAATACGACGTATACATAACACGCTACAATGAATATTATATCTTATCATGAAACATAGAAATGAGATGCGATATCGCGATTTAAGAAGTATTAGAAATCTATTGCTTCGATACGTAGGCTTCTGCAAACCCTATTTCGTAGCAGGGAAGTGTCGTATTTACCTTCTTTTGAAGAGAATACGAGGTATACATTACACTCCGCAATGAATATTGTATTTTATCATGAAACATAGAAATGAGATGCGATATCGCGTTTTGAGAAGCATTAGAACTCTATTGCTACGAAACGCGGACATCTGCAGACGCTATTTCCTAGCAAGGAAGTATCGCATTTACATTCTTTTGAAGTGAGTACGAGGTATACATAACACTGCACAATGAATATTATTTCTTATCATGAAGCATAGAAATGAGATGCGATATCGCGATTTAAGAAGCACTAGAACTCTATTGCTTCGATACGTAGATATCTCCAAACGCTATTTCCTGGGAAGCAAGAGTCGCATCTACATTCATTTGAAGTGTAGACGAGATATACATAACACTGCACAATGAATATTATATCTTGCCATGAAGGATAGAAATGAGATGCGATATCGCGATTTAAGATGCATTAGAACTCTCATGCTTCGGTACGTAGACATCTGCAAACGCTATTTCCTAGGAAGGAAGTGTCGCATTTACATTCATTTGAAGTGTATGCGAGGTGTAAGTGACACTTCGCAATGAATATTATATCTTATCATGAAACATAGAAATGAGATGCGATATCGCGTTTTAAGAAGCGTTAGAACTCTACTGCTACGATACGTAGACATCTGCAATCGCTATTTCCTAGCAAGGAAGTGTCGCACTTACATTCATTTGAAGTGAATACGAGGAATATATGAAGCTTCTCAATGAACATTATATCTTATCATGAAACATAGAAATGTGATGTGATATCGCGTTTCAAGTAGCATTAGAACTCTATTGCTACGATACGTAGACATCTGCAAACGCTATTTCCTAGGAAGAAAGTTGTCGCATTTACATTTTTCTGAAGTGAATACGAGGAATACATGAAATTTCGCATTGAAAATTATATCTTATCATGAAACACAGAAATGTGATGTGATATCGCGTTTTAGGAAGCACTAGAGCTCTATTGCTTCGATACGTAGACATCTGCAATCGCTATTTCCTAGCAAGGAAGTGTCGCACTTACATTCATTTGAAGTGTGTGCGAGGTATACATAACACTTCGCAATGAATGTTACATGTTATCGTGAAACATAGAAATGAGATGCGATATCTCGTTTCATGAAGCATTATAACAAGCTTCCTACGATACGTAGACATCTGCAAACGCTATTTCCTAGCAAGGAAGTGTCGCATTTACATTCATTTGAAGTGAATACGAGGAATATATGAAGCTTCTCAATGAATATTATATCTTATCATGAATCATAGAAATGTGATGTGATATCGCGTTTCAAGTAGCATTAGAACTCTATTGCCACGATACCTAGACATCTGTAATCGCTAGTTCCTAGCAAGGAAGTTTCGCATTTACATTCATTTGAAGTGTATGCGAGTTACACATGACACTTAGGAATTAATATTATATCTTATCATGAATCATACAAATGAGATGCGATATCACTCTTTGAGAAGCATTAGAACTCTATTGCTTCGATACGTAGACATCTGCGAACGCTATTACCTAGCAAGGAAGTGTTGCATTTACACTCATTTGAAGTGTGTGCGAGGAATACATGACACTTCGCAATGGATATTATATCTTATCATGGAACATACAAATGAGATGCGATATCGCATTTTAAAAAGCATTAGAACTCTCTTGCATCTATAAGTAGGCATCTGCAAACGCTATTTCCTAGCAAGAAAGTGTCGCATTTACATTCATTTGAAGTGAATGTGATGTATTCATGACACTTCGCAATGAATATTATATCTTATCATGAAACATAGAAATGCGATGGGATATCGCGATCTAAAAAGCACTAGAACTCTATTGCTACGATACGTAGACATCTGCAAATGCTATCAAAGAGCAAGGAAGTGTTGCATTTACATTCAATTGAAGTGAATACGAGGAGTGCATAACAATTGGCAATGAATATTATATCACATCATGAGACATAGAAATGAGATGCGATGTCGCGTTATGAGAAGCATTAGAACTCTATTGCTTCGATACGTAGACATCTGCAAACGCTATTTCCTAGCAAGGAAGTGTCGTATTTACATGCTTTTGAAGTGAATAGGAGGTGTACATGACACTTTGCAATGAATATTATATCCTATCATGAAACATAGAAGTGAGATGCGATATCGAGTTTTAAGTAGCTTTAGAACTCTATTGCTAGGATACGTAGACATCTGCAACCGCAATTTTCCTGCCAAAGAAGTGGCGCATTTACATTCTCTTGAAGTGTATGCGTGGTATAAGTGACACTTCCCAATGAATATTATATCTTATCATGAAACATAGAAATGACATGGGATATCGCGTTTTAAGAAGCATTAGAACACTATTGCTACGATACGTAGATATCTGCTGACGCTATTTCCTAGCAAGTAAGTGTCGCATTTACATTCTATTGAAGTGAATACAAGGTATACATAACACTCCACAATGAATATTATAACTTATCATGAAACATAGAAATGAGATGCGATATCGCGTTTCGAGAAGCATTAGAACTCTATTGCTACGATACGTAGACATCTGAAAACGCTATTTCCTATAGCAAGGAAGTGTCGCATTTACATTCAAACGAAGAGCATGAGAGGTATAAGTGATACTTCGCAATGAATATTATATCTTATCATGAAACATAGAAATGAGAAGCGACATCTCGTTCTAAGTAGCATTAGAACTCCATTGCTACGATACGTAGACATCTGGAAACGCTATTTCCTAGCAAGGATGTGTCGCATTTACATTCATTTGAAGTGTATGCGAGGTATACATGACACTTCGCAATGAATATTATATCTTGTCACGAAACATAGAAATGGGATGCGATATCGCGATTTAAGAAGCATTAGAACACTATTGCTTCGATACGTAGGCGTCTGCAAACGCTATCTCCTAGCAAGGAAGTGTCGCATTTACATTCATTTGATGTGAGTACGAAGTACACATGACACTCCGCAATGAATATTATATCTTACCATGAAACATAGAAATGAAATGCGGTATCCCGTTTTAAGAAGCATTAGAACTCTATTGCTACGATACGTAGACATCTGGAAACGCTATTTCCTAGCAAGGATGTGTCGCATTTACATTCATTTGAAGTGTATGCGAGGTATACATGACACTTCGCCATGAATATTATATCTTATCATGAAACATAGAAATGAGGAGCGATTTCGCGTTTTAAGAAGCATTAGAACTCTATTGCTATGATACGTAGACATCTACAAACGCTATTTCCTGGCAAGGAAGTGTCGCATTTACATTCTTTTGAAGTGAATACGACGTATACATAACACGCTACAATGAATATTATATCTTATCATGAAACATAGAAATGAGATGCGATATCGCGATTTAAGAAGTATTAGAAATCTATTGCTTCGATACGTAGGCTTCTGCAAACCCTATTTCGTAGCAGGGAAGTGTCGTATTTACCTTCTTTTGAAGAGAATACGAGGTATACATTACACTCCGCAATGAATATTGTATTTTATCATGAAACATAGAAATGAGATGCGATATCGCGTTTTGAGAAGCATTAGAACTCTATTGCTACGAAACGCGGACATCTGCAGACGCTATTTCCTAGCAAGGAAGTATCGCATTTACATTCTTTTGAAGTGAGTACGAGGTATACATAACTCTCCACAATGAATATTGTATCTTTTCATGAAGCATATAAATGGGGAGCGATTTCGCGTTTTAAGAAGCATTGGAAATCTATTGCTTCGATACGTAGACATCTCCAAAAGCTACTACCTAGCAATGAAGTGTCGCCTTTTAATAGGTTTGAAGTGTATGCGTGGTATACAAGACACTTCGCAATGAATATTATATCTTATCATGGAACATAGAAATGAGTGCGATATCTCGTTTTAAGAAGCATCAGAACTCTGTGGCTTCGATACGTAGACATCTGCCATCGCTATATCCTAGCAAGGATGTGTCGCATTTACATTCATTTGATGTGAGTACGAAGTACACATAACACTCCGCAATGAATATTATATCTTACCATGAAACATAGAAATGAAATGCGGTATCCCGTTTTAAGATGCATTAGAACTCTATTGCTACGATACGTAGACATCTGCAAACGCTATTTCCTAGCAAGTAAGTGACGCATTATCATTCTTTTGAAGTGAATACGAGGTATACATAACACTGCACAATGAATAATATACCTTATCATGAAACGTAGAAATGAGATGCGATATCGCGACTTAAGGGACAATAGAACTCTATTTCTTCGATACCTAGACATGTGGAAACGCTACTTCCTAGCAAGGCAGTGTCGCATTTACATTCTTTTGAAATGCATACGAGGTATACATGACACTCCGCAATGAATATTATATCTTATCACGAAACATAGAAGTGAGATGCGATATCGCTATCTAAGAAGCAGTAGATCTCTATTGCTTCGATACGTAGACATCTGCCAACGCTATTTCCTAGCAAGGAAGTGTCGCATTTACATTCATTTGAAGTGTATGCGAGATATTCAAGACACTTCGCAATGAATACTATACCTTATCTTGAAACGGAGAAATGAGACGCGATATCGCAATTTGAGAAGCATTAGAACTCTAATGCTACGTTACGTAGACATCTGCAAACGCTCTTTCCTAGCAAGGGAGTGTCGCATTTACATTCTTTTGAAGTGAATACGAGGTTATAATAACACTCCACAATGAATATTATATCTTATCATGATACATAGATATGAGATGCGATATCGCGAATTAAGAAGCACTAAAACTCTATTGCTTCGATACGTAGACATCTGGAAACGCAATTACCTAGAAAGGAAGTGTCGCATTTACGTTCTTTTGAAGTGAATGCGAGATATTCATGACACTTCGCAATGAATACTATATCTTATCATGAAACATATAAATGAGATGTGATATGACGATTTAAGGCGCATTAGAAATCTATTGCTTCGATAGGTAGACATCTGCAAACGCTACTACCTAGCAAGGAAGTGTCGCATTTACCTTCATTTGAAGTGTATGCGAGGTATACATGACACTTCGCAATGAATATTGTATCTTATCATGAAACATAGAAATGAGATGTGATATGACGATTTAAGGCGCATTAGAAATCTATTGCTTCGATAGGTAGACATCTGCAAACGCTACTTCCTAGCAAGGAAGTGTCGCAATTACATTCCATTGAAAGGAATACGAGGTATACATGACACTTCGCAATGAATATGATATCTTATCATGAATCATAGAAATGAGATGCGATATGACGATTTAAGAAGCATTATATCTCCATTGGTTCGATACGTAGACATCTGCAAATGCTATTTCCTAGCAAGGAAGTGACGCATTATAATTCTTTTGAAGTGAATACGTGGTATAGATAACACTGCACAATGAATATTATTTCTTATCATGAAACATAGAAATGAGAGGCGATATCGCGATATAAGCAGCATTAGAAATCTATTGCTTCGATACGTAGACATCTGCCAACGCTATTTCCTAGCAAGGAAGTGTCGCATTTACATTCAGTTGAAGTGTATGCGATGTATACAAGACACTTCGCAATGAATATTATATCTTATCATGAAACATTGAAATGAGATGCGATATCGCGTTTTAAGAAGAATTAGAACACTATTGCTACTATCCGTAGATATCTGCAGACGCTATTTCCTAGCAAGGAAATGTCGCATTTACATTCTATTGAAAGGAATACGAGGTATACATGACACTTCGCTATGAATATTATATCTTATCATAAAACATAGAAATGAGATGCAATTTCGCGTTTCAAGAAGCATTAGAAATTTATTGCTTCGATACGTAGAAATCTGCAAGCGCTATTTTCTAGCAAAGAAGTGTCGCATTTACACTCATTTGAAGTGTATACGAGGAATACATAACACTTCGCAATGAATATTATATCTTATCATGAAACATAGATATGATATGCGATCTTGCGATATAAGAAGCATTAGAACTCTATTGCTACGATACGTAGACATCTGCAAACGTTATTTCCTAGCAAGGAAGTGTCGCATTTACTTTCATTTGAAGTGTATGCGAGGTATACATAATACTTCGCAATTAATATTATATCTTATCATGAAACATAGAAATGAAATGCGATATCCCGTTTCAAGAAGCATTAGAACTCTATTGCTTCGATACGTAGACATCTGCAATCGCTACTTCCTAGCAAGGAACTGTCGCATTTACATTCATTTGAAGTGTATGCGAGGTATACATAACACTTCGCAATGAATATTATATGTTATCATGAAACATAGAAATGAGATGCGATATCTCGTTTTAAGAATCATTATGACACGCTTGCTACGATACGTAGACATCTGCAAACTCTATTTCCTAGCAAGGAAGTGTCGCATTTACATCCATTTGAAGTGTATGCGTGGTATACATGACACTTCGCAATTAACATTATATCTTATCATGAAGCATTGAAGTGAAATGCGATATCCCATTTCAAAAACCATTAGAACTCTATTGCTTCGATACGTAGACATCTGCAATCGCTATTTCCTAGCAAGGAAGTGTCGAATTTACATTCATTTGAAGTGAAGACGAGGAACACATGACTCTTCGCAATGCATATTATATCTTATCATGAAACATAGAAATGAGAAGAGATATCGCGTTTTGAGAAGCATTAGAGGTCTATTGCCACGATACGTAGACATCTGCAAACGCTATTTCCTAGCAAGGAAGTGAAGCATTTACATTCATTTGAAGTGTATGCGAGGTATACGTGATACTTCGCAATGAACAATATATCGTACCATGAAACATAGGAATGAGATGCGGTATCTCGTTCTAAGAAGCATTAGAACTCTATTGCTTCGATACGTAGACATCTGCAATCGCTACTTCCTAGCAAGGAACTGTCGCATTTACATTCATTTGAAGTGTATGCGAGGTATACATAACACTTCGCAATGAATATTATATCTTATCGTGAAACATTGATATGCGATGCGATCTCGCGATATAAGAAGCATTAGAACTCTATTGCTACGATAAGTAGACATCTGCAAACGTTATTTCCTAGCAAGGAAGTGTCGCATTTACTTTCATTTGAAGTGTATGCGAGGTATACATAATACTTCGCAATTAATATTATATCTTATAATGAAACATAGAAATGAGATGCGATATCCCGTTTCAAGAAGCATTAGAACTCTATTGCTTCGATACGTAGACATCTGCAATCGCTATTTCCTAGCAAGGAAGTGTCGAATTTACATTCATTTGAAGTGAAGACGAGGAACACATGACTCTTCGCAATGCATATTATATCTTATCATGAAACATAGAAATGAGATGAGATATCGCGTTTTGAGAAGCATTAGAACTCTATTGCCACGATACGTAGACATCTGCAAACGCTATTTCCTAGCAAGGAAGTGTCGCATTTACATTCATTTGAAGTGTATGCGATGTATACGTGGCACTTCGCAATAAATATTATATCTTATCATGAAACATAGAAATGTAATGCGATATCGCGTTTTGAGATGCAACAGAAATCTAATGCTACGATACGCAGAAATCTGCAAACGCTATTTCCCAGCAAGGAAGTGTCGCATTTACATTCTTTTGAGGTGAATACGAGGTATACATAACACTCCACAATGAATGTTATATCTTATCGTGAAACATATATATGAGATTCGATCTTGCGATATAAGAAGCATTAGAACTCTATTGCTACGATATGTAGACATCTGCAAAAGCTATTTCCTAGCAAGGAAGTGTCGCATTTACTTTCATTTGAAGTGTATGCAAGGTATACATAACACTTCGCAATTAATATTATATCTTATCATGAAACATAGAAATGTGATGCGATATCCCGTTTCAAGAAGCATTAGAACTCTATTGCTTCGATACGTAGACATCTGCAATCGCTACTTCCTAGCAAGGAACTGTCGCATTTACATTCATTTGAAGTGAAGACGAGGAACACATGACTCTTCGCAGTGCATATTATATCTTATCATGAAACATAGAAATGAGATGAGATATCGCGTTTTGAGAAGCATTAGAACTCTATTGCCACGATACGTAGACATCTGCAAACGCTATTTCCTAGCAAGGAAGTGACGCATTTACATTCATTTGAAGTGTATGCGTGGTATACGTGATACTTCGCAATGAATAGTATATCGTACCATGAAACATAGGAATGAGATGCGGTATATCGTTCTAAGAAGCATTAGAACCCTTTGCTTCGATACGTAGACATCTGCAAACGCTATTTCCTAGCAAGGAAGTGTCGCATTTACATTCATTTGAAGTGTATGCGATGTATACGTGACACTTCGCAATAAATATTATATCTTATTATGAAACATAGAAATGTAATGCGATATCGCGTTTTGAGATGCAACAGAAATCTAATGCTACGTTACGCTGAAATCTGCAAACGCTATTTCCTAGCAAGGAAGTGTCGCATTTACATTCTTTTGAGGTGAATACGAGGTATACATAACACTCCACAATGAATATTATATCTTATCGTGAAACATAGATATGAGATTCGATCTTGCGATATAAGAAGCATTAGAAATCTATTGCTACGATACGCAGACATCTGCAAAAGCTATTTCCTAGCAAGGAAGTGTCGCATTTACATTCTTTTGAAGTGAATGCGAGGTATACATGACACTTCGCAATTAATATTATATCTTATCATGAAACATAGAAATGAGATGCGAAATCCCGTTGCAAGAAGCATTAGAACTCTATTGCTTCGATACGTAGACATCTGCAATCGCTATTTCCTAGCAAGGAACTGTCGCATTTACATTCATTTGAAGTGTATGCGAGGTATACATAACACTGCGCAATGAATATTATATCTTATCGTGAAACATAGATATGAGATGCGATCTCGCGATACAAGATGCATTAGAACTCTATTGCTACGATACGTAGACATCTGCAAACGTTATTTCCTAGCAAGGAAGTGTCGCATTTACTTTCATTTGAAGTGTATGCGAGGTATACATAATACTTCGCAATTAATATTATATGTTATCATGAAACATAGAAATGAGATGCGATATCTCGTTTTAAGAAGCATTAGAACTCTATTGCTTCGATACGTAGACATCTGCAATCGCTACTTCCTAGCAAGGAACTGTCGCATTTACATTCATTTGAAGTGTATGCGAGGTATACATAACAATGCACAATGAACATTATATATTATCGTGTAACATAGAAATGAGATGCGACATAGCGATATAAGATGCATTAGAGCTTTATTGCTTCGATACGTAGGCATCCGCAAACGCTATTTCCTAGCAAGGACGTGTCGCATTTACATTCATTTGAAGTGAATACGAGGAATACATGAAACTTCGAAATGAATATTAGATCTTATCATGAAACATAGAAATGAGATTCGATATCGCGTTTTGAGAAGCATTAGAACTCTATTGCAACTATACGTAGACATCTGCGAACGCTATTTCCTAGCAAGGAAGTGACGCATTTACATTCATTTGAAGTGTATGCGAGGTATACGTGATACTTCGCAATGAATAATATATCGTACCATGAAACATAGGAATGAGATGCGGTATCTCGTTCTAAGAAGCATTAGAACCCTTTGCTTCGATACGTATACATCTGCAAACGCTATTTCCTAGCGAGGAAGTGTCGCATTTACATTCATTTGAAGTGTATGCGATGTACACGTGGCACTTCGCAATAAATATTGTATCTTATCATGAAACATAGAAATGAGATGCGATATCCCGTTTCAAGAAGCATTAGAACTCTATTGCTTCGATACGTGGACATCTGCAATCGCTACTTCCTAGCAAGGAACTGTCGCATTTACATTCATTTGAAGTGTGTGCGATGTATACGTGACACTTCGCAATAAATATTATATCTTATCATGAAACATAGAAATGAGATGCGATATCGCGTTTTGAGAAGCATTAGAAATCTATTGCTACGATACGTAGACATCTGCAAACTCTATTTCCTAGCAAGGAAGTGTCGCATTTACATTCATTTGATGTGAATACGAGGAATACATGAAACTTCGCAATGAATATTATATCTTATCATGAAGCATAGGAATGAGATGCGATATCCCGTTTTGAGATGCAATAGAAATCTAATGCTACGATACGCAGAAATCTGCAAACGCTATTTCCTAGCAAGGAAGTGTCGCATTTACATTCTTTTGAAGTGAATGCGAGGTATAAATAACATTGCACAATGAATATTATATATTATCATGAAACATGGAAATGAAATGCGATATCGCGATGTAAGATGCATTGGAACTTTATTGCTTCGATACGTAGATATCTGCAAACTCTATTTCCTAGGAAGGAAGTGTCGCATTTACATTCATTTGAAGTGTATGCGAGGTATACATAACATTTCGCAATGAATATTATATGTTGTCATGAAACATAGAAATGAGATGCGATATCTCGTTTTAAGAATCATTATAACACGCTTGCTACGATACGTAGACATCTGCAAACTCTATTTCCTAGCAAGGAAGTGTCGCATTTACATTCATTTGAAGTGTATGCGAGGTATACATAACACTTCGCAATGAATATTATATGTTGTCATGAAACATAGAAATGAGATGCGAAATCCCGTTGCAAGAAGCATTAGAACTCTATTGCTTCGATACGTAGACATCTGCAATCGCTACTTCCTTGGAAGGAACTTTCGCATTTACATTCATTTGAAGTGTATGCGAGGTATACATAACACTTCGCAATGAATATTATATCTTATCGTGAAACATAGATATGAGATGCGATCTCGCAATATAAGAAGCATTAGAACACTATTGCTACGATACGTAGACATCTGCAAACGTTATTTCCTAGCAAGGAAGTGTCGCATTTACTTTCATTTGAAGTGTATGCGAGGTATACGTGATACTTCGCAATGAATAATATATCGTACCATGAAACATAGGAATGAGATGCGGTATCTCGTTCTAAGAAGCATTAGAACCCTTTGCTTCGATACGTATACATCTGCAAACGCTATTTCCTAGCGAGGAAGTGTCGCATTTACATTCATTTGAAGTGTATGCGATGTACACGTGGCACTTCGCAATAAATATTGTATCTTATCATGAAACATAGAAATGAGATGCGATATCCCGTTTCAAGAAGCATTAGAACTCTATTGCTTCGATACGTGGACATCTGCAATCGCTACTTCCTAGCAAGGAACTGTCGCATTTACATTCATTTGAAGTGTGTGCGATGTATACGTGACACTTCGCAATAAATATTATATCTTATCATGAAACATAGAAATGAGATGCGATATCGCGTTTTGAGAAGCATTAGAAATCTATTGCTACGATACGTAGACATCTGCAAACTCTATTTCCTAGCAAGGAAGTGTCGCATTTACATTCATTTGATGTGAATACGAGGAATACATGAAACTTCGCAATGAATATTATATCTTATCATGAAGCATAGGAATGAGATGCGATATCCCGTTTTGAGATGCAATAGAAATCTAATGCTACGATACGCAGAAATCTGCAAACGCTATTTCCTAGCAAGGAAGTGTCGCATTTACATTCTTTTGAAGTGAATGCGAGGTATAAATAACATTGCACAATGAATATTATATATTATCATGAAACATGGAAATGAAATGCGATATCGCGATGTAAGATGCATTGGAACTTTATTGCTTCGATACGTAGATATCTGCAAACTCTATTTCCTAGGAAGGAAGTGTCGCATTTACATTCATTTGAAGTGTATGCGAGGTATACATAACATTTCGCAATGAATATTATATGTTGTCATGAAACATAGAAATGAGATGCGATATCTCGTTTTAAGAATCATTATAACACGCTTGCTACGATACGTAGACATCTGCAAACTCTATTTCCTAGCAAGGAAGTGTCGCATTTACATTCATTTGAAGTGTATGCGAGGTATACATAACACTTCGCAATGAATATTATATGTTGTCATGAAACATAGAAATGAGATGCGAAATCCCGTTGCAAGAAGCATTAGAACTCTATTGCTTCGATACGTAGACATCTGCAATCGCTACTTCCTTGGAAGGAACTTTCGCATTTACATTCATTTGAAGTGTATGCGAGGTATACATAACACTTCGCAATGAATATTATATCTTATCGTGAAACATAGATATGAGATGCGATCTCGCAATATAAGAAGCATTAGAACACTATTGCTACGATACGTAGACATCTGCAAACGTTATTTCCTAGCAAGGAAGTGTCGCATTTACTTTCATTTGAAGTGTATGCGAGGTATACATAATACTTCGCAATTAATATTATATCTTATAATGAAACATAGAAATGAGATGCGATATCCCGTTTCAAGAAGCATTAGAACTCTATTGCTTCGATACGTAGACATCTGCAATCGCTATTTCCTAGCAAGGAAGTGTCGAATTTACATTCATTTGAAGTGAAGACGAGGAACACATGACTCTTCGCAATGCATATTATATCTTATCATGAAACATAGAAATGAGATGAGATATCGCGTTTTGAGAAGCATTAGAACTCTATTGCCACGATACGTAGACATCTGCAAACGCTATTTCCTAGCAAGGAAGTGTCGCATTTACATTCATTTGAAGTGTATGCGATGTATACGTGGCACTTCGCAATAAATATTATATCTTATCATGAAACATAGAAATGTAATGCGATATCGCGTTTTGAGATGCAACAGAAATCTAATGCTACGATACGCAGAAATCTGCAAACGCTATTTCCCAGCAAGGAAGTGTCGCATTTACATTCTTTTGAGGTGAATACGAGGTATACATAACACTCCACAATGAATGTTATATCTTATCGTGAAACATATATATGAGATTCGATCTTGCGATATAAGAAGCATTAGAACTCTATTGCTACGATATGTAGACATCTGCAAAAGCTATTTCCTAGCAAGGAAGTGTCGCATTTACTTTCATTTGAAGTGTATGCAAGGTATACATAACACTTCGCAATTAATATTATATCTTATCATGAAACATAGAAATGTGATGCGATATCCCGTTTCAAGAAGCATTAGAACTCTATTGCTTCGATACGTAGACATCTGCAATCGCTACTTCCTAGCAAGGAACTGTCGCATTTACATTCATTTGAAGTGAAGACGAGGAACACATGACTCTTCGCAGTGCATATTATATCTTATCATGAAACATAGAAATGAGATGAGATATCGCGTTTTGAGAAATCATTAGAACTCTATTGCCACGATACGTAGACATCTGCAAACGCTATTTCCTAGCAAGGAAGTGACGCATTTACATTCATTTGAAGTGTATGCGTGGTATACGTGATACTTCGCAATGAATAGTATATCGTACCATGAAACATAGGAATGAGATGCGGTATATCGTTCTAAGAAGCATTAGAACCCTTTGCTTCGATACGTAGACATCTGCAAACGCTATTTCCTAGCAAGGAAGTGTCGCATTTACATTCATTTGAAGTGTATGCGATGTATACGTGACACTTCGCAATAAATATTATATCTTATTATGAAACATAGAAATGTAATGCGATATCGCGTTTTGAGATGCAACAGAAATCTAATGCTACGTTACGCTGAAATCTGCAAACGCTATTTCCTAGCAAGGAAGTGTCGCATTTACATTCTTTTGAGGTGAATACGAGGTATACATAACACTCCACAATGAATATTATATCTTATCGTGAAACATAGATATGAGATTCGATCTTGCGATATAAGAAGCATTAGAAATCTATTGCTACGATACGCAGACATCTGCAAAAGCTATTTCCTAGCAAGGAAGTGTCGCATTTACATTCTTTTGAAGTGAATGCGAGGTATACATGACACTTCGCAATTAATATTATATCTTATCATGAAACATAGAAATGAGATGCGAAATCCCGTTGCAAGAAGCATTAGAACTCTATTGCTTCGATACGTAGACATCTGCAATCGCTACTTCCTAGCAAGGAACTGTCGCATTTACATTCATTTGAAGTGTATGCGAGGTATACATAACACTGCGCAATGAATATTATATCTTATCGTGAAACATAGATATGAGATGCGATCTCGCGATACAAGATGCATTAGAACTCTATTGCTACGATACGTAGACATCTGCAAACGTTATTTCCTAGCAAGGAAGTGTCGCATTTACTTTCATTTGAAGTGTATGCGAGGTATACATAATACTTCGCAATTAATATTATATGTTATCATGAAACATAGAAATGAGATGCGATATCTCGTTTTAAGAAGCATTAGAACTCTATTGCTTCGATACGTAGACATCTGCAATCGCTACTTCCTAGCAAGGAACTGTCGCATTTACATTCATTTGAAGTGTATGCGAGGTATACATAACAATGCACAATGAACATTATATATTATCGTGTAACATAGAAATGAGATGCGACATAGCGATATAAGATGCATTAGAGCTTTATTGCTTCGATACGTAGGCATCCGCAAACGCTATTTCCTAGCAAGGACGTGTCGCATTTACATTCATTTGAAGTGAATACGAGGAATACATGAAACTTCGAAATGAATATTAGATCTTATCATGAAACATAGAAATGAGATTCGATATCGCGTTTTGAGAAGCATTAGAACTCTATTGCAACTATACGTAGACATCTGCAAACGCTATTTCCTAGCAAGGAAGTGACGCATTTACATTCATTTGAAGTGTATGCGAGGTATACGTGATACTTCGCAATGAATAATATATCGTACCATGAAACATAGGAATGAGATGCGGTATCTCGTTCTAAGAAGCATTAGAACCCTTTGCTTCGATACGTAGACATCTGCAAACGCTATTTCCTAGCAAGGAAGTGTCGCATTTACATTCATTTGAAGTGTATGCGATGTACACGTGGCACTTCGCAATAAATATTATATCTTATCATGAAACATAGAAATGAGATGCGATATCGCGTTTTGAGAAGCATTAGAAATCTATTGCTACGATACGTAGACATCTGCAAACTCTATTTCCTAGCAAGGAAGTGTCGCATTTACATTCATTTGATGTGAATACGAGGAATACATGAAACTTCGCAATGAATATTATATCTTATCATGAAGCATAGGAATGAGATGCGATATCCCGTTTTGAGATGCAATAGAAATCTAATGCTACGATACGCAGAAATCTGCAAACGCTATTTCCTAGCAAGGAAGTGTCGCATTTACATTCTTTTGAAGTGAATGCGAGGTATAAATAACATTGCACAATGAATATTATATATTATCATGAAACATGGAAATGAAATGCGATATCGCGATGTAAGATGCATTGGAACTTTATTGCTTCGATACGTAGATATCTGCAAACTCTATTTCCTAGGAAGGAAGTGTCGCATTTACATTCATTTGAAGTGTATGCGAGGTATACATAACATTTCGCAATGAATATTATATGTTGTCATGAAACATAGAAATGAGATGCGATATCTCGTTTTAAGAATCATTATAACACGCTTGCTACGATACGTAGACATCTGCAAACTCTATTTCCTAGCAAGGAAGTGTCGCATTTACATTCATTTGAAGTGTATGCGAGGTATACATAACACTTCGCAATGAATATTATATGTTGTCATGAAACATAGAAATGAGATGCGAAATCCCGTTGCAAGAAGCATTAGAACTCTATTGCTTCGATACGTAGACATCTGCAATCGCTACTTCCTTGGAAGGAACTTTCGCATTTACATTCATTTGGAGTGTATGCGAGGTATACATAACACTTCGCAATGAATATTATATCTTATCGTGAAACATAGATATGAGATGCGATCTCGCAATATAAGAAGCATTAGAACACTATTGCTACGATACGTAGACATCTGCAAACGTTATTTCCTAGCAAGGAAGTGTCGCATTTACTTTCATTTGAAGTGTATGCGAGGTATACATAATACTTCGCAATTAATATTATATGTTATCATGAAACATTTAAATGAGATGCGATATCTCGTTTTAAGAATCATTATGACACGCTTGCTTCGAAACGTAGACATATGCAATCGCTATTTCCTAGCAAGGAGGTGTCGCATTTATATTCTTTTGAAGTGATTGCGAGGTATACATAACAATGCACAATGAATATTATATATTATCGTGTAACATAGAAATGAGATGCGACATAGCGATATAAGATGCATTAGAGCTTTATTGCTTCGATACGTAGGCATCTGCAAACGCTATTTCCTAGCAAGGACGTGTCGCATTTACATTCATTTGAAGTGAATACGAGGAATACATGAAAGCTTCGCAATGAATATTAGATCTTATCATGAAACATAGAAATGAGATTCGATATCGCGTTTTGAGAAGCATTAGAACTCTATTGCAACTATACGTAGACATCTGCAAACGCTATTTCCTAGCAAGGAAGTGTCGCATTTACATTCATTTGAAGTGTATGCGAGGTATACATAATACTTCGCAATGAATATTATATGTTCTCATGAAACATAGAAATGAGATGCGATATCTTGTTTTAAGTAGCATTATAACACGCTTGCTATGATACGTAGACATCTGCAAACGCTATTTCCTAGGAAGGAAGTGTCGCATTTACATTCATTTGAGGTATATGCGAGGTATACATAACACTTCGCAACGAATATTATATGTTATCATGAAACATAGAAATGAGATGCGGTATCTCGTTTTAGGTTGCATTATAACACGCTTGCTACGATACGTAGTCATCTGCAAACGCTATTTCCTAGGAAGGGAGTGCCGCATTTACATTCATTTGAAGTGAATACGAGGAATACGTGAAAGCTTCGCAATGAATATTATATCTTATCATGAAACATAGAAAGGTGATGTGATATCGTGTTCTAAGAAGCTTTAGAACTCTATTGCTGGGATACGTAGATATCTACAAATGCTATTTCATAGCAAGGACGTGTCGCATTTACATTCTTTTGAAGTGAATGCGAGGTATACATAACATTGCACAATGAATATTATATGTTATCGTCAAACATCGAAATGATATGCGATATCACGATTTAAGATGCATTAGAAATTTATTGCTTCGATACCTAGACATCTGCAAACGCTATTTCCTAGCAAGGAAGTGACGCATTTACATTCATTTGAAGTGTATGCGAGGTATACGTGATACTTCGCAATGAATAATATATCGTACCATGAAACATAGGAATGAGATGCGGTATCTCGTTCTAAGAAGCATTATAACCCTTTGCTTCGATACGTAGACATCTGCAAACGCTATTTCCTAGCAAGGAAGTGTCGCATTTACATTCATTTGAAGTGTATGCGATGTATACGTGGCACTTCGCAATAAATATTGTATCTTATCATGAAACATAGAAATGAGATGCGATATCCAGTTTCAAGAAGCATTAGAACTCTATTGCTTCGATACGTGGACATCTGCAATCGCTACTTCCTAGCAAGGAACTGTCGCATTTACATTCATTTGAAGTGTATGCGAGGTATACATAACACTTCGCAATGAATATTATATCTTATCGTGAAACATAGATATGAGATGCGATCTCGCGATATAAGAAGGATTAGAACTCTATTGCTACGATACGTAGACATCTGCGAACGTTATTTCCTAGCAAGGAAGTGTCGCATTTACATACGTTTGAAGTGAATACGAGGTATACGTGACACTTCGCAATGAATATAATATCTTATCATGAAACATAGAAATGAGATGCGATATCGCGTTTTGAGATGATTTAGAACTTTAGTGCTTCGAAACGTAGACATCTGCAAGCGCTATTTCCTAGCAACGAAGTGTCGCATTTACATTCTCTTCAAGTGAGTACGAGGTATACATGATCTTTCGCAGTGAATATTATATATAATCATGAGACATAGAAATGAGATGCGATATCGCGTTTTAAGAAGCATTAGAACTCTATTGTTTCGATACGTGGACATCTGGAAACGTAATTTCCTAGAAAGTAAATGTCGCATTTATATTCCTTTGAAGTGTAGACGAGGAACACATAACACTTCGCAATGTATATTATATCTTATAATGAGACATAGAAATGAGATGCGATATGACGATTTAAGAAGCATCAGAACTCTATTGCTTCGAGACGTAGACTTCTGGAAGCGCTATTTCCTAGCAAGGAAGTGTCGCATTTACAATCTTTTTAAGTGTAGACGGGATATACATAGCCCTCCTCAATGAATATTGTGTCTTATCATGAAACATAGAAATGAGATGCGATATCGCGTTTTATGAAGCATCAGAACTCTATTGCTTCGACACGTAGACATCTGCAAACGCTATTTCGTAGCAAGGAAGTGTCGCATTTACATTCCTTTGAAGTGTATGCGAGGTATACATGACACTTCGCAATGAATATTATATCTTATCATGAAACATAGAAATGAGATGCGACATCTTGTTTTAAGAAGCTATAGAACTCTATTGCTACGATACGTAGACTTCTGAAAACGCTATTTCCTAGCAAGCTAGTGTCGCATCTACATCCTTTTGAAGTGAATACGTGGTATACATGACACTTCGCAATGGATATTTTCTCTTATCATGAAACATAGAAGTGAGATGCGATAACTCGTTTTATGGAGCATTAGAACACTACTGCTTCGATACGTAGACTTCTGGAAACGCTATTTCCTAGAATGGAAGTGTTGCATTTACATTCATTTGAAGTGTATGCGAGGTATAAGTGACACTCCGCAATGAATATTATATCCTATCATGAAGCATAGAAATGAGAAGCGATATCATGTTTTACGTAGCGTTAGAACTGTATTGTTTCGATACGTAGACATCTGGAAACGCTATTTCCTAGCAAGGAAGTGTCGCATTTACATTATTTTGAAGTGAATACGTGGTATACATGACACTTCGCAATGAATATTATATCTTATCACGAAACATAGAAATGAGATGCGATATAGCGAATTAAGAATCGTTAGAACTCTATTGCTAGGATACGTAGACATTTGCAAACGCTATTTCCTAGCAAGGAAGTGTCGCATTTACGTTCTTTTGAAGTGAATACGAGGTATACATGTAACTTCGCAATGAATATTATATCTTATCATGAAACATAGAAGTGAGATGCGACAACTCGTTTTAAGAAGCATTAGAACTCTATTGCTTCTATACGTAGACTTCTGGAGACGCTATTTCCTAGAAAGGAAGTGTCGCATTTACGTTCATTTGAACTGTAGGCGAGGAATACAAAACACTTCGCAATGAATATTGTATCTTATCATGAAACATAGAAATCAGATGCGACATCTCGTTTTAAGAATCATTAGAACACTATTGCTTCGATACGTAGGCATCTGCAAACGCTATTTCCTAGCGAGGACGTGTCGCATTTGCATTCATTTGAGGTGAATACGAGGAATACATGAAACTTCGAAATGAATATTAGATCTTATCATGAAACATAGAAGTGAGATTCGATATCGCGTTTTGAGAAGCATTAGAACACTATTGCTACTATATGCAGACATCTGCAATCGCTATTTCCTAGCAAGGTAGTGTCGCATTTACATTCATTTGAAGTGTATGCGAGGTATAAGTGACACTTCGCAATGATTATTATATCTTATCATGAAGCATAGATATGAGAAGCGATATCATGTTTTACGAAGCATTAGAAATGTATTGTTTCGATACGTAGACATCTGGAAACGCTATTTCCTAGCAAGGAAGTGTCGCATTTACATTCTTTTGAAGTGAATACGTGGTACACATGACACTTCGCAATGAATATTATATCTTATCATGAAACATAGAAATGAGATGCGACATCTTGTTTTAAGAAGCTATAGAACTCTATTGCTACGATACGTAGACTTCTGAAAACGCTATTTCCTAGCAAGCAAGTGTCGCATCTACATTCTTTTGAAGTGAATACGTGGTATACATGACACTTCGCAATGGATATTTTCTCTTATCATGAAACATAGAAGTGAGATGCGATAACTCGTTTTAAGAAGCATTAGAACTCTATTGCTTCGATACGTAGACTTCTGGAAACGCTATTTCCTAGAATGGAAGTGTCGCATTTACATTCATTTGAAGTGTAGACGAGGAATACAAAACACTTCGCAATGAATATTATACCTTATCATGAAACATATAAATGTGATGTGATATCGCGTTTTAAGAAGCATTAGAACACTATTGCTACGATACGTAGACATCTGCAAACGTTATTTCCTAGCAAGGAAGTGTCGCATTTACATTCTTCTGACGTGAATACAAGGTATACATGACACTTCGCAATTAATATTATATCTTATCATGAAACATAGAAATGAGATGCGATATCCCGTTCCAAGAAGCATTAGAACTCTATTGCTTCGATACGTAGGCATCTGCAATCGCTATTTCCTAGCAAGGTAGTGTCGCATTTACATTCATTTGAAGTGTATGCGAGGTGTAAGTGACACTTCGCAATGAATATTATATCTTATCATGAAGCATAGAAATGAGAAGCGATATCATGTTTTACGAAGCATTAGAACTGTATTGTTTCGATACGTAGACATCTGGAAACGCTATTTCCTAGCAAGGAAGTGTCGCATTTACATTCCTCTGAAGTGAATACGAGGTATTCATGACACTTCGCAATGAATATTATATCTTATCATGAAACATAGAAATGAGATGCGACATCTTGTTTTAAGAAGCTATAGAACTCTATTGCTACGATACGTAGACTTCTGAAAACGCTATTTCCTAGCAAGCAAGTGTCGCATCTACATTCTTTTGAAGTGAATAGGTGGTATACATGACACTTCGCAATGGATATTTTCTCTTATCATGAAACAAAGAAGTAAGATGCGATAACTAGTTTTAAGAAGCATTAGAACTCTATTGCTTCTATACGTAGACTTCTGGAGACGCTATTTCCTAGAAAGGAAGTGTCGCCTTTACGTTCATTTCAACTGTAGGCGAGGAATACAAAACACTTCGCAATGAATATTATATCTTATCATGAAACATAGAAATCAGATGCGACATCTCGTTTTAAGAAGCATTAGTACTCTATTGCTTCGAAGCGGAGACACCTGCAAACGCTATTTCCTAGCAAGGAAGTGTCGCATTTACATTCTTTTGAAGTGAATACGAGGTATACATGCAACTTCGCAATGAATATTATATTTTATCATGAAACATAGAAATGAGATGCGATAACACGTTTTGAGAAGCATTAGTTCTGATTGCTACGATACGTAAACTCCTGCAAACGCTATTTCCTAGCAAGGAAGTGTCGCATTTACATTCTTTTGAAGCGAATACGAGGTATACATGTAACTTCGCAATGATTATTATATCTCACCATGAAACATAGAAATGCGATGCGATATCTCGTTTTAAGAAGCATTAGAACTCTACTGCTTCGATACGGAGACATCTGCAAACGCTATTTCCTGGCAAGGAAGTGTCGCATTTACATTCTTTTGAAGTGAATACGAGGTATACATGACACTTCGCAATTAATATTATATCTTATCCCGAAACTTAGAAATGAGATGCGATATCCCGTATCAAGAAGCATTAGAACTCTATTGCTTCGAAACGTAGACATCTGCAATCGCTATTTCCTAGCAAGGAAGTGTCGCATTTACATTCTTTTGAAGTGAATACGAGGTATACATGATACTTCGCAATTAATATTATATCTTATCATGAAACTTAGAAATGAGATGAGATATCCCGTATCAAGAAGCATTAGAACTCTATTGCTTCGAAACGTAGACATCTGCAATCGCTATTTCCTAGCAAGGAAGTGTCGCCTTTATATTCTTTTGAAGTGAATGCGAAGTGTACATAACATTGCACAATGAATATTATATAATATCGTGAAACATAGAAATGAGATGCGACATCGCGATATAAGATGCATTAGAACTTTATTGCTTCGATACGTAGGCATCTGCGAACGCTATTTCCTAGCGAGGACGTGTCGCATTTGCATTCATTTGAGGTGAATACGAGGAATACATGAAACTTCGAAATGAATATTAGATCTTATCATGAAACATAGAAGTGAGATTCGATATCGCGTTTTGAGAAGCATTAGAACACTATTGCTACTATATGCAGACATCTGCAATCGCTATTTCCTAGCAAGGTAGTGTCGCATTTACATTCATTTGAAGTGTATGCGAGGTATAAGTGACACTTCGCAATGACTATTATATCTTATCATGAAGCATAGAAATGAGAAGCGATATCATGTTTTACGAAGCATTAGAACTGTATTGTTTCGATACGTAGACATCTGGAAACGCTATTTCCTAGCAAAGAGGTGTCGCATTTACATTCCTTTGAAGTGAATACGAGGTATTCATGTCACTTCGCAATGAATATTATATCTTATCATGAAACATAGATATGAGATGCGACATCTTGTTTTAAGAAGCTATAGAACTCTATTGCTACGATACGTAGACTTCTGAAAACGCTATTTCCTAGCAAGCAAGTGTCGCATCTACATTCTTTTGAAGTGAATACGTGGTATACATGACACTTCGCAATGGATATTTTCTCTTATCATGAAACATAGAAGTGAGATGCGATAACTCGTTTTAAGAAGCATTAGAACTCTATTGCTTCGATACGTAGACTTCTGGAAACGCTATTTCCTAGAATGGAAGTGTCGCATTTACATTCATTTGAAGTGTAGACGAGGAATACAAAACACTTCGCAATGAATATTATACCTTATCATGAAACATATAAATGTGATGTGATATCGCGTTTTAAGAAGCATTAGAACTCTATTGCTACGATACGTAGACATCTGCAAACGTTATTTCCTAGCAAGGAAGTGTCGCATTTACATTCTTCTGACGTGAATACAAGGTATACATGACACTTCGCAATTAATATTATATCTTATCATGAAACATAGAAATGAGATGCGATATCCCGTTCCAAGAAGCATTAGAACTCTATTGCTTCGATACGTAGGCATCTGCAATCGCTATTTCCTAGCAAGGTAGTGTCGCATTTACATTCATTTGAAGTGTATGCGAGGTGTAAGTGACACTTCGCAATGAATATTATATCTTATCATGAAGCATAGAAATGAGAAGCGATATCATGTTTTACGAAGCATTAGAACTGTATTGTTTCGATACGTAGACATCTGGAAACGCTATTTCCTAGCAAGGAAGTGTCGCATTTACATTCCTCTGAAGTGAATACGAGGTATTCATGACACTTCGCAATGAATATTATATCTTATCATGAAACATAGAAATGAGATGCGACATCTTGTTTTAAGAAGCTATAGAACTCTATTGCTACGATACGTAGACTTCTGAAAACGCTATTTCCTAGCAAGCAAGTGTCGCATCTACATTCTTTTGAAGTGAATAGGTGGTATACATGACACTTCGCAATGGATATTTTCTCTTATCATGAAACAAAGAAGTAAGATGCGATAACTAGTTTTAAGAAGCATTAGAACTCTATTGCTTCTATACGTAGACTTCTGGAGACGCTATTTCCTAGAAAGGAAGTGTCGCCTTTACGTTCATTTCAACTGTAGGCGAGGAATACAAAACACTTCGCAATGAATATTATATCTTATCATGAAACATAGAAATCAGATGCGACATCTCGTTTTAAGAAGCATTAGAACTCTATTGCTTCGAAGCGGAGACACCTGCAAACGCTATTTCCTAGCAAGGAAGTGTCGCATTTACATTCTTTTGAAGTGAATACGAGGTATACATGCAACTTCGCAATGAATATTATATTTTATAATGAAACATAGAAATGAGATGCGATAACACGTTTTGAGAAGCATTAGTTCTGATTGCTACGATACGTAAACTCCTGCAAACGCTATTTCCTAGCAAGGAAGTGTCGCATTTACATTCTTTTGAAGCGAATACGAGGTATACATGTAACTTCGCAATGATTATTATATCTCACCATGAAACATAGAAATGCGATGCGATATCTCGTTTTAAGAAGCATTAGAACTCTACTGCTTCGATACGGAGACATCTGCAAACGCTATTTCCTGGCAAGGAAGTGTCGCATTTACATTCTTTTGAAGTGAATACGAGGTATACATGACACTTCGCAATTAATATTATATCTTATCCCGAAACTTAGAAATGAGATGCGATATCCCGTATCAAGAAGCATTAGAACTCTATTGCTTCGAAACGTAGACATCTGCAATCGCTATTTCCTAGCAAGGAAGTGTCGCATTTACATTCTTTTGAAGTGAATACGAGGTATACATGATACTTCGCAATTAATATTATATCTTATCATGAAACTTAGAAATGAGATGAGATATCCCGTATCAAGAAGCATTAGAACTCTATTGCTTCGAAACGTAGACATCTGCAATCGCTATTTCCTAGCAAGGAAGTGTCGCCTTTATATTCTTTTGAAGTGAATGCGAAGTGTACATAACATTGCACAATGAATATTATATAATATCGTGAAACATAGAAATGAGATGCGACATCGCGATATAAGATGCATTAGAACTTTATTGCTTCGATACGTAGGCATCTGCAAACGCTATTTCCTAGCGAGGACGTGTCGCATTTGCATTCATTTGAGGTGAATACGAGGAATACATGAAACTTCGAAATGAATATTAGATCTTATCATGAAACATAGAAGTGAGATTCGATATCGCGTTTTGAGAAGCATTAGAACACTATTGCTACTATATGCAGACATCTGCAATCGCTATTTCCTAGCAAGGTAGTGTCGCATTTACATTCATTTGAAGTGTATGCGAGGTATAAGTGACACTTCGCAATGATTATTATATCTTATCATGAAGCATAGAAATGAGAAGCGATATCATGTTTTACGAAGCATTAGAACTGTATTGTTTCGATACGTAGACATCTGGAAACGCTATTTCCTAGCAAAGAGGTGTCGCATTTACATTCCTTTGAAGTGAATACGAGGTATTCATGTCACTTCGCAATGAATATTATATCTTATCATGAAACATAGATATGAGATGCGACATCTTGTTTTAAGAAGCTATAGAACTCTATTGCTACGATACGTAGACTTCTGAAAACGCTATTTCCTAGCAAGCAAGTGTCGCATCTACATTCTTTTGAAGTGAATACGTGGTATACATGACACTTCGCAATGGATATTTTCTCTTATCATGAAACATAGAAGTGAGATGCGATAACTCGTTTTAAGAAGCATTAGAACTCTATTGCTTCGATACGTAGACTTCTGGAAACGCTATTTCCTAGAATGGAAGTGTCGCATTTACATTCATTTGAAGTGTATGCGAGGTGTAAGTGACACTTCGCAATGAATATTATATCTTATCATGAAGCATAGAAATGAGAAGCGATATCATGTTTTACGAAGCATTAGAACTGTATTGTTTCGATACGTAGACATCTGGAAACGCTATTTCCTAGCAAGGAAGTGTCGCATTTACATTCCTTTGAAGTGAATACGAGGTATTCATGACACTTCGCAATGAATATTATATCTTATCATGAAACATAGAAATGAGATGCGACATCTTGTTTTAAGAAGCTATAGAACTCTATTGCTACGATACGTAGACTTCTGAAAACGCTATTTCCTAGCAAGCAAGTGTCGCATCTACATTCTTTTGAAGTGAATAGGTGGTATACATGACACTTCGCAATGGATATTTTCTCTTATCATGAAACAAAGAAGTAAGATGCGATAACTAGTTTTAAGAAGCATTAGAACTCTATTGCTTCTATACGTAGACTTCTGGAGACGCTATTTCCTAGAAAGGAAGTGTCGCCTTTACGTTCATTTCAACTGTAGGCGAGGAATACAAAACACTTCGCAATGAATATTATATCTTATCATGAAACATAGAAATCAGATGCAACATCTCGTTTTAAGAAGCATTAGAACTCTATTGCTTCGAAGCGGAGACACCTGCAAACGCTATTTCCTAGCAAGGAAGTGTCGCATTTACATTCTTTTGAAGTGAATACGAGGTATACATGACACTTCGCAATTAATATTATATCTTATCATGAAACTTAGAAATGAGATGCGATATCCCGTATCAAGAAGCATTAGAACTCTATTGCTTCGAAACGTAGACATCTGCAATCGCTATTTCCTAGCAAGGAAGTGTCGCATTTATATTCTTTTGAAGTGAATGCGAGGTGTACATAACATTGCACAATGAATATTATATATTATCGTGAAACATAGAAATGAGATGCGACATCGCGATATAAGATGCATTAGAACTTTATTGCTTCGATACGTAGGCATCTGCAAACGCTATTTCCTAGCGAGGACGTGTCGCATTTGCATTCATTTGAGGTGAATACGAGGAATACATGAAACTTCGAAATGAATATTAGATCTTATCATGAAACATAGAAGTGAGATTCGATATCGCGTTTTGAGAAGCATTAGAACACTATTGCTACTATATGCAGACATCTGCAATCGCTATTTCCTAGCAAGGTAGTGTCGCAATTACATTCATTTGAAGTGTATGCGAGGTATAAGTGACACTTCGCAATGATTATTATATCTTATCATGAAGCATAGTAATGAGAAGCGATATCATGTTTTACGAAGCATTAGAACTGTATTGTTTCGATACGTAGACATCTGGAAACGCTATTTCCTAGCAAAGGGGTGTCGCATTTACATTCCTTTGAAGTGAATACGAGGTATTCATGTCACTTCGCAATGAATATTATATCTTATCATGAAACATAGATATGAGATGAGACATCTTGTTTTAAGAAGCTATAGAACTCTATTGCTACGATACGTAGACTTCTGAAAACGCTATTTCCTAGCAAGCAAGTGTCGCATCTACATTCTTTTGAAGTGAATACGTGGTATACATGACACTTCGCAATGGATATTTTCTCTTATCATGAAACATAGAAGTGAGATGCGATAACTCGTTTTAAGAAGCTTTAGAACTCTATTGCTTCGATACGTAGACTTCTGGAAACGCTATTTCCTAGAATGGAAGTGTCGCATTTACATTCATTTGAAGTGTAGACGAGGAATACAAAACACTTCGCAATGAATATTATACCTTATCATGAAACATATAAATGTGATGTGATATCGCGTTTTAAGAAGCATTAGAACTCTATTGCTACGATACGTAGACATCTGCAAACGTTATTTCCTAGCAAGGAAGTGTCGCATTTACATTCTTCTGACGTGAATACAAGGTATACATGACACTTCGCAATTAATATTATATCTTATCATGAAACATAGAAATGAGATGCGATATCCCGTTCCAAGAAGCATTAGAACTCTATTGCTTCGATACGTAGGCATCTGCAATCGCTATTTCCTAGCAAGGTAGTGTCGCATTTACATTCATTTGAAGTGTATGCGAGGTGTAAGTGACACTTCGCAATGAATATTATATCTTATCATGAAGCATAGAAATGAGAAGCGATATCATGTTTTACGAAGCATTAGAACTGTAGACATCTGGAAACGCTATTTCCTAGCAAGGAAGTGTCGCATTTACATTCCTTTGAAGTGAATACGAGGTATTCATGACACTTCGCAATGAATATTATATCTTATCATGAAACATAGAAATGAGATGCGACAGCTTGTTTTAAGAAGCTATAGAACTCTATTGCTACGATACGTAGACTTCTGAAAACGCTATTTCCTAGCAAGCAAGTGTCGCATCTACATTCTATTGAAGTGAATAGGTGGTATACATGACACTTCGCAATGGATATTTTCTCTTATCATGAAACAAAGAAGTAAGATGCGATAACTAGTTTTAAGAAGCATTAGAACTCTATTGCTTCTATACGTAGACTTCTGGAGACGCTATTTCCTAGAGAGGAAGTGTCGCCTTTACGTTCATTTCAACTGTAGGCGAGGAATACAAAACACTTCGCAATGAATATTATATCTTATCATGAAACATAGAAATCAGATGCAACATCTCGTTTTAAGAAGCATTAGAACTCTATTGCTTCGAAGCGGAGACACCTGCAAACGCTATTTCCTAGCAAGGAAGTGTCGCATTTACATTCTTTTGAAGTGAATACGAGGTATACATGCAACTTCGCAATGAATATTATATCTTATCATGAAACATAGAAATCAGATGCAACATCTCGTTTTAAGAAGCATTAGAACTCTATTGCTTCGAAGCGGAGACACCTGCAAACGCTATTTCCTAGCAAGGAAGTGTCGCATTTACATTCTTTTGAAGTGAATACGAGGTATACATGCAACTTCGCAATGAATATTATATTTTATCATGAAACATAGAAATGAGATGCGATAACACGTTTTGAGAAGCATTAGTTCTGATTGCTACGATACGTAAACTCCTGCAAACGCTATTTCCTAGCAAGGAAGTGTCGCATTTACATTCTTTTGAAGCGAATACGAGGTATACATGTAACTTCGCAATGATTATTATATCTCACCATGAAACATAGAAATGCGATGCGATATCTCGTTTTAAGAAGCATTAGAACTCTACTGCTTCGATACGGAGACATCTGCAAACGCTATTTCCTGGCAAGGAAGTGTCGCATTTACATTCTTTTGAAGTGAATACGAGGTATACATGACACTTCGCAATTAATATTATATCTTATCCCGAAACTTAGAAATGAGATGCGATATCCCGTATCAAGAAGCATTAGAACTCTATTGCTTCGAAACGTAGACATCTGCAATCGCTATTTCCTAGCAAGGAAGTGTCGCATTTACATTCTTTTGAAGTGAATACGAGGTATACATGCAACTTCGCAATGAATATTATATTTTATCATGAAACATAGAAATGAGATGCGATAACACGTTTTGAGAAGCATTAGTTCTGATTGCTACGATACGTAAACTCCTGCAAACGCTATTTCCTAGCAAGGAAGTGTCGCATTTACATTCTTTTGAAGCGAATACGAGGTATACATGTAACTTCGCAATGATTATTATATCTCACCATGAAACATAGAAATGCGATGCGATATCTCGTTTTAAGAAGCATTAGAACTCTACTGCTTCGATACGGAGACATCTGCAAACGCTATTTCCTGGCAAGGAAGTGTCGCATTTACATTCTTTTGAAGTGAATACGAGGTATACATGACACTTCGCAATTAATATTATATCTTATCCCGAAACTTAGAAATGAGATGCGATATCCCGTATCAAGAAGCATTAGAACTCTATTGCTTCGAAACGTAGACATCTGCAATCGCTATTTCCTAGCAAGGAAGTGTCGCATTTACATTCTTTTGAAGTGAATACGAGGTATACATGATACTTCGCAATTAATATTATATCTTATCATGAAACTTAGAAATGAGATGAGATATCCCGTATCAAGAAGCATTAGAACTCTATTGCTTCGAAACGTAGACATCTGCAATCGCTATTTCCTAGCAAGGAAGTGTCGCCTTTATATTCTTTTGAAGTGAATGCGAAGTGTACATAACATTGCACAATGAATATTATATAATATCGTGAAACATAGAAATGAGATGCGACATCGCGATATAAGATGCATTAGAACTTTCTTGCTTCGATACGTAGGCATCTGCAAACGCTATTTCCTAGCGAGGACGTGTCGCATTTGCATTCATTTGAGGTGAATACGAGGAATACATGAAACTTCGAAATGAATATTAGATCTTATCATGAAACATAGAAGTGAGATTCGATATCGCGTTTTGAGAAGCATTAGAACACTATTGCTACTATATGCAGACATCTGCAATCGCTATTTCCTAGCAAGGTAGTGTCGCATTTACATTCATTTGAAGTGTATGCGAGGTATAAGTGACACTTCGCAATGATTATTATATCTTATCATGAAGCATAGAAATGAGAAGCGATATCATGTTTTACGAAGCATTAGAACTGTATTGTTTCGATACGTAGACATCTGGAAACGCTATTTCCTAGCAAAGAGGTGTCGCATTTACATTCCTTTGAAGTGAATACGAGGTATTCATGTCACTTCGCAATGAATATTATATCTTATCATGAAACATAGATATGAGATGCGACATCTTGTTTTAAGAAGCTATAGAACTCTATTGCTACTATACGTAGACTTCTGAAAACGCTATTTCCTAGCAAGCAAGTGTCGCATCTACATTCTTTTGAAGTGAATACGTGGTATACATGACACTTCGCAATGGATATTTTCTCTTATCATGAAACACAGAAGTGAGATGCGATAACTCGTTTTAAGAAGCATTAGAACTCTATTGCTTCGATACGTAGACTTCTGGAAACGCTATTTCCTAGAATGGAAGTGTCGCATTTACATTCATTTGAAGTGTAGACGAGGAATACAAAACACTTCGCAATGAATATTATACCTTATCATGAAACATATAAATGTGATGTGATATCGCGTTTTAAGAAGCATTAGAACTCTATTGCTACGATACGTAGACATCTGCAAACGTTATTTCCTAGCAAGGAAGTGTCGCATTTACATTCTTCTGACGTGAATACAAGGTATACATGACACTTCGCAATTAATATTATATCTTATCATGAAACATAGAAATGAGATGCGATATCCCGTTCCAAGAAGCATTAGAACTCTATTGCTTCGATACGTAGGCATCTGCAATCGCTATTTCCTAGCAAGGTAGTGTCGCATTTACATTCATTTGAAGTGTATGCGAGGTGTAAGTGACACTTCGCAATGAATATTATATCTTATCATGAAGCATAGAAATGAGAAGCGATATCATGTTTTACGAAGCATTAGAACTGTATTGTTTCGATACGTAGACATCTGGAAACGCTATTTCCTAGCAAGGAAGTGTCGCATTTACATTCCTCTGAAGTGAATACGAGGTATTCATGACACTTCGCAATGAATATTATATCTTATCATGAAACATAGAAATGAGATGCGACATCTTGTTTTAAGAAGCTATAGAACTCCATTGCTACGATACGTAGACTTCTGAAAACGCTATTTCCTAGCAAGCAAGTGTCGCATCTACATTCTTTTGAAGTGAATAGGTGGTATACATGACACTTCGCAATGGATATTTTCTCTTATCATGAAACAAAGAAGTAAGATGCGATAACTAGTTTTAAGAAGCATTAGAACTCTATTGCTTCTATACGTAGACTTCTGGAGACGCTATTTCCTAGAAAGGAAGTGTCGCCTTTACGTTCATTTCAACTGTAGGCGAGGAATACAAAACACTTCGCAATGAATATTATATCTTATCATGAAACATAGAAATCAGATGCGACATCTCGTTTTAAGAAGCATTAGAACTCTATTGCTTCGAAGCGGAGACACCTGCAAACGCTATTTCCTAGCAAGGAAGTGTCGCATTTACATTCTTTTGAAGTGAATACGAGGTATACATGCAACTTCGCAATGAATATTATATTTTATAATGAAACATAGAAATGAGATGCGATAACACGTTTTGAGAAGCATTAGTTCTGATTGCTACGATACGTAAACTCCTGCAAACGCTATTTCCTAGCAAGGAAGTGTCGCATTTACATTCTTTTGAAGCGAATACGAGGTATACATGTAACTTCGCAATGATTATTATATCTCACCATGAAACATAGAAATGCGATGCGATATCTCGTTTTAAGAAGCATTAGAACTCTACTGCTTCGATACGGAGACATCTGCAAACGCTATTTCCTGGCAAGGAAGTGTCGCATTTACATTCTTTTGAAGTGAATACGAGGTATACATGACACTTCGCAATTAATATTATATCTTATCCCGAAACTTAGAAATGAGATGCGATATCCCGTATCAAGAAGCATTAGAACTCTATTGCTTCGAAACGTAGACATCTGCAATCGCTATTTCCTAGCAAGGAAGTGTCGCATTTACATTCTTTTGAAGTGAATACGAGGTATACATGATACTTCGCAATTAATATTATATCTTATCATGAAACTTAGAAATGAGATGAGATATCCCGTATCAAGAAGCATTAGAACTCTATTGCTTCGAAACGTAGACATCTGCAATCGCTATTTCCTAGCAAGGAAGTGTCGCCTTTATATTCTTTTGAAGTGAATGCGAAGTGTACATAACATTGCACAATGAATATTATATAATATCGTGAAACATAGAAATGAGATGCGACATCGCGATATAAGATGCATTAGAACTTTATTGCTTCGATACGTAGGCATCTGCAAACGCTATTTCCTAGCGAGGACGTGTCGCATTTGCATTCATTTGAGGTGAATACGAGGAATACATGAAACTTCGAAATGAATATTAGATCTTATCATGAAACATAGAAGTGAGATTCGATATCGCGTTTTGAGAAGCATTAGAACACTATTGCTACTATATGCAGACATCTGCAATCGCTATTTCCTAGCAAGGTAGTGTCGCATTTACATTCATTTGAAGTGTATGCGAGGTATAAGTGACACTTCGCAATGATTATTATATCTTATCATGAAGCATAGAAATGAGAAGCGATATCATGTTTTACGAAGCATTAGAACTGTATTGTTTCGATACGTAGACATCTGGAAACGCTATTTCCTAGCAAAGAGGTGTCGCATTTACATTCCTTTGAAGTGAATACGAGGTATTCATGTCACTTCGCAATGAATATTATATCTTATCATGAAACATAGATATGAGATGCGACATCTTGTTTTAAGAAGCTATAGAACTCTATTGCTACGATACGTAGACTTCTGAAAACGCTATTTCCTAGCAAGCAAGTGTCGCATCTACATTCTTTTGAAGTGAATACGTGGTATACATGACACTTCGCAATGGATATTTTCTCTTATCATGAAACATAGAAGTGAGATGCGATAACTCGTTTTAAGAAGCATTAGAACTCTATTGCTTCGATACGTAGACTTCTGGAAACGCTATTTCCTAGAATGGAAGTGTCGCATTTACATTCATTTGAAGTGTATGCGAGGTGTAAGTGACACTTCGCAATGAATATTATATCTTATCATGAAGCATAGAAATGAGAAGCGATATCATGTTTTACGAAGCATTAGAACTGTATTGTTTCGATACGTAGACATCTGGAAACGCTATTTCCTAGCAAGGAAGTGTCGCATTTACATTCCTTTGAAGTGAATACGAGGTATTCATGACACTTCGCAATGAATATTATATCTTATCATGAAACATAGAAATGAGATGCGACATCTTGTTTTAAGAAGCTATAGAACTCTATTGCTACGATACGTAGACTTCTGAAAACGCTATTTCCTAGCAAGCAAGTGTCGCATCTACATTCTTTTGAAGTGAATAGGTGGTATACATGACACTTCGCAATGGATATTTTCTCTTATCATGAAACAAAGAAGTAAGATGCGATAACTAGTTTTAAGAAGCATTAGAACTCTATTGCTTCTATACGTAGACTTCTGGAGACGCTATTTCCTAGAAAGGAAGTGTCGCCTTTACGTTCATTTCAACTGTAGGCGAGGAATACAAAACACTTCGCAATGAATATTATATCTTATCATGAAACATAGAAATCAGATGCAACATCTCGTTTTAAGAAGCATTAGAACTCTATTGCTTCGAAGCGGAGACACCTGCAAACGCTATTTCCTAGCAAGGAAGTGTCGCATTTACATTCTTTTGAAGTGAATACGAGGTATACATGACACTTCGCAATTAATATTATATCTTATCATGAAACTTAGAAATGAGATGCGATATCCCGTATCAAGAAGCATTAGAACTCTATTGCTTCGAAACGTAGACATCTGCAATCGCTATTTCCTAGCAAGGAAGTGTCGCATTTATATTCTTTTGAAGTGAATGCGAGGTGTACATAACATTGCACAATGAATATTATATATTATCGTGAAACATAGAAATGAGATGCGACATCGCGATATAAGATGCATTAGAACTTTATTGCTTCGATACGTAGGCATCTGCAAACGCTATTTCCTAGCGAGGACGTGTCGCATTTGCATTCATTTGAGGTGAATACGAGGAATACATGAAACTTCGAAATGAATATTAGATCTTATCATGAAACATAGAAGTGAGATTCGATATCGCGTTTTGAGAAGCATTAGAACACTATTGCTACTATATGCAGACATCTGCAATCGCTATTTCCTAGCAAGGTAGTGTCGCAATTACATTCATTTGAAGTGTATGCGAGGTATAAGTGACACTTCGCAATGATTATTATATCTTATCATGAAGCATAGTAATGAGAAGCGATATCATGTTTTACGAAGCATTAGAACTGTATTGTTTCGATACGTAGACATCTGGAAACGCTATTTCCTAGCAAAGGGGTGTCGCATTTACATTCCTTTGAAGTGAATACGAGGTATTCATGTCACTTCGCAATGAATATTATATCTTATCATGAAACATAGATATGAGATGAGACATCTTGTTTTAAGAAGCTATAGAACTCTATTGCTACGATACGTAGACTTCTGAAAACGCTATTTCCTAGCAAGCAAGTGTCGCATCTACATTCTTTTGAAGTGAATACGTGGTATACATGACACTTCGCAATGGATATTTTCTCTTATCATGAAACATAGAAGTGAGATGCGATAACTCGTTTTAAGAAGCATTAGAACTCTATTGCTTCGATACGTAGACTTCTGGAAACGCTATTTCCTAGAATGGAAGTGTCGCATTTACATTCATTTGAAGTGTAGACGAGGAATACAAAACACTTCGCAATGAATATTATACCTTATCATGAAACATATAAATGTGATGTGATATCGCGTTTTAAGAAGCATTAGAACTCTATTGCTACGATACGTAGACATCTGCAAACGTTATTTCCTAGCAAGGAAGTGTCGCATTTACATTCTTCTGACGTGAATACAAGGTATACATGACACTTCGCAATTAATATTATATCTTATCATGAAACATAGAAATGAGATGCGATATCCCGTTCCAAGAAGCATTAGAACTCTATTGCTTCGATACGTAGGCATCTGCAATCGCTATTTCCTAGCAAGGTAGTGTCGCATTTACATTCATTTGAAGTGTATGCGAGGTGTAAGTGACACTTCGCAATGAATATTATATCTTATCATGAAGCATAGAAATGAGAAGCGATATCATGTTTTACGAAGCATTAGAACTGTAGACATCTGGAAACGCTATTTCCTAGCAAGGAAGTGTCGCATTTACATTCCTTTGAAGTGAATACGAGGTATTCATGACACTTCGCAATGAATATTATATCTTATCATGAAACATAGAAATGAGATGCGACAGCTTGTTTTAAGAAGCTATAGAACTCTATTGCTACGATACGTAGACTTCTGAAAACGCTATTTCCTAGCAAGCAAGTGTCGCATCTACATTCTATTGAAGTGAATAGGTGGTATACATGACACTTCGCAATGGATATTTTCTCTTATCATGAAACAAAGAAGTAAGATGCGATAACTAGTTTTAAGAAGCATTAGAACTCTATTGCTTCTATACGTAGACTTCTGGAGACGCTATTTCCTAGAGAGGAAGTGTCGCCTTTACGTTCATTTCAACTGTAGGCGAGGAATACAAAACACTTCGCAATGAATATTATATCTTATCATGAAACATAGAAATCAGATGCAACATCTCGTTTTAAGAAGCATTAGAACTCTATTGCTTCGAAGCGGAGACACCTGCAAACGCTATTTCCTAGCAAGGAAGTGTCGCATTTACATTCTTTTGAAGTGAATACGAGGTATACATGCAACTTCGCAATGAATATTATATCTTATCATGAAACATAGAAATCAGATGCAACATCTCGTTTTAAGAAGCATTAGAACTCTATTGCTTCGAAGCGGAGACACCTGCAAACGCTATTTCCTAGCAAGGAAGTGTCGCATTTACATTCTTTTGAAGTGAATACGAGGTATACATGCAACTTCGCAATGAATATTATATTTTATCATGAAACATAGAAATGAGATGCGATAACACGTTTTGAGAAGCATTAGTTCTGATTGCTACGATACGTAAACTCCTGCAAACGCTATTTCCTAGCAAGGAAGTGTCGCATTTACATTCTTTTGAAGCGAATACGAGGTATACATGTAACTTCGCAATGATTATTATATCTCACCATGAAACATAGAAATGCGATGCGATATCTCGTTTTAAGAAGCATTAGAACACTACTGCTTCGATACGGAGACATCTGCAAACGCTATTTCCTGGCAAGGAAGTGTCGCATTTACATTCTTTTGAAGTGAATACGAGGTATACATGACACTTCGCAATTAATATTATATCTTATCCCGAAACTTAGAAATGAGATGCGATATCCCGTATCAAGAAGCATTAGAACTCTATTGCTTCGAAACGTAGACATCTGCAATCGCTATTTCCTAGCAAGGAAGTGTCGCATTTACATTCTTTTGAAGTGAATACGAGGTATACATGCAACTTCGCAATGAATATTATATTTTATCATGAAACATAGAAATGAGATGCGATAACACGTTTTGAGAAGCATTAGTTCTGATTGCTACGATACGTAAACTCCTGCAAACGCTATTTCCTAGCAAGGAAGTGTCGCATTTACATTCTTTTGAAGCGAATACGAGGTATACATGTAACTTCGCAATGATTATTATATCTCACCATGAAACATAGAAATGCGATGCGATATCTCGTTTTAAGAAGCATTAGAACTCTACTGCTTCGATACGGAGACATCTGCAAACGCTATTTCCTGGCAAGGAAGTGTCGCATTTACATTCTTTTGAAGTGAATACGAGGTATACATGACACTTCGCAATTAATATTATATCTTATCCCGAAACTTAGAAATGAGATGCGATATCCCGTATCAAGAAGCATTAGAACTCTATTGCTTCGAAACGTAGACATCTGCAATCGCTATTTCCTAGCAAGGAAGTGTCGCATTTACATTCTTTTGAAGTGAATACGAGGTATACATGATACTTCGCAATTAATATTATATCTTATCATGAAACTTAGAAATGAGATGAGATATCCCGTATCAAGAAGCATTAGAACTCTATTGCTTCGAAACGTAGACATCTGCAATCGCTATTTCCTAGCAAGGAAGTGTCGCCTTTATATTCTTTTGAAGTGAATGCGAAGTGTACATAACATTGCACAATGAATATTATATAATATCGTGAAACATAGAAATGAGATGCGACATCGCGATATAAGATGCATTAGAACTTTCTTGCTTCGATACGTAGGCATCTGCAAACGCTATTTCCTAGCGAGGACGTGTCGCATTTGCATTCATTTGAGGTGAATACGAGGAATACATGAAACTTCGAAATGAATATTAGATCTTATCATGAAACATAGAAGTGAGATTCGATATCGCGTTTTGAGAAGCATTAGAACACTATTGCTACTATATGCAGACATCTGCAATCGCTATTTCCTAGCAAGGTAGTGTCGCATTTACATTCATTTGAAGTGTATGCGAGGTATAAGTGACACTTCGCAATGATTATTATATCTTATCATGAAGCATAGAAATGAGAAGCGATATCATGTTTTACGAAGCATTAGAACTGTATTGTTTCGATACGTAGACATCTGGAAACGCTATTTCCTAGCAAAGAGGTGTCGCATTTACATTCCTTTGAAGTGAATACGAGGTATTCATGTCACTTCGCAATGAATATTATATCTTATCATGAAACATAGATATGAGATGCGACATCTTGTTTTAAGAAGCTATAGAACTCTATTGCTACTATACGTAGACTTCTGAAAACGCTATTTCCTAGCAAGCAAGTGTCGCATCTACATTCTTTTGAAGTGAATACGTGGTATACATGACACTTCGCAATGGATATTTTCTCTTATCATGAAACACAGAAGTGAGATGCGATAACTCGTTTTAAGAAGCATTAGAACTCTATTGCTTCGATACGTAGACTTCTGGAAACGCTATTTCCTAGAATGGAAGTGTCGCATTTACATTCATTTGAAGTGTAGACGAGGAATACAAAACACTTCGCAATGAATATTATACCTTATCATGAAACATATAAATGTGATGTGATATCGCGTTTTAAGAAGCATTAGAACTCTATTGCTACGATACGTAGACATCTGCAAACGTTATTTCCTAGCAAGGAAGTGTCGCATTTACATTCTTCTGACGTGAATACAAGGTATACATGACACTTCGCAATTAATATTATATCTTATCATGAAACATAGAAATGAGATGCGATATCCCGTTCCAAGAAGCATTAGAACTCTATTGCTTCGATACGTAGGCATCTGCAATCGCTATTTCCTAGCAAGGTAGTGTCGCATTTACATTCATTTGAAGTGTATGCGAGGTGTAAGTGACACTTCGCAATGAATATTATATCTTATCATGAAGCATAGAAATGAGAAGCGATATCATGTTTTACGAAGCATTAGAACTGTAGACATCTGGAAACGCTATTTCCTAGCAAGGAAGTGTCGCATTTACATTCCTTTGAAGTGAATACGAGGTATTCATGACACTTCGCAATGAATATTATATCTTATCATGAAACATAGAAATGAGATGCGACAGCTTGTTTTAAGAAGCTATAGAACTCTATTGCTACGATACGTAGACTTCTGAAAACGCTATTTCCTAGCAAGCAAGTGTCGCATCTACATTCTATTGAAGTGAATAGGTGGTATACATGACACTTCGCAATGGATATTTTCTCTTATCATGAAACAAAGAAGGAAGATGCGATAACTAGTTTCAAGAAGCATTAGAACTCTATTGCTTCTATACGTAGACTTCTGGAGACGCTATTTCCTAGAAAGGAAGTGTCGCCTTTACGTTCATTTCAACTGTAGGCGAGGAATACAAAACACTTCGCAATGAATATTATATCTTATCATGAAACATAGAAATCAGATGCAACATCTCGTTTTAAGAAGCATTAGAACTCTATTGCTTCGAAGCGGAGACACCTGCAAACGCTATTTCCTAGCAAGGAAGTGTCGCATTTACATTCTTTTGAAGTGAATACGAGGTATACATGCAACTTCGCAATGAATATTATATCTTATCATGAAACATAGAAATCAGATGCAACATCTCGTTTTAAGAAGCATAAGAACTCTATTGCTTCGAAGCGGAGACACCTGCAAACGCTATTTCCTAGCAAGGAAGTGTCGCATTTACATTCTTTTGAAGTGAATACGAGGTATACATGCAACTTCGCAATGAATATTATATTTTATCATGAAACATAGAAATGAGATGCGATAACACGTTTTGAGAAGCATTAGTTCTGATTGCTACGATACGTAAACTCCTGCAAACGCTATTTCCTAGCAAGGAAGTGTCGCATTTACATTCTTTTGAAGCGAATACGAGGTATACATGTAACTTCGCAATGATTATTATATCTCACCATGAAACATAGAAATGCGATGCGATATCTCGTTTTAAGAAGCATTAGAACACTACTGCTTCGATACGGAGACATCTGCAAACGCTATTTCCTGGCAAGGAAGTGTCGCATTTACATTCTTTTGAAGTGAATACGAGGTATACATGACACTTCGCAATTAATATTATATCTTATCCCGAAACTTAGAAATGAGATGCGATATCCCGTATCAAGAAGCATTAGAACTCTATTGCTTCGAAACGTAGACATCTGCAATCGCTATTTCCTAGCAAGGAAGTGTCGCATTTACATTCTTTTGAAGTGAATACGAGGTATACATGCAACTTCGCAATGAATATTATATTTTATCATGAAACATAGAAATGAGATGCGATAACACGTTTTGAGAAGCATTAGTTCTGATTGCTACGATACGTAAACTCCTGCAAACGCTATTTCCTAGCAAGGAAGTGTCGCATTTACATTCTTTTGAAGCGCATACGAGGTATACATGTAACTTCGCAATGATTATTATATCTCACCATGAAACATAGAAATGCGATGCGATATCTCGTTTTAAGAAGCATTAGAACTCTACTGCTTCGATACGGAGACATCTGCAAACGCTATTTCCTGGCAAGGAAGTGTCGCATTTACATTCTTTTGAAGTGAATACGAGGTATACATGACACTTCGCAATTAATATTATATCTTATCCCGAAACTTAGAAATGAGATGCGATATCCCGTATCAAGAAGCATTAGAACTCTATTGCTTCGAAACGTAGACATCTGCAATCGCTATTTCCTAGCAAGGAAGTGTCGCATTTACATTCTTTTGAAGTGAATACGAGGTATACATGATACTTCGCAATTAATATTATATCTTATCATGAAACTTAGAAATGAGATGAGATATCCCGTATCAAGAAGCATTAGAACTCTATTGCTTCGAAACGTAGACATCTGCAATCGCTATTTCCTAGCAAGGAAGTGTCGCCTTTATATTCTTTTGAAGTGAATGCGAAGTGTACATAACATTGCACAATGAATATTATATAATATCGTGAAACATAGAAATGAGATGCGACATCGCGATATAAGATGCATTAGAACTTTATTGCTTCGATACGTAGGCATCTGCAAACGCTATTTCCTAGCGAGGACGTGTCGCATTTGCATTCATTTGAGGTGAATACGAGGAATACATGAAACTTCGAAATGAATATTAGATCTTATCATGAAACATAGAAGTGAGATTCGATATCGCGTTTTGAGAAGCATTAGAACACTATTGCTACTATATGCAGACATCTGCAATCGCTATTTCCTAGCAAGGTAGTGTCGCATTTACATTCATTTGAAGTGTATGCGAGGTATAAGTGACACTTCGCAATGATTATTATATCTTATCATGAAGCATAGAAATGAGAAGCGATATCATGTTTTACGAAGCATTAGAACTGTATTGTTTCGATACGTAGACATCTGGAAACGCTATTTCCTAGCAAAGAGGTGTCGCATTTACATTCCTTTGAAGTGAATACGAGGTATTCATGTCACTTCGCAATGAATATTATATCTTATCATGAAACATAGATATGAGATGCGACATCTTGTTTTAAGAAGCTATAGAACTCTATTGCTACGATACGTAGACTTCTGAAAACGCTATTTCCTAGCAAGCAAGTGTCGCATCTACATTCTTTTGAAGTGAATACGTGGTATACATGACACTTCGCAATGGATATTTTCTCTTATCATGAAACATAGAAGTGAGATGCGATAACTAGTTTTAAGAAGCATTAGAACTCTATTGCTTCTATACGTAGACTTCTGGAAACGCTATTTCCTAGAATGGAAGTGTCGCCTTTACGTTCATTTCAACTGTAGGCGAGGAATACAAAACACTTCGCAATGAATATTATATTTTATCATGAAACATAGAAATGAGATGCGATAACACGTTTTGAGAAGCATTAGTTCTGATTGCTACGATACGTAAATTCCTGCAAACGCTATTTCCTAGCAAGGAAGTGTCGCATTTACTTTCTTTTGAAGCGAATACGAGGTATTCATGTAACTTCGCAATGATTATTATATCTCATCATGAAACATAGAAATGCGATGCGATATCTCGTTTTAAGAAGCATTAGAACTCTACTGCTTCGATACGGAGACATCTGCAAACGCTATTTCCTGGCAAGGAAGTGTCGCATTTACATTCTTTTGAAGTGAATACGACGTATACATGACACTTCGCAATTAATATTATATCTTATCACGAAACTTAGAAATGAGATGCGACATCACGTTTTACGAAGCATTAGAACTGTATTGTTTCGATACGTAGACATCTGCAAACGCTATTTCCTAGCAAGGAAGTGTCGCATTTACATTCCTTGAAAGGAATACGAGGTATACATGACACTTCGTAATAAATATTATGTCTTATCATGAAACATAGAAATGAGATGCGATATCGCGTTCTGGGATGCATTAGAATTCTAATGCTACGATACGTAGTCATCTGCAAACGCTATTTCCTAGCAATGAAGTGTCGCATTTATTTTCTTTTGAAGCGAATACGAGGTATACATAGCAATCCACAATGAATATTATATCTTATCACGAAACATACAAATGAGATGCGATATCGCGATTTAAGAAGCATTAGAACACCATTGCTTCGATACGTAGACATCTGCAAACGCTACTTCCTAGCAAGGAAGTGTGGCATTTTCATTCTTTCGAAGTGTATGCGAGGTATACATGACACTTCGCAGTGAATATTAGATCTTATCATGAAACATAGAAATGAGATGCGAAATCGCGATTTAAGAAGCATCAGAAGTCTATTGCTACGATACGTAGACATCTGCAAACGCAATTTCCTGGCAAGGAAGTGTCGCATTTACATTCTTTTGATGTGTAGACGAGGTATACATAACAATCCACAATGAATATTATATCTTATCATGTAACGTAGAATTGAGGTGCGATATCGCGATTTAAGAAGCATTGGAATACTATTGCTTCGATACGTAGACATCTGCCAACGCTACTTCCTTGCAAGGATGTGTGGCATTTACATTCTTTTGATGTGAATACGAAGTACTCATGACACTACGCAATGAATAATATATCTTATAATGAATCATAGAAATGGGATGCGATATCGCATTTTAAGTAGCATCAGAACTCTATTGCTACGATTCGTAGACATCTGCAAACGCTAATTCCTAGCAGGGAAGTGTCGCATTTTCAATCTTCTCAAGTGAATACGAGGTATACATAACACTATACAATGAATATTACATCTTATCATGAAACATAGAAATGAGATGCGATATGACCATTTAAGAAGCATTAGAACACTATTGCTTCGTGACGTACACATCTGCAAACGCTATTTCCTAGCAAGCAAATGTCGCATTTACTTTCTTTTGAAGTGAATACGAAGTATACATGACACTCCGCAATGAATATTATATCTTATCCTAAAACATAGAAATGAGATGCGATATCTCGTTTTAAGAAGCATTAGAACTCTATTGCTTCGATACGTAGACATCTGCAAACGCTACTTCCAAGCAAGGAAGTGTCGCATTTACATTCACTTGAAGTGTTCACGAGATATACATAACACTGCACAATGAATATTATATCTTATCAAGAAACGTTTGAAGTGAGATGCGATATCGCGATTTATGATGCATTGGAACTCTATTGCTTCGATACGTAGACATCAGCAAACGCTATTTCCTAGTAAGGAAGTGTCGCATTTACATTCTTTTGAAGTGGATGCGAGGTATACACAACACTCCACAATGAATATCATATCTTATCATGAAGCATAGAAATGAGGAGCGATTTCGCGTTTTAAGAAGCATTAGAACTCTATTGCTTCAATACGTAGACATCTGCAGACGCTATTTCCTAGCAAGGAAGTGTTGCATTTACATTCATTTGACGTGAATACGATGTATACATAACACTCCACAATGAATATCATATCTTATCATGAAACATAGAAATGAGATGCGATATCGCGATATAAAAAGGATTAGAACTCTATTGCTTCGATACGTAGACGTCTGCAAACGCTACTTCCTAGCAAGGAAGTGTCACATTTACATTCTTTTGATGTGAATACGACCCATACACGACACTTCGCAATGAATATTATATCATATCATGAAACATTAAAATGACATGCGAAATCTCGTCTTAAGAAGCATTATAACTCTGTCGCTTCGATACGTAGACATCTGCAAACGCTATTTCATATCAAGGAAGTGTTGCACTTACACTCTTTTGAAGTAATTACGAGGTATTCATAACAGTCCACAATGAATATTATATCTTATCATGAAATACAGAAATGAGATGCGATATCGCGATTTAAGAAGCACTGGAACTCTATTGCTTCGGTACGTAGACGTCTGCAAACGCTATTAAATAGCAAGGAAGTGTCGCGTTAAAATTCTTTTGAAGTGAATACGAGGTATACATAACACTCCACATTGAATATTATATCATGTCATGAAATATAGGAATGAGATGCGATATCACGATATAAGAAGCATTAGAAAACTATTGCTTCGATACGGAGACATCTGCAAACGATATTTCCAAGGAAGGAAGTGTCGCATTTACATTCTTTTGAAGTGAATACGAGGTATACATGACACTGCACAATGAATATTGTATCTTATCATGAAACATAGAAATGAGGTGCGATATGATGATTTAAGAAGCATTAGAACTCTTTTGCTTCGATACGTAGACATCTGCAGACGCTATTTCCTATCAAGGAAGTGTCGCATTTACATTCATTGTAAGTGTATGCGTGGTATACATAACACTTCGCAACGAATATTACAACTTATCAAGAAACTTAGAAATGAGATGCGATATCGCATTTTAAGAAGCACTAGAACTCTACTGCTTCGATACGTAGACATCTGCAAACGTTATATCCAATTAAGGAAGTGTCGCATTTACATTCATTTGAAGTTTATGCGAGCTATACATGACACTTCGCAATGATTATTATATCTTATAATGAAACATAGAAGTGAGATGCGATATCGCGTCTTAAGAGGCATTAGAACTCTATTGCTACAATACTTAGACATCTGCACACGTTATTTCCTAGCGTGGAAGTGTCGCATTTACATTCTTTTGAAGTAAATACGAGGTTTACATGACACTCCACAATGAATATTATATCTCATCATGAAACATAGAAATGAGAAGCATATCGCGATTTAAGAAGCATTAGAACTCTATTGATGCGATACGTAGACATCTGCAGTCGCTATTTCCTAGCAAGGAAGTGTCGCATTTACATTCTTAGGAAGTGTAGCCGAGGTATACATAACACTCCACAATGAATATTATATCTTATCATGAAACATAGAAATGAGATGCGATATTGCGATTTAAGCAGCAATAGAACTCTATTGCTTCGATACCTAGACATCTGCAAACGCTAATTCCTAGCAGGGAAGTGTCGCATTTTCAATCTTCTCAAGTGAATACGAGGTATACATAACACTATACGATGAATATTACATCTTATCATGAAACATAGAAATGAGATGCGATATGACCATTTAAGAAGCATTAGAACACTATTGCTTCGTGACGTACACATCTGCAAACGCTATTTCCTAGCAAGCAAATGTCGGATTTACTTTCTTTTGAAGTGAATACGAAGTATACATGACACTCCGCAATGAATATTATATCTTATCCTAAAACATAGAAATGAGATGCGATATCTCGTTTTAAGAAGCATTAGAACTCTATTGCTTCGATACGTAGACATCTGCAAACGCTACTTCCAAGCAAGGAAGTGTCGCATTTACATTCACTTGAAGTGTTCACGAGATATACATAACACTGCACAATGAATATTATGTCTTATCAAGAAACGTTTGAAGTGAGATGCGATATCGCGATTTATGATGCATTGGAACTCTATTGCTTCGATACGTAGACATCAGCAAACGCTATTTCCTAGTAAGGAAGTGTCGCATTTACATTCTTTTGAAGTGGATGCGAGGTATACACAACACTCCACAATGAATATCATATCTTATCATGAAGCATAGAAATGAGGAGCGATTTCGCGTTTTAAGAAGCATTAGAACACTATTGCTTCAATACGTAGACATCTGCAGACGCTATTTCCTAGCAAGGAAGTGTTGCATTTACATTCATTTGAAGTGAATACGATGTATACATAACACTCCACAATGAATATCATATATTATCATGAAACATAGAAATGAGATGCGATATCGCGATATAAAAAGGATTAGAACTCTATTGCTTCGATACGTAGACGTCTGCAAACGCTACTTCCTAGCAAGGAAGTGTCACATTTACATTCTTTTGATGTGAATACGACCCATACACGACACTTCGCAATGAATATTATATCATATCATGAAACATTAAAATGACATGCGAAGTCTCGTCTTAAGAAGCATTATAACTCTGTCGCTTCGATACGTAGACATCTGCAAACGCTATTTCATATCAAGGAAGTGTTGCACTTACACTCTTTTGAAGTGATTACGAGGTATTCATAACAGTCCACAATGAATATTATATCTTATCATGAAATACAGAAATGAGATGCGATATCGCGATTTAAGAAGCACTGGAACTCTATTGCTTCGGTACGTAGACGTCTGCAAACGCTATTAAATAGCAAGGAAGTGTCGCGTTAAAATTCTTTTGAAGTGAATACGAGGTATACATAACACTCCACATTGAATATTATATCATGTCATGAAATATAGGAATGAGATGCGATATCACGATATAAGAAGCATTAGAAAACTATTGCTTCGATACGGAGACATCTGCAAACGATATTTCCAAGGAAGGAAGTGTCGCATTTACATTCTTTTGAAGTGAATACGAGGTATACATGACACTGCACAATGAATATTGTATCTTATCATGAAACATAGAAATGAGGTGCGATATGATGATTTAAGAAGCATTAGAACTCTTTTGCTTCGATACGTAGACATCTGCAGACGCTATTTCCTATCAAGGAAGTGTCGCATTTACATTCATTGTAAGTGTATGCGTGGTATACATAACACTTCGCAACGAATATTACAACTTATCAAGAAACTTAGAAATGAGATGCGATATCGCATTTTAAGAAGCACTAGAACTCTACTGCTTCGATACGTAGACATCTGCAAACGTTATATCCAATTAAGGAAGTGTCGCATTTACATTCATTTGAAGTTTATGCGAGCTATACATGACACTTCGCAATGATTATTATATCTTATAATGAAACATAGAAGTGAGATGCGATATCGCGTCTTAAGAGGCATTAGAACTCTATTGCTACAATACTTAGACATCTGCACACGTTATTTCCTAGCATGGAAGTGTCGCATTTACATTCTTTTGAAGTAAATACGAGGTTTACATGACACTCCACAATGAATATTATATCTCATCATGAAACATAGAAATGAGAAGCATATCGCGATTTAAGAAGCATTAGAACTCTATTGATGCGATACGTAGACATCTGCAGTCGCTATTTCCTAGCAAGGAAGTGTCGCATTTACATTCTTAGGAAGTGTAGCCGAGGTATACATAACACTCCACAATGAATATTATATCTTATCATGAAACATAGAAATGAGATGCGATATTGCGATTTAAGCAGCAATAGAACTCTATTGCTTCGATACCTAGACATCTGCAAACGCTGTTTCCTAGCAAGGAAGTGTCGCAGTTACAATCATTTGAAGTGTAGACGAGATGTACATAACACTGCACAATAAATATTATATCTTATCATGAAACGCGGAAGTGAGGTGCGATATCGCGATTTAAGAAGCATTAGAACTCTATTGCTTCGATACGTAGAAATCTGCAAACGCTACTTCCTAGGAAGGAAGTGTCGCTTTTTATTTCGTTTGAAGTGTATACGTGGTATAAAAGACACTTCACAATGAATATTATATCTTATCATGAAACATAGAAATGAGATGCAATATCGCGTTTTGAAAAGATTTAGAACCCTAATGCTACCATACGTAGACATCTGCAAGCGCTATTTCCCAGCAAGGAAGTGTCGCATTTGCAATCATTTGAATTGAATACGTGGAATACATGACAATCCGCAATGAATATTATATCTTATCATAATACTTATAAATGAGATGCGATATGGCGATTTAAGAAGCATTAGAACCCTATTGCTTCGATACGTAGAAATCTGCCAACGCTATTTCCTAGCAAGGAAGTGTAGCATTACATTCTTTTGAAGCGATTACGAGGTATGCATGACAGTTCACAATGAATATTATATCTTATCATGAAACATAGATATGAGATGCGATATGGCGACTGAAGAAGCATTAGAACTCTATTGCTACGATACGTAGATATCTGCAAACGCTTTTTCCTACCAAGGAAGTGTCGCATTTACATTCATTTGAAGTGTAGACGAGAAATACATAACACTTTGCAATGAATATTATATCTTATCATGAAACATAGAAATGAGATGCGATATCCCGTTTAAAGAAGCATTAGAACTCTATTGCTTCGATACGCATACATCTGGAAACGCTATTTCCTAGAAAGGTAGTGTCGCATTTACATTCATTTGAAGACGAGGAATACATGACACTTCGCAATGAATATTACATCTTATCATGAAACGTAGGAAAGAGATGCGATATCGCGTTTTAAGAAGCATCAGAACTCTATTGTTACGATACGTAGACATCTGCAAACGCTATTTCCTCGCAAGGAAGTGTAGAATTTACATTCCTTTGAAGTGAATAGGAGGTATACATGACACTTCGCAATGAATATTATATCCTATCATGAAACATAGAAGTGAGATGCGATATCACGTTTTAAGAAGCATTAGAACTCTATTGCTGCGATACGCAAACAGCTGCAAACGCTATTTCCTAGCATGGAAGTGTCGCATTTACATTCTTTTGAAGTTAATACGAGGTATACATGACACTTCGCAATGAATATTATATCTTATCATGAAACATCGAATTGAGATGCGACATCCCGTTATAAGAGGCATTAGAACTCTATTGTTTCGATACGTAGACATCTGCAAACGCCATTTCCTAGGAAGGAACTGCCGCATTTACATTCATTTGAAGTGTATGCGATGTATAAGTGACACTTCGCAATGAATGTTATATCTTATCATGAAGCATAGAAATGAAGTGCGATATCGCGTTTTAAGAAGCATTAAAACTCTATTGTTACGATACGTAGACATCTGCAAACACTATTTCCTCGCGACGAAGTGTCGCATTTGCATTCTTTTGAAGTGAATACGAGGTATACATGACACTTCGCAATGATTATTATATCTTATCGTGAAACATAAATGTGAGATGCGATATCGCTTTTTAAGTAGCATTAGAATTCTATTGCTCCGATACGTAGACATCTGCATACGTTATTTCCTAGCAAGGAAGTGTAGCATTACATAATTTTGAAGTGATTACGAGGTATGCATGACACTTCACAATGAATATTATACCTTATCATGAAACATAGAAATGAGATGCGACATCTTGTTTTGTGAAGCTTTAGAACTCTGTTGCTACGATACGTAGACATCTGCAATCGCTACTTAATAGCAGGGAAGTGTCGCATTTACATTCCTTTGAAGTGAAAACGAGGTATACATAACACACCACAATGAATTTTATATCTTATCATGAAACATAGAAATGAGATGCGATGTCCCATTTTAAGAAGCATTAGAAACCTATTGCTTCGATACGTAGACATCTGCATACGCTACTTCCTGGCAAGGCAGTGTCGCATTTGCATTCTTTTGAAGTGAATACGAGGTATGCATAATACCCCACAATGAATATTATATCTTATCATGAAACATTGGAATGAGATGCGATTTTGCGCTTTCAGAAGCGTTAGAACTCTATTGCTACGATACGTAGATATCTGGAAACGCTATTTCCTAACAAGGAAGTGTCGCAATTACATTCTTTTGAAGTGAATACGAGGTATACATAACACTCCACAATGAATATTATATCTTATCACGAGACATAGAAATGAGATGCGATATCCCGCCTTAAGAAGCATCAGATCTCTATTGATTCGATACGTATTCATCTGCAAACGCTATTTCAAAGCAAGGGAGTGTCGCATTTACATCCTTTTTAAGTGTAGACGAAATATGCATAACCCTCCTCAATGAATATTATATCCTATCATGAGACATAGAAATGAGATGCGATATCGCGATTTAAGAAGCACCAGAACTCTATTGCTTCGATTCGTAGATATCTACAATCGCTTTTTCCTGCCAAGGAACTGTCGTATTTACATTGATTTGAAGTGTTGACGAGAAATACATAACACTTCGCAATGAATATTATATCTTATCATGAGACACAGAAATGAGATGCGATATCCCGCTTTAAGGAGCTGTAGAACTGTATTGCTTCGATACGTAGACATCTGCAAACGCTATTTCCTTGCAAGGAAGTGTCGCATTTACATTTATTTGAAGTGAAAACGAGGTATACATAACATTTCACAATGAATATAATATATTATCTTGAAACATAGAAATGAGATGCGATATCGCGTTTTAAGAAGCGTTAGAACACTATTGCTTCGATACGTAGACATCTGCAAACGCTATTTCCTAGCAAGAAAGTGTCGCATTTACGTTCATTTGAAGTGAATACGAGGAATACATGAAACTTCGCAATGAATATTATATCTTATCATGAAACATAGAAATGAGATGCGATATCCCGTTTCAAGGAGCATTAGAACACTATTGCTTCGATACGTAGATATCTGGAAACGTAATTTCCTAGAAAGGAAGTGTCGCATTTACATACATTTGAAGTGTAGGCGAGGAATACATAACACTTCGCAATGTATATTATATCTTATCTTGAAACATAGATGTAAGATGCGATATCGCGTTTTAAGAAGCATTAGAACACTATTTCTACGATACGTAGACATCTGTAAACGCTATTTCCTAGCAAGGAAGTGTCGCATTTACATTCTATTGAAGTGAATACGCGGTATACATAACACTGCGCAATGAATATTATATCTTATCATAAAACATAGAAATGAAATGCGATATCTCGTTTTAAGAAGCATTAGATTTCTATTGCTACGATACGTAGACATCTGCAAAACGCTATATCCTAGCAAGGAAGTATCGCATTTAAATTCTTTTGAAGTGAATACGGGGTATACATAACACTCCACTATGAATATCATATCCTTTCATGGAACATAGAAATGAGTTGCGGTATCCTGTTTAAGGAGCACTAGAACTCTATTGCCACGACACGTAGACATCTGCAAACGCTATTTCCTAACATGGAAGTGTCGCGTTTTCATTCTCTTGAAGTGAATACGAGGTATATATAACGCTCCACAATGAATATTATATCTTATCACGAAACATAGAAATGAAATGCGATATCGCGATTTACGAAGCATGAGAACCCTATTCCTTCGATACGTAGACATCTGCAAACGCTATGTCCTGGCAAGGAAGTGTCGCATTTACATTCTTTTGAAGTGAATACGGGGTATACATAACAATCCACAATGAATGTTATATCTTTTCATGAAACATAGAAATAAGATGCGACATCCCGTTTTAAGAAGCATTAGAACTCAATTGTTTCGATACGTAGACATCTGGAAACGTTATGTCCTAGCAATGAATTGTCGCATTTACATTCATTTGAAGTTTATGCGAGGTATAAGTGACACTTCGCAATAAATATTATATCTTACCATGAAACATAGACGTGAGACGCGATATCTCGTTTTAAGAAGCATTGGAACTCTACTTCTTCGGTACGTAGATACCTGGAAGCACTATTTCCTAGCAAAGAAGTGTCGTATTTACATTCATTTGAAGTGTAGACGAAGAATACATAACACTTCGCAATGAGTGTTATAGGTTATCATGAAACATAGAAATGTAATGCGATGTCGCGATTTAACAAGCACTAGAACTCTACTGCTACGATACGTAGGCATTTGGAAATGCTCTTTCCTCGAAAGGAAGTGTCGCATTTACATTCATTTGAAGTGTATGCGAGGAATACATAACACTTCGTAATGGACATTATATCTTATCATGAAACATAGAAATGAGATGCGAAAACGCCTTCTAAGAAGCTTTAGAACTCTATTGCTCCGATACGTAGACACCTGGAAACGTAATTTCCTAGAAAGGAGGTGTCGCATTTACATTCATTTGGCGTATGGAGGAGGAATACATAACGCTTCGCAATGAATATTATATCTTATCATGAAACATAGAAATGGGATGCGATATCTCGTTTGAAGAAGCATTAGAAATCTATTGCTTCAATTCGTAGACATCTGCAAACGCTACTACCTTGCAAGTAATTGTCGCATTTACATTCATTTGAAGTGTAGAGGAGGAATACATAACACTCCGCAAAGAGTATTATATCTTATCATGAAACATAGAAATGTGATGCGATATCGCGTTTTGAGAAGAATACGAACTCTATTGGTACGAGACGTAGACATCTGCAAACGCTATTTCCTAGCAAGGAAGTGTCGCATTTACATTCTTTTGAAGTGAACGAGAGGTATACATAACATTGCACAATGAATATTATATCTTGTCATGATACATAGAAATGAGATGCGATATCGCGTTTTAAGAAGCATTAGAACTCTATTGCTACGATACGTAGACATCTGCAAACGCCATTTCCTAGCAAGGAAATGTCGCATTTACATTCTTTTGAAGTGAATGCGATGAATACATAACATTGCACAATGAATATTATATCTTATCGTGAAACATAGAAATGAGTTTCGATATCGCGAATTAAGATGCATTAGAATTCCATTGCATCGATACGTAGACATCTACAAACGCTACTTCCTGGCAAGGAAGTGTCGCATTTACTTCATTTTGATGTGAATACAAGGTATACATAACACTCCACAATGAACATTATATCTTATCATGAAACATAGAAATGAGATGCGACATCGCGTTTTAAGATACATTAGAACACTTTTGCTACGATACGTAGACATGTGCGAACGCTATTTCCTAGCATGGAAGTGTCGCATTTACATTCTTTTGACGTGAATACGGGGTGTACCTGGCACTTCGCAAAGAATATTATATCTTATCATGAAACACAGAAAAGAGATGCAATATCGCGTTTGAAGAAGCATTAGAACTCTATTGTTACCATGCGTAGACATCTGCAAACGCTATTTCCTAGCAAGGAAGTGTCGCATTTACATTCCTTTGAAGTGAATACGAGGTATACGTGTCACATCGCAATGAATATTATATCTTATCATGAAACGTAGGAAAGAGATGCGATATCCCGTTTTAAGAAGCATCAGAACTCTATTGTTACGATACGTAGACATCTGCAAACGCTATTTCCTCGCAAGGAAGTGTAGAATTTACATTCCTTTGAAGTGAATAGGAGGTATACATGACACTTCGCAATGAATATTATATCCTATCATGAAACATAGAAGTGAGTTGCGATATCGCGATTTAAATAGCATTAGAATTCTATTGCTACGATACGTTGACATCTGCAAACGCTACTTAATAGCAAGGATGTGCCGCACTTGCATTCCTTTGAAGTGAATACGAGGTATACATAACACTCCACAATGAATATTATACCTTATAACGAATCATAGAAGTAAAATGCCATATCGCGGTTTAAGAAGCATTAGAAATCTAGTGCTACGATACGTAGACATCTGCAAACGCTATTTAATAGCATGGAAGTGTCGCATTTACATTCTTCTGAAGTGAATACGAGGTATACATGACAATTCGCAATGAATATTATATCTTATCGTGAAACATAGATAGGAGATGCGGTATCCCGTTTTAAGAAACATTAGAACCCTATTGCTTCGATACGTATACATCTGCCAACGCTATTTCCTAGCAAGGAAGTGTCGCATTTACCTTCACTTGAAGTGTAGACGAGGAATACATAACACATCGCAATGAATATTATATCCTATCATGAAACACAGAAATGATATGCGATATCTCGTTTTAAGAAGCATTAGAACTCTATTGTTTCGATACGTAGTCATCTGCCAACGCTATAACCTAGCAAGGAAGTGTCGCATTTACATTCTTTTTAAGTGTAGACGAGATATACATAACCCTCTTCAATGAATATTATATCATGAAACATAGAAATAAGATGCGATATCGCGATTTAAGAAGCGTTAGAACTGTATTGCGTCGATACGTAGACATCTGCAATCGCTATTTAATGCAAGGAAGTATCGCATTCACATTCTATTGAAGTGACTACGAGGTATACATGACTCATCGCAATGAATATTATATCTTATCATGAAACATAGGGATCAGATGCGATATCCCATTTTAAGAAGCAATAGAACTCTATCGCTTCGATACGTAGACATCTGCAAACGCTATTTCCTGGCAAGGAAGTATCGCATTTACATTCAAGTAAAGTGTATGCGAGGTATAAGTGACACTTCGCAATAAATATCATATCTTATCATGAAACATAGAAATGAGATGAGATATCGTGTTCTAAGAAGCGATAGAGCGCTGTTGCTACGATACGTAGCCATCAGCAGACGCTATTTCCTGGGAAGGAAGTGTCGCATTTACATTCTTTTGAAATGAATACGAGGTATGCATAACACTCCACAATGAATAGTATATCTTATCATGAAACAGAGGAATAAGAAGCGATATCGCGATTTAAGAAGCATTAGAACTCTATTGCTAGGATACGTAGACATCTGCAAACGCTATTTCCTACCAAGGAAGTGTCGCATTACATTCTTTTGATGTGAATACGAGGTATAGATGACACTTCGCAATGAATATTACATCTTATCATGAAACATTGGAATGATATGCGGTATATCGTTTTAAGAAGCATTAGAACTTTAATGCTTCGATATATAGACATCTGCAAACGCTATTTCCTGGCAAGGAAGTGACGCTATTTCCTAGGTAGGAAATGTCGCATTTACATTCATTTGAAGTTTAGACGGGGAATATATGACACTTCGCAATGAATATTATCTGTTATCATGAATCATATAAGTGAGATGCGATATCACGTTCTAAGAAGCTTTAGAACTCTATATCTACGATACGTAGATAACTGCAATCGCTATTTAATATCAGGGAAGTGTCGCATTTACATTCATTTGAAGTGAATACGAGGTATATATGACACTTCGCAATGAATATTATATCTTATCATGAAACATAGATATGGGATGCGATATCGCGATTTAAGAAGCATTAGAACTCTAGTGCTTCGATACGTAGACATCTGCAAACGCTAGTTCCTAGCAAGGAAGTGTCGCATTTACATTAATTTGAAGTGTGAGCGAGATATACATAGCACTGCACAATGAATATTATATCTTATCATGAAACGTAGAAGTGAGTTGCGATATCGCGATTTAAGAAGCATTAGAACTCTATTGCTTCGATACACAGACATCTGCCAACGCTATTTCCTAGCAAGGAAGTGCCGCATTTACATTTTTTTGAAGTGAATACGAGGTATACATAACAATGCACAATGATTATTATATCTTATCGTGAAACATAAATGTGAGATGCGATATCGCTTTTTAAGTAGCATTAGAATTCTATTGCTACGATACGTAGACATCTGCATACGCTATTTCCTAGCAAGGAAGTGTCGCATTTACATTCATTTGAAGTGTATGCGAGGTATACAATACACTTCGCAATGAATATTATATCTTATCAGGAAATATATATATGGGATGCGATATCGCGTTTTGAGAAGTATTAGAACTCTAATGCTACGATACGTAGACATCTGCAAACGCTAGTTCCTAGCATTGAAGCGTCGCATTTACATTCATTTGAAGTGTATGCGAGGTATACATAGCACTGCACAATGAATATTATATGTTATCATGAAACATAGAAATGAGATGCAATATTTCGTTTTAAGATGCATTAGAACTCTATTGCTTCGATACGTAGACATATTCCAACGCTATTTCCTAGCAAGCATGTGTCGCATTTACATTCCTTTGAAGTGAAAACGAGGTATACATAACACACCACAATGAATATTATATCTTATCATGAAGCATAGAAATGAGATCCGATATCCCGATTTAAGGAGCATTAGAACTCTATTGCTTCGATACGTAGACATCTGCATACGCTATTTCCTAGCAAGGCAGTGTCGCATTTACATTCTTTTGAAGTGAATGCGAGGTATGCATATCACTCTACAATGAATATTATATCTCATCATGAAACATAGATGTGAGATGCGATCTCGCGATTTAAGAAGCCTTAGAACTCTGTTGCTACGATACGTAGACATCTGCAAATGCTATTTCCTAGCAAGGAAGTCTCGCATTTACATTCTTTTGAAGTGAATGCGAGATACACATAACATTGCACAATGAATATTATATCTTATCATGAAACATAGAAATGAGATGCGTTATCCCATTTTAAGAAGCATTAGAAATCTATTGCTTCGATACGTAGACATTTGCATACGCTACTTCCTGGCAAGGCAGTGTCGCATTTGCATTCTTTTGAAGTGAATACGAGGTATGCATAATACCCCACAATGAATATTATATCTTATCATGAAACATTGGAATGAGATGCGACATGGCGTTTAGAGAAGCATTATAACTCTAATGCTACGCTACGTAGACATCTGCAAACGCTACTTCCTAGTAAGGAAGTGTTCCATTTATATCCTTTTGAAGTGCAAACGATGTACACATAACACTCCACAATGAATATTATATCTTATCATGAAACATAGAAATGAAATGCGATATGGCGATTTAAGAAGCATTAGAACTTTATTGCTTCGATACGGAGACATGTGCCAACGCTATTTCCTAGCAAGGAAGTGTCGCATTTACACTCTTTTGAAGTGAATACGAGGTATACATGACACTTCGCAATGAACATTATATCTTATCATGAAACATAGAAATGAGATGCGATATCTCGTTTTAAGTAGCATCAGAACCCTATTGATGCGATACGTAGACATCTGCAAACGCTATTTCCCAGCAAGGAAGTGTCGCATTTACATTCCTTCGAAGTGAATACGAGGTATACCTAACACTCCACAATGATTATTATATCTAACCATGAAACATAGAAATGTGATGCGATATCGCGATTTAAGAAGAATTAGAAATGTATTGCTTCGATACGTACACTTGTGCAGACGCTATTTGGTAGCAAGGAAGCCTCGCACTTACATGCTTTTGAAGTGTCAACGAGGTATAAGTAACGTTTCGCAATGAATATTATATCTCGTCATGAAACATATAAATGAGATGCGCTATGGCGTTTTAAGAAGCATTAGAAATCTATTGCTACGATACGTAGGCAACTGCAAACGCTATTTCCTACCAAGGAAGTGTTTCACTTACATTCTTTTGAGGTGAATACAAGGTTTACATAACACTCCACAATGAATATTACATCTCATCACGAAACAGAAATGGGATGCGATTTCGCGATTTAAGAAGCATTAGAACTCTATTTCTTCGATACGCAGACATCTGCAAACGCTATTTCCTAGCAAGGAAGTGTCGCATTTACATTCTTTTGAAGTGAATGCGAGATATACATAACACTCCACAATGAATATTATATCTTGTCACGAAATAGAGAAATGGGTTGCGATATCGCGATTTAAGAAGCTTTAGAACTCTGTTGCTTCGATACTGAGACATTTGCATTCGCTATTTCCTAGCAAGGAAGTTTCGCATTTACATTCCTTTGAAGTGAATACGAGGCATACATAACACTTCGCTATGAATATTATATCTTATCATGAGACATAGAAATGAGTTGCGATATCGCGTTTTAAGAAGCATTAGAACTCTATTGCTTCGATACGTAGACATCTGGAAACGCTTCTTCCTAGCAAGGAAGTGTCGTATTTACATTCATATGAAGTGTATCCGAGGTATACATAACACTTCGAAAGGAATATTATATCTTATCATGAAACATAGAAATGAGATGCGATATCCCGTTTTAGAAAGCATTAGAACCCTATTGCTGTGATACGTAGACATCTGCAAACGCTATTTAATAGCAAGGAAGTGTCGCTATTACATTCTTTTTAAGTGAATACGAAGTATACATAACACTCCAGAATGAATATTATATCTTATCATGAAACACAGAAATGAGATGCGATATCACGATCTAAGAAGCATTAGAACCTTATTGCTGTAATATGTAGAAATCTGGAAACGCTATTTAATAGCAAGGAAGTGTTGCATTCACTTTTTTTTGGAGTGAATACGAGGTATACATGACACTTCGCAATGTATATTATATCTTCTCATGAAGCATAGTAATGAGTTGCGATATCTTGTTTTAAGAAGCATTAGAACACTATTATTTCGATACGTAGACATCAGGAAACGCTGGTTCCTAGCAAGGAAGTGAGGCATTTACATTCGTTTGAAGTGAATACGAGGTATACATGACACTTCGCAATGAATATTATATCTTATCACGAGACATAGAAATGAGATGCGATATGGCGATTTAAGAAGCATTAGAACTTTATTGCTTCGATACGGAGACATGTGCCAACGCTATTTCCTAGCAAGGAAGTGTCGCATTTACACTCTTTTGAAGTGAATACGAGGTATACATGACACTTCACAATGAACATTATATCTTATCATGAAACATAGAAATGAGATGCGATATCTCGTTTTAAGTAGCATCAGAACCCTATTGATGCGATACGTAGACATCTGCAAACGCTATTTCCCAGCAAGGAAGTGTCGCATTTACATTCCTTCGAAGTGAATACGAGGTATACCTAACACTCCACAATGATTATTATATCTAACCATGAAACATAGAAATGTGATGCGATATCGCGATTTAAGAAGAATTAGAAATGTATTGCTTCGATACGTACACTTGTGCAGACGCTATTTGGTAGCAAGGAAGCCTCGCACTTACATGCTTTTGAAGTGTCAACGAGGTATAAGTAACGTTTCGCAATGAATATTATATCTCGTCATGAAACATATAAATGAGATGCGCTATGGCGTTTTAAGAAGCATTAGAAATCTATTGCTACGATACGTAGGCAACTGCAAACGCTATTTCCTACCAAGGAAGTGTTTCACTTACATTCTTTTGAGGTGAGTACAAGGTTTACATAACACTCCACAATGAATATTACATCTCATCACGAAACAGAAATGGGATGCGATTTCGCGATTTAAGAAGCATTAGAACTCTATTTCTTCGATACGCAGACATCTGCAAACGCTATTTCCTAGCAAGGAAGTGTCGCATTTACATTCTTTTGAAGTGAATGCGAGATATACATAACACTCCACAATGAATATTATATCTTGTCACGAAATAGAGAAATGGGTTGCGATATCGCGATTTAAGAAGCTTTAGAACTCTGTTGCTTCGATACTGAGACATTTGCATTCGCTATTTCCTAGCAAGGAAGTTTCGCATTTACATTCCTTTGAAGTGAATACGAGGCATACATAACACTTCGCTATGAATATTATATCTTATCATGAGACATAGAAATGAGTTGCGATATCGCGTTTTAAGAAGCATTAGAACTCTATTGCTTCGATACGTAGACATCTGGAAACGCTTCTTCCTAGCAAGGAAGTGTCGTATTTACATTCATATGAAGTGTATCCGAGGTATACATAACACTTCGAAAGGAATATTATATCTTATCATGAAACATAGAAATGAGATGCGATATCCCGTTTTAGAAAGCATTAGAACCCTATTGCTGTGATACGTAGACATCTGCAAACGCTATTTAATAGCAAGGAAGTGTCGCTATTACATTCTTTTTAAGTGAATACGAAGTATACATAACACTCCAGAATGAATATTATATCTTATCATGAAACACAGAAATGAGATGCGATATCACGATCTAAGAAGCATTAGAACCTTATTGCTGTAATATGTAGAAATCTGGAAACGCTATTTAATAGCAAGGAAGTGTTGCATTCACTTTTTTTTGGAGTGAATACGAGGTATACATGACACTTCGCAATGTATATTTTATCTTCTCATGAAGCATAGTAATGAGTTGCGATATCTTGTTTTAAGAAGCATTAGAACACTATTATTTCGATACGTAGACATCAGGAAACGCTGGTTCCTAGCAAGGAAGTGAGGCATTTACATTCGTTTGAAGTGAATACGAGGTATACATGACACTTCGCAATGAATATTATATCTTATCACGAGACATAGAAATGAGATGCGATATCGCGTTTTGAGAAGCATTAGAACTCTACTGCTTCGATACGTAGATATCTGCAAACGCTACTGTGACGTCAGGCGTGCCGCCTGTCACCCTCTCAACGCACCACAGCAACCAGCCTCACGCGCCTGCACCACCTGCAACACCCAGGCGCAACTCGCCGTCTCTCTCACTCCAGGGGACATACCCTCCGTCTCACTCGCACCCGCAGAGGTGCTCGCCGTCTCTCTCACTCCAAGGGACCTACCCTCCGTCTAACTCGCACCCGCAGATGTGTTCGCCTTCTCCCTCGCTCCAAGGGCAACACATTCTGTCTCACTCGCACCGAGGACCTCGTGCGTCATCTCGCTCGCACCAAGGACCATGTGCGCTGTCTCGCTCCCACTCAAGGTGCCATCCACCGTCTCACTTTTACCTGCAGGGAAACTCGCCCTCTCGCTCACTCCAGGGACGTACCAGGTGAATCAACCTCTACGAGATTCTAATTTCCTACTTGTATCTCTATAATCATAAGAGCGCTAATTAAATAAGCCGCGACGCGCGAGATCGCGACCGCCTCAGCGGCACGCGCCGCTAACCCCACCACGCAACGCCGAGACCCCACTCGGGCGTCCACATACTCCCACCTACGTTCGCACGCGACCGAAGCGCTCCGAGAGTCGAGGAGGTCGCAGACGCATCTTGGGTGGCACAGTCAGTCAGTACCGTCAGTACGGTACAGTTCTATCTCGCCTTCGGGCACTTCCAATTCCAAGTCTTTTCCAAGTCGCGCCTTAGGGCCGTCGCGCAGCCTCGATGAGGTTCCTAGTTCTAAAGTCCTTGTTCTAATTCCTAATTCATAGTTAACCTAGTCTTAATACTTAGAAATAATTGTTCTTGTACTCTTTGATTTAGAATATACTTTATTACTTTTCTACCACATCAAGTTCCAGTTCATTCCAACTCCATTTCTAAATTCAATTATATTTTAATACAAATTCTTCCAAGTTCGTAACAACTTGAGTGTTTATAAACGAACTCTTCGCGCCGGGAGGAAGAATTTAATCCATTATCTCGTGCGGAATACGTTGGTGAAACGCCAGAATTCTTCGTTCATCGACGGACGTCGACATTCATCGCAGCTCCACCGTCACAACGCCGATTTCAGCCAGCCGTACGCCGACTCCTCCCCCGAGAACGACCCTCGACGATCGCCACATCTGAAAGCAGAAGAGGGAAATCAGCGAAAGGTAAGTAAAATCCTTCCTTACACGCGTTCGCGATTGTTTACGGTGCCCGCGTCTTGCCAGAATCGACGAACCCGGTCATACGCGTTTTATACCGGACCGAATTCTCGACTAAAAGGCTTGTGTCATTCAGCCTCCTGGGATACGAATAATTTGTTCGCCAGGACGTGACACTACTTCCTAGCAAGGAAGTGTCGCATTTACATACAATTGAAGTGTTTGCGAGGTATACATGACACTCCGCAATGAATATTATACCTTATCAGGGTACATAGAAATGAGATGCGACATCTCGTTTTCAGAAGCATTAGAACACTATTTCTGCTATACATAGACATCTGCAAACGCTATTTCCTAGCAATGAAGTATCACATTTACATTCATTTGAAGTGAATACGAGGTATACATGACACTTCGCAATGAATATTATATCTTATCATGAAACATAGAAATGAGATGCGATATCTTGTTTTAAGAAGCTTTAGAACACTATTGCTGCGATACGAAGACATATGCAAACGCTATTTCCTAGCATGGAAGTGTCGCATTTACATTTATTTTAGTGTAGACGAGAAATACATAACACTTCGCGATGAATATTATATCTTATCATGAGACATATAAATGAGGTGCGATATCCCGTTTCAAGAAGCTTTAGAACTCTGTTGCTTCGATACGTAGACATTTGAAAACGCTATTTCCTAGCAAGGAAGTGTCGCATTTACATTCATTTGAATTGAATACGAGGAATACATAACACTCCACAATGAATACTATATCTTATCACGAAACATAGATATGAGATGCGATATCTCGTTTTAAGAAGCATTAGAACACTATTGCTTCGATACGTAGATGCCTGCAAACGCTACTTCCTAGCAAGGAAGTGTCGCATTTGCATTCTTTTGAAGTGAATACGAGGTATACATAACACTCCACACTGAATATTATATCTTACCGTGAAACATAGAAATTAGGTGCTATAAAGCGATCTAAAAAGCATTAGAACTCTGTTGCTGTGATACGTAGACATCTGCAAACGCTATCTCCTAGCAAGGAAGTGTCGCATTTACATTCATTTGAAGCGAATACGAGGTATGCATAACACTGCACAATGAATATTATATCTTATCATGAATCCTAGAAATGTGATGCGATATCGCCATTTATGAAGCATTAGAACTCTATTCCTTCAATACGTAGACATCTGCAATCGGTATTTCCTAACAAGGAAGTGCCGCATTTATATTCTTTTGAAGTGAATACGAAGTATACATGACACTCCGCAATGAAAATTATATCTTATCCTAAAACATAGAAATGAGATGCGATATCTCGTTTTAAGAAACATTAGAACTCAATTGCTATGATACGCAGATATCTGCAGACTCTTTTTCCTAGGAAGGAAGTGTCGCATTTACATTCTTTTGAAGTGAGTACAATGTATAAATGACACTTCGCAATGAATAATATATCTTATCATGAATCATAGAAATCAAATGCGATATCTCGATTTAAGAAGCATTAGAACACTGTTGCTTCGATTCGTAGACATCTGCAGGCGCTACTTCATAGCAAGGGAGTTTCCCATATACATCCTTTGAAGTGAATACGAGGTATACATGACACTACGCAATGATAATTATATCTCATCAAGCAACATAGAATTGAGATGCGATATCTCGTTTTAAGAAGCATTAGAATTCTATTGCTCCGATACGTAGACATCTGCCAACGCTATTTCCTAGCAAGGAAGTGTCGCATTTACATTCATTTGAAGTGTATGCGAGGTACACACGACACTTCGCAATGAATACTATATCTTGTCATGAGACATAGGAGTGAAATGCGATATCGAGGTTTAAGAAGCATTAGAACCCAATTACTACGATACGTATACTTCTGCAATCGCTATTTCCTAGCAAGGAAGTGTCGCATTTACATTCTTGTGAAGTGAATACGAGGTATACATAACACTTCACAATGAATATTATATCTTATCATGAAACATAGAAAAGAGATGCGATATGGCGATTAAAGAAGCATTAGAACTCTATTGTTTCGATACGTAGACATCTGCCAACGCTATTTCCTAGCAAGGAAGAGTCGCATTTACATTCGTTAGAAGTGTACGCGAGTTATACAAGACAGTTCGCAATGAATATTATATCTTATCATGAAACATAGGAGTGTGATGCGATATCGCGTTTGAATAAGCATTAGAACACTATTGCTACGATGCGTAGACATCTGCAGACGCTATTTCCTGGCAAGGAAGTGTCATACTGACATTCTTTTGAAGTGAATACGAGGTATAGATAACACTCCACAATGAATATTATATCTTAGCATGAAACATAGAAATGAGGTCCGATATCTCGTTTTGGGAAGCTTTAGAACGCTATTGCTAGGATGCGTAGACATCTGCAAACGCTATTCCCTAGCAAGGAAGTGTCGCATTTACATTCATTTGAGTTGAATACGAGGTGTACATAACACTGCGCAATGAATATTATATATTATCACGAACCATAGAAATGAGATGCATTATCGCGTTTCAAGTAGCATTAGAAGCCTATTGCTACGATGCGTAGACATTCGACAAACGCTATTTCCTAGAAAGGAAGTGTCGCATTTACATTCTTTTGAAGTGAATACGTGGTATACATAACAATCCACAATGGATATTATATCTTATCACGGAACATAGAAATGAGAAGCGATATCGCGATTTAAGAAGCATTAGAACTCTATTACTTCGATTCGTAGATATCTGTAATCGGTACTTCCTAGCAAGGAAGTGTCGCCTTTACATTCCTCTGAAGAAAATACGAGGTATACATGACACTTCGCTCTGAATATTAATACTTATCATGAAACATAGAAATGAGATGGGATATGGCGATTTAAGAAGCGTTAGAAATATATAGCTTCGATACGTAGACATCTGCCAACGCTATTTCCTAGCAAGGAAGAGTCGCATTTACATTCGTTAGAAGTGTACGCGAGTTATACAAGACAGTTCGCAATGAATATTATATCTTATCATGAAACATAGGAGTGTGATGCGATATCGCGTTTGAAGAAGCATTAGAACACTATTGCTACGATGCGTAGACATCTGCAGACGCTATTTCCTGGCAAGGAAGTGTCATACTGACATTCTTTTGAAGTGAATACGAGGTATAGATAACACTCCACAATGAATATTATATCTTAGCATGAAACATAGGAATGAGGTGCGATATCTCGTTTTGGGAAGCTTTAGAACGCTATTGCTAGGATGCGTAGACATCTGCAAACGCTATTTCCTAGCAAGGAAGTGTCGCATTTACATTCATTTGAGTTGAATACGATGTGTACATAACACTGCGCAATGAATATTATATATTATCACGAACCATAGAAATGAGATGCATTATCGCGTTTTAAGTAGCATTAGAAGCCTATTGCTACGATGCGTAGACATTCGACAAACGCTATTTCCTAGAAAGGAAGTGTCGCATTTACATTCTTTTGAAGTGAATACGTGGTATACATAACAATCCACAATGGATATTATATCTTATCATGGAACAAAGAAATGAGAAGCGATATCGCGATTTAAGAAGCATTAGAACTCTATTACTTCGATTCGTAGACATCTACAAATGCTACTTCCTAGCAAGGAAGTGTCGCATTTACATTCTTTTGATGTGAATACGAGTTATACATGACACTTCGCAATGAATATTATCATGAAACATAGACATGAGACGCGATTTGTCGTTTTCAGAAGCATTAGAACGCTATTGTTTCGATGCGTAGACATTTGGAAACGCTATTTTCTAGCAAGGATGTGTCGCATTTACATTCATTTGAACTGTAGACGAGGGATACATAACACTTCGCAATGAATATTACATCTTATCATGAAACATAGAGATGAGATGCTATATCGCGTTTTGAGAAGCATTGGAATTCTAATGCTACGATACGTAGACATGTGCAAACGCTGTTTCCTAGCAAGGAAGTGTCGCCTTTACATTCCTCTGAAGAAAATACGAGGTATACATGACACTTCGCTCTGAATATTAATACTTATCATGAAATATAGAAATGAGATGCGATATGGCGATTTAAGGAGCGTTAGAAATATATAGCTTCGATACGTAGACATCTGCGTACGCTACTTCCTAGCAAGGAAGTGTCGCATTAACAATCATTTGAAGTGTATGCGAGGTATACATAACACTTCGCAATTAATATTATATCTTATCATGAGACATAGAAATGAGATGCGATATCGCGCTTTAAGAAGCATTAGAACTCTAATGCTACGATACGTAGACATCTTTCAAACGCTATTTCCTAGAAAGGAAGTGTCGCATTTACATTCATTTAAAGTGTATGCCAGGTATACATGACACTTCGCAATGAATATTATATCTTATCATGAAACATAGAAATGAGATGCGATATCTCGTTTTAAGAAGCATTAGAGCTCTGTGGCTTCGATACGTAGATATCTGCCATCGCTATATCCTAGCAAGGAAGTGTCGCATTTACATTCATTTGAAGTGTATGCGAGGTAAAAGTGACACATCGTAATGGTTATTTTATCTTATCATGAAACATAGAAGTGAGATGCGATATCGCGTTTTAAGATGCACTAGAACACTATTTCTGCGATACGTAGTCATCTGCAAACGCTATTTCCTAACAATTAAGTGACGCATTTACATTCATTTGAAGTCAGTACGGGGTATACATAACACTCCACAATGGACATTATATCTTATCATGAAACATAGAAATGGGATGCGATATCACGATTTAAGAAGCATTAGAACTCTATTGCTTCCATACGTAGACATCTGCAAAAGCTATTTTCTAGAAGGGATGTGTCGCAGTTATATTCATTTGAAGTGTAGGCGAGGAATACATAACACTGCACAATGAATATTATATCTTATCACGAAAGGTAGAAGTGTGATGCGATATCGCGATTTACGAAACATTAGAACACTATTGCTTCGCTACGTAGACATCTGCAAACGCTATTTCCTGGCAAGGAAGTGTCGCATTTACATTCATTTTAAGTTTATGCGAGGTATACATGACACTTCGCAATGATTATTATACCTTATCATGAAACATATAAATGATATGCGATATCGCGTTTTAAGAAGCAGTAGAACTCTATTGCTACGATACGCAGACATCTGCAAACGCTATTTCCTAGCAAGGTAGTGTCGCATTTACATTCCTTTGAAGTGAATACGAGGTATACATGACACTTCGCAATGAATATTCTATCTTATCATCAAACATAGAAATGTGATCCGATATCAAGTTTTAAGAAGCATTAGAACTCAATTGCTTCGATACATAGTCATCTGCAAACGCTACTTCCTAGCAAGCAAGTGTCGCATTTACTTTCGTTTGAAGTGAATACGACGTAAACATGACACTCCGCAATGAAAATTATATCTTATCCTAAAACATAGAAATGAGATGCGATATCTCGATTTAAGAAGCATTGGAACACTATTGCTTCGATACGTAGACATCTGCAAACGCTAATTTCTAGCATGGAAATGTCGTATTTACATTCTTTTGAAGTGAAAGCGGGGTATACATAACACTGCACAATGAATATTACATCTTATCATGAAACATAGAAAAGAGAAGCGATATGACGATTTAAGAAGCATTAGATCTCTATTGCTTCGATACGTAGACATCTGCAAACGCCACTTCCTAGCAAGGAAGTGTCGCATTTACATTCTGTTTAAGTGAATACGAGGTATACATAACACTCCACGATGAATATTATACCTTATCACGAAACATAAAAATGACATGCGTTAACGCGATATAAGAAGCATTAGAACACTATTACTTCGATACGTAGATATCTGCAAACGCTATCTAATAGCAAGGAAGTGTCGTATTTACATTCTTTTGAATACGAGAAATACATAACATTCCACAATTAATATTATACCTTATCACGAAACACAGAAATGAAAGGCGAAATGGCGATTTAAGACGCATTTGAACTCTGTTGCTACGATAAGTAGACATCTGCAAACGTTATTTTCTAGCAAGAAACGGTCGCATTTACATTCATTTGAAGTGAATACGAGGTATACATGACACTTCGCAATGAATATTATATCTTGTCATGAAACATAGAAATTAGTCGATATCGCGTTTTAACAAACTTCAGATCTCTAGTGCTACGATGCGTAGACATCTGCCAACGCTATTTCCAAGCAAGTAAGTGTCGCACTTACACTCTTTTGAAGCGAATACGAGGTATACATAACAATGCACAATGAATAGTATATCTTATCATGAAACATAGAAATGAGATGCGATATCTCGTTTTGAGAAGCATTAGAACTCCATTGCTACGATGCGTAGACATCTGCAAACGCTACTTCCTAGCAAGGAAGTGTCGCATTTACATTCAGTTGAAGTGTATGCGCGGTGTACATGACACTTTGCAATGAATATTATCTCTTATCATGAATCATAGGAATGAGATGCGATATCGCGTTTTGAGAATCATTAGAACTCTATTGCTTCGATGCGTAGATATCTGCAAACGCTATTTCCTAGCAAGGAAGAGTCGTATTTACATTCTTTTTATGTGAATTCCTGGAATACACGACACTTCATGATGAATATTATATCTTATCATAAAACATAGAAATGAGTAGCGGTATCTCGTTTTAAGAAGCAATAGAAATCTGTTGCTTCGACACGTAGACATCTGCCATCGCTATTCCCTAGGACGGAACTGTCGCATTTACATTCTTTTGATATGAATACGAGGTATACATAACACTGCACGATGCATATTATATCTTATCATGAAACATAGAAATGAGATGCGATATCTCGTTTCAAGAAGCACCAGAACTCTATTGCATCGATACCTAGACATCTGGGAACTCTACTTCCTAGCAAGGAAGTGTCCCATTTACATTCTATTGAAGTGAATACGAGGTATACATAACCCTTCTAACTGAATATTATATCCTATCATGAAACATAGAAATGGGATGCGATATCGCGTTTTAAGAAACATTAGAACTCCATTTCATCGGTACGTAGACATCTGCAAACGCTACTTCCTAGCAAGAAAGTGTCGCATTTACATTGATTTCAAGTGTATGCGAGGTATACATAACCCTTCTAACTGAATATTATATCCTATCATGAAACATAGAAATGGGATGCGATGTCCCGTTTTAAGAAGCATTAGAAATCTATTACTTCGATACGTAGGCATCTGCAAACGCTATTTCCTAGGAAGGAAGTGGCGCATTTAAATTCCTTTGAATTTAATACGTGGTATACATGATACTTCGCAATGAACATTATATCTTATCATGAAACATAGAAATGAGATGCGATATCGCGATTTAAGAAGCATTAGAACACTATTGCTTCGATACGTAGACACCTGGAAACGTAATTTTCTAGGAAGGAAGTGTCGGGTTTATATTCATTTGAAGTGTGTGCGAGGTATACATGACACTTCGCAATGAATATTATATCTTATCATGAAAAATAGGACTGAGATACCATATCGCGATTTAAGAAGCATCAGAACTCTATTGCATCCATACGTAGACAACTGTACGCGCTGCTTCCTAGCAAGGAAATCTGGCACTTTCATTCATTTGAAGTGTATAGGAGGTATGCGTAACACTTCGAAATGAGTATTATATCTTATCATGAAACATAGAAATGAGATACGATATCGCGTTTTAAGATCACTAGAACTCCATTACTACGTTACGTAGACACCTGCAGACGCTATTTCCTAGCATGGAAGTGTCGCATTTACAATCTTTTGAAGTAAATATGATGTATACATAAAACACCACAATGAATATTATATCTGATCATGAAACATAGGAATGAGATGCGATATGGCGATTTAAGAAGCATTAGAACTCTATTGCTTCGAGACGTAGACATCTGCAAACGCTATTTCCTGGCAAGGAAGTGTCGCATTTACATTCTTTTGAAGTGAACACGAGGTATGCATGACACTTCGCAATGAATATTATATCTTATCATGAAACATAGATATGAAATGCGACATCGCGATTTAAGAAGCATTAGATCTCTATTCCTTCGATACGGAGACATCCGCAAACGCTACTTCCTAGTAAGAAGATGTCACATTTACATTCACTTAAAGTGTATGCGAGGTATAAGTGACACTTCCATATGAATATTATATCGTATCGTGAGACATAGAAATGCGATGCGATATCGCCTTTTAAGAAGCATTAGAACACTGTTGCTTCGATTCGTAGACATTTGCAGACGCTACTTCCTAGCAAGGGAGTGTCGCATATACATCCTTTTGAAGTGAATACGAGGTATACATGACACTACGTAATGATAATTATATCTTATCATGAAACATCGAAATGGGATGCGATATCGCGTTTTGAGAAGCATTAGAACGTTATTGTTACGATACGTAGACATTTGCAAACGCTATTTCCTAGCAAGGAAGTGTCGCATTTACATTCTTTTGAAGTGAATACGAGGTATATATAACACTGCACAATGAATGCTATATCTTATCATGAGACTGTGACGGGTTTTCCCGTTACAATCCGCAAGAAAGGGGGGAGATCGAAACAATAATGAAGGGGTATACGGAGGTTTAATCCGGGGTACAGAATATCGGGGTACAAAATATCCACGTTGTATGGTCGTCGATGAATTCGCCAACGCCAAATGCAAAACAGAGAATTTTCTATCCAGTGAGTATTTCGTAACTGCGAGGCGGGGACTTTTTGGGGGCCAGCTACTCAAGGAGTAGCGAAAACTATTAGACCACGCAACCCGGGGAAACCCGGTGCAAGATACTCCTCGAAATCTCGAAATACTCCCTCGCTCGACTACTTCTAGCCGAGTGCGCAATATAGGGTCGCGGGATACTGAACTCACGGCTTCTTTCTAGATTGCCTCGACGCGGTATAACAAAAGGGTATACGACACGCCGCGAATGACCGGGGATCACCACCCTTTATACAATACAAAATTACAATTCGCAATATCACAAATGCGGCAGGGAACAAATTGGGTCGCTTTAGCATATAAGGACTCACGTTCTCGCTTCCAGCAAGTCTGGATCTCGTTCAGTCCGTCTATATATATATATCTATCTCCCTCTCCTCCGAATCGCTCCGTATGATCGCTTGCTCGGTTGCTCGCTGAGTAGTCGCTAAGTAGTCGCTAAGAAGTAGAGGCGAAGAAGAGGATGTCTTTCTGCTGGCTAGCTCTTATATAGGTTTGCTGGGGGTCCTCGGATCCCCTTGGATCCTTCCTAGGGTTCCTTGGTGGGGTAGGGCTATGCGCGTGGGGATTGTTCGGGGCATCGATCGGTGGATTTCGGCGATCTTCCCTGATCGCCCCCTCTGGTGTGTCCAGCGAGGGTCCTCTGGATTATTTGAACTGCGGCGCGTGTCGCGCGCCGCGCTTCCTCGGCTCACCTGCAGCTCCGCTGCTCATCTTGAGTTTCCCTCTCCATGGGCTCAGGGGAGGGGTGGAGGTCCTTCTCACACCCGAGGTCCTTCCTGTCCGTCTCCATGGACTATGGCAGCGGTCTTATAGGTGCAGGGCTCTGGATCTTATCCTTCGGGCTTCAGGGTCTCTTCTGGTTCGCTTCCCGACTCCTCCACCGTCGAGCCCGTCACTCTACCTCGGCGCATAGCCCGTCCGCAAACCTGCGGTCTTCGTACTCGCCGAAGGGGCGTTTTCTGGGTTGCTTCTTCTTTAGCTCGCCAGTCTTATTCGTAGAACGGAGAGAGAGACAAGAACGGGGAGGGGAAGGGGGGAAGGTTCTATGATCGCGTATTTCACATTTCTCGCATGAGTGGTGATCTGTGAGCTAGACTAACCGAAGCAGGGGAGGGGTGAGCGAGCCTTGTGACGCCACCACGTCACAAGACATAGAAATGATATGCGATATCGCGTTTTAAGAAGCATTAGAACTCTATTGCTTCGATAAGTAGACATCTGCAAACGCTATTTCCTAGCATGGAAGTGTCGCATTTACATTCATTTGAAGTGTAGACGAGATATACTTAACACTGCACAATGAATATTATATCTTATCATGAAATATATAAATGAGATGCGATATCGCGATTTAAGATGCATTAGAACTCAATTGCTTCGATACGTAGACATCTGCATACGCTATTTACTAGCAAGGAAGTGTCGCATTTACATTCTTTTGAAGTGTAGACGAGATATACATAACACTGCACAATGAATATTATATCTTATCAGGAAACGTACAATTGAGGTGCGATATTGCTATTTAAGTAGCATTGGAACACTATTGCTTCGATACGTAGATAACTGTAGACGCTATTTCCTAGCAAGGAAGTGCTGCATTTACATTCTTTTGAAGTGAATACGAGGTGTACATAACACTCCACAATGAATATTATATCTTATCATGAAACATATAAATGGGGAGCGATTTCGCGTTTTAAGAAGCATTAGGACCCTGTTGCTTCGATACGTAGACATCTGCCACCGCTATATCCTAGCAAGGAAGTGTCGCATTTACATTCATTTGAAGTGTAGACGAGATATACATAGCACTGCACAATGAATATTATATCCTATCATGTAACGTAGAATTGAGGTTTTAATTTCGCGTTTTAAGTAACATCAGAATTCTATTGCTACGATACGTAGACATCCGCAGACGCTATTTCCTAGCAAGGAAGTGTCGCATTTACATACTTTTGAAGTGAATACGAGGTATACATAACACTCCACAATGAATATTATATCTTAGCATGAAGCATATAAATGGGGAGCGATTTCGCGTTTTAAGATGCATTAGAACAGTATTGCTTCGATACGTAGACATCTGCAAACGCGATTACCTAGGAAGGAAGTGTCGCATTTACATTCATTTGAAGTGTATGCGAGGATACATGACACTTCGCAATGGATATTATATCTTATCATGAAACATACAAATGAGATGCGATTTCGCGTTTTAAAAAGCATTAGAACTCCATTGCTTCTATAAGTAGGCATCTGCAAACGCTATTTCCTAGCAAGGAAGTGTCGCATTTACATTCTCTTGAAGTGAATACGAGGTATACATGACACTTCGCAATGAGTATTATATCTTATAATGAAACATAGAAATGAGATGCTATATCGCGTTTTAAGATGAATTAGAACCCTATTTCTACGATACGTAGACATCTGCATACGCTGTTTCCCTGCAAGGAAGTGTAGCACTTACATTCTTTTGAAGTGAATGCGAGGTATAGGTGACACGTCGCAATGAATATTATTCTTATCACGGAACATAGAAATGCGATGCGATGTCGCGTTTCAAGAAGCATTAAAACTCTATTGCTTCGATACGTAGACATCTGCAAACGCGATTTCCTAGCAAGGAAGTGTCGCACTTACATTGTTTTCAAGTGAATACGAGGTATACATAACACTTCGCATTGAGTATTATATCTTATCATGAGACATAGAAATGAGATGCGATATCGCGTTTTAAGAAGCATTTGAACTCTATTGCTTCGATGCGTAGACATCTACAGACGCTATTTCCTAGCAAGGAAGTGACGCATTTACATTCATTTGAAGTGAATACGAAGTATACATGACACTTCGCAGTGAATATTATATCTTATCATGAGACATAGAAATGAGACAACATATCGCGTTTTAAGAGGCATTAGAACTCTACTGCTACGATACGTAGATACCTGGAAACGCTATTTCGTAGGAAGGAAGTGTCGCAATTACATTCCTTTCAAGTGAATACGATGTATACATGACACTTCGCAATGAATATTATATCTCATCATGAAACATAGAAATGAGGTGCGATATCGCGTTTTTGGTAGCATTAGAACTCTAATGCTACGACACGTAGACACCTGCAAGCGCTATTTCCTTGAAAGGAAGTGTCGCATTGACATTCTTTTGAAGCGAATACCAGGAATACATAATACTCCACAATGAATATTATATCTTATCATAAAACATAGAAATGAGATGCGATATGGCATTTTAGGAAGCATTAGAACTCTATTGCTACGATGCGTAGACATCTGGAAACATAATTTCCTAGAAAGGAAGAGTTGCATTTACTTTCAATTGAAGTGTAGACGAGGAACACATAACACTTCGCAATGAATATTATATATTATAATAAGACATAGAAATGTGATGCGATATCAAGTTTTAAGATGCACTAGATATCTATTGCTTCGATACGTAGACATCTGCAACACGATATTTCCCAGCAAGGAGGTGTCGCATTTACATTCTTCTGAAGTGAATACGAGGTATACATGACACTCCACAATGAACATTATACCTTATCACGAAACATAGAAATGGGAAGCGATATCGCGATTTAAGAAGCATTAGAAATCTATTGCTTCGATACGTAGACATCTGCAAACGCTACCTCCTAGCAAGGAAGCGTCGCATTTACATTCTTATGAAGTGAGTACAAGGTAAACATAACACTCCACAATGAGTATTATATCTTATCATGAAACATAGAAATGAGATGCGACATCTCGTTTTAGGAAGCGTTAGAACTCTATTGTTTCGATATGTAGACACCTGCCAACGCTATATCCTAGCAAGAAGTGTCGCATTTACATTCTTTTGTGGTGAATACGAGGTATACATGACACTTCGCAATGAATATTATATCTTATCATGAAGCATAGATACGAGATGCGATATTGCTATTTAAGAAGATTGGAACTCTATTCCTCCGATACGTAGGCATCTGCAAACACTACTTCTTAGCAATTAAATGTCGCATTTACATTCTTTTGAAGTGAATACGAGGTATACATAACACTTCGCAGTGAATATTATATCTTATCATGAGACATAGAAGTGGGATGCGATATCGCGTTTTGAGAAGCATTAGAACCCTAATGCTACGATACGTAGATATCTGCAAACGCTATTTCCTAGCAAGGAAGTGTCGCATTTACATTCATTTGTAGTGTATGCAAGGTATGCATGACACTTCGCAATGAATATTATATCCTATCCTAATACAGAAATGAGGTGCGATATCTCGTTTTAAGAAACATTAGAACCCTATTGCTTCCATACTTGGACATCTGCCAACGCTATTTCCTAGGAATGAAGTGTCGCCATTAAATTCGTTTGAAGAGTATGCGTGGTACACAAGACTCTTCGCAATGAATATTATATCTTATTACGAAACATAGAAATGAGATAGGATACCGCGATTTAAGAAACATCGGAACTCTATAGCTACGATACGTAGACATCTGCAATCGGTATTTCCTAGCAAGGAAGTGTCGTATTTACACTCATTTGATGTGTAGACGAGGAATACACAACACTTCGCAATGAATATTATAGCTTATCATGAAACATAGATATGAGATGCAATATCGCGTTTTAAGAAGCATTAGAACTCTATTGCTTCGGTACGCAGACATCTGCAGACGCTATTTCCTAGAAAGGAAGTGTCGCATTTACATTCTTTTGAAGTGAATACGTGGTATACATAAGACTCCACAATGAATATTATATCTTATCATGAAACATTGAAATGAGATGCGATATCGCGTTTTAAGGAGCATCGGAACTCTACTGCTTCGATACGTAGACATCTGCCAACGCTATTTCCTAGCAAAGATGTGTCGCATTTACATATTTTTGAAGTGAATACGAGGTATACATGACACTTTGCAATAAATATTATATCTTACCATGAAACATAGAAATGGAATGCGATATCCCGTTTTATGAAGCATTAGAACTCTGTTGCTTCGATACGTAGACATCTGTAAACGCTATTTCCTAGCAAGGAAGTGTCGCATTTACATTCTCTTGAAGTGAATACGAGGTATACATGACACCTCGCAATGTATATTATATCTTCTCATGAAACATAGTAATGAGTTGCGATATCTTGTTTTAAGAAGCATTAGAACACTATTATTTCGATACGTAGACATCAGGAAACGCTGGTTCCTAGCAAGGAAGTGAGGCATTTACATTCGTTTGATGTGAATACGAGGTATACATGACACTTCGCAATGAATATTATATCTTATCACGAGACATAGAAATAAGATGCGATATCGCGTTTTGAGAAGCATTAGAACTCTACTGTTTCGATACGTAGATATCTGCAAACGCTACTGTGACGTCAGGTGTGCCGCCTGCCACCCTCTCAACGCACCACAGCAACCACCCTCACGCGCCTGCACCACGTGCAACACCCAGGCGCAACTCGCCGTCTCTCTCACTCCAGGGGACATACCCTCCGTCTCACTCGCACCCGCAGAGGTGCTCGCCGTCTCTCTCGCTCCAAGGGCAACACATTCTGTCTCACTCGCACCGAGGACCTCGTGCGTCATCTCGCTCGCACCATGGACCATGTGCGCTGTCTCGCTCCCACTCAAGGTGCCATCCACCGTCTCACTCTTACCTGCAGGGAAACTCGCCCTCTCGCTCACTCCAGGGACGTACCAGGTGAATCAACCTCTACGAGATCCGACGACGGGAACCCTCACCGTACAAAGGACTCTACGATTTCACAATCCCAGATCTGCCATGCCCAAAATACTATTTCTAAGATTATTAATTAACATTATATATATACTCCTACATTCTAAGCTCTGTATTCCTAGCTCATAGAATTTACACGACACTACTTTATAACGACACAAACAACACACATTTTACATTTAAGGCGTAATTTCTAATTTCATACTTGTATCTCTATAATCATAAGAGCGCTAATTAAATAAGCCGCGACGCGCGAGATCGCGACCGCCTCAGCGGCACGCGCCGCTAACCCCACCACGCAACGCCGAGACCCCACTCGGGCGTCCACATACTCCCACCTACGTTCGCACGCGACCGAAGCGCTCCGAGAGTCGAGGAGGTCGCAGACGCATCTTGGGAGACACAGTCAGTCAGTACCGTCAGTACGGTACAGTTCTAGCTCGCCTTCGGGCACTTCCAATTCCAAGTCTCTTCCAAGTCGCGCCTTAGGGCCGTCGCGCAGCCTCGATGAGTTTCCTAGTTCTAAAGTCTTTGTTCTAATTCCTAATTCATAGTTAACCTAGTCTTAATACTTAGAAATAATTGTTCTTGTACTCTTTGATTTAGAACATACTTTATTACTTTTCTACCACATCAAGTTCTAGTTCATTCCAACTCCATTTCTAAATTCAATTATATTTTAATACAAATTCTTCCAAGTTCGCAACAACTTGAGTGTTTATAAACGAACTCTTCGCGCCGGGAGGAAGAATTTAATCCATAATCACGTGCGGAATACGTTGGTGAAACGCCAGAATTCTTCGTTCATCGACGGACGGCGACATTCATCGCAGCTCCACCGTCGCAACGCCGATTTCAGCCAGCCGTACGCCGACTCCTCCCCCGAGAACGACCCTCGACGATCGCCACATCTGAAAGGAGAAGAGGGAAATCAGCGAAAGGTAAGTAAAATCCTTCCTTACACGCGTTCGCGATTGTTTACGGTGCCCGCGTCTTGCCAGAATCGACGAACCCGGTCATACGCGTTTTATACCGGACCGAATTCTCGACAAAAATGCTTGTGTCATTCAGCCTCCTGGGATACGAATAATTTGTTCGCTAGGACGTGACACTACTTCCTAGCACGGAAGTGTCGCATTTACATTCATTTGATGTGTATGCGAGGTATACATGTCACTTCGCAATGAATATTATATCTTATCATGAAACATAGAAATGAGATGCGATATCGCGATTTAAGAAGCATTAGAACTCTACTGCATCGATACGTAGACATCTGCAAACGCAACGTCCTAGCAAGGAAGTGTCGCATTTACATTCTTCTGCAGTGAGTACGAGAAACTTCGCAATGAAAATTATATCTTATCATGAAACATAGAAAGGAGATGCGATATCTCGATTTAAGAAGCATTGGAACGCTATTGCTTCGATACGTAGACATCTGCAGACGCTATTTCCTAGCAAGGAAGTGTGGCATTTACATTCATTTGAAGTGAATGCGAGGTATACATAACATTGCACAATGAATATTATATATTATCATAAAACATATAAATGAGATGCGATATCGCGATATAAGATGCATTAGAACTTTATTGCTTCGATACGTAGACATCTGCAAACGCTATTTCCTAGCAAGGAAGTGTAGCATTTACATCCTTTTGAAGTGAATACGAGGTATACATAACACTCCACAATGAATATTATATCTTATCATGAAACATAGAAATGGGATGCGATATTGCGTTTTGAGAAGTATTAGAACTCTCTTGCTTCGACACTTAGACATCTGCAAACGCTATTTCCTAGCAAGGAAGTGTCGTATTTACATTCATTTGAAGTGAATACGAGGTATGCATGTCAATTCGCAATGAGTGTTATATCTTATCATGAAACATAGAAATGAGATGCGATATCCCGTTCGAAGAAGCATTAGAACACTACAGCTTCGAAACGTAGTGATCTGCAAACGCTATTTCCTAGCAAGGAAGTGTCGCATTTACATTCTTTTGAAGTGAATACAAGGCATACATGACATTTCGCAATGAATATTATATCTTATAATGAAACATAGAAATGAGATGCGACATCTCGTTTTCAGAAGCATTGGAACTCTATTGGTTCGATACGTAGACATCTGGAAACGCAATTTCCTAGCAAGGAAGTGTCGCATTTATATTCCTTTGAAGTGAGTACGAGGTATTCATGACACTTCGCAATGAATATTATATCTTACCATGAATCATAGAAATGAGATGCGATATCCCGTTCTAAGAGGCATTAGAGCACTACTGCTTCGAAACGTAGTGATCTGCAAACGCTATTTCCTTGGATGGAAGCGACCCATTTACATTCATTTGAAGTGTATGCGAGGTATAAGTGACACATCACAGTGATTATTTTATCTTACCATGAAACTTATAAATGAAATGCGATATCGCGTTTTTCGAAACATTAGAACTCTATTGCTACGATATGTAGGCATCTGCAAACGCTATTTCCTAGCAAGGAACTGTCGCACTTACATTCATTTGAAGTGTAACTAAGGTATAAGTAACTCTTCGCAGTGAATATTATATCTTATCATGAAACATAGAAATAGAATGCAACATCTCGTTTTAAGAAGCAATAGAAACGTATTGCTTCGATACGTAGACATCTGGAAACGTATTTTCCTAGAAAGGAAGTGTCGCAATTACATTCAATTGAAGTGTAGACGAGGAACACATGACTCTTCGCAATGCATATTATATCTTATCATGAAACATAGAAATGAGATGCGATATCGCGTTTTGAGATGCAATAGAAATCTAATGCTACGATACGCAGAAATCTGCATCGCTATTTCCTAGCAAGGAAGTGTCGCATTTACATTCAGTTGAAGTGAATACGAGGAATACATGAAACTTCGCAATGAATATTATTTCTTATCATGAAGCATAGAAATGAGATGCGATATCCCGTTTCAAGATGCATTAGAACTTTATTGCTTCGATACGTAGACATCTGCAAACGCTATTTCCTAGCAAGGAAGTGTCGCATTTACATTCTTTTGAAGTGAATGCGAGGTATACATAACATTGCACAATGAATATTATATGTTATCATCAAACATCGAAATGAGATACGATATCACGATTTAAGATGCATTAGAAATTTATTGCTTCGATACCTAGACATCTGCAAACGCTATTTCCTAGCAAGGAAGTGTCGCATTTACATTCATTTGAAGAGAATACGAGGAATACATGAAACTTCGCAATGAATATTATATCTTATCGTGAAACACAGATATGAGATTCGATCTTGCGATACAAGAAGCGTTAGAAATCTATTGCTACGATACGTAGACATCTGCAAACGTTATTTCCTAGCAAGGAAGTGTCGCATTTGCTTTCATTTGAAGTGTATGCGAGGTATACATGACACTTCGCAATTAATATTATATCTTATCATGAAACATAGAAATGAGATGCGATATCCCGTTGCAAGAAGCATTAGAACTCTATTGCTTCGATACGTAGACATCTGCAATCGCTACTTCCTAGCAAGGAACTGTCGCATTTACATTCATTTGAAGTGAAGTCGAGGAACACATGACTCTTCGCAATGCATATTATATCTTATCATGAAACATAGAAATGAGATGAGATATCGCGTTTTGAGAAGCATTAGAACTCTATTGCCACGATACGTAGACATCTGCAAACGCTATTTCCTAGCAAGGAAGTGACGGATTTACATTCATTTGAAGTGTATGCGAGGTATACGTGATACTTCGCAATGAATAATATATCGTACCATGAAACATAGGAATGAGATGCGGTATCTCGTTCTAAGAAGCATTAGAACCCTTTGCTTCGATACGTAGACATCTGCAAACGCTATTTCCTAGCAAGGAAGTGTCGCATTTACATTCATTTGAAGTGTATGCGATGTATACGTGACACTTCGCAAAAAATATTATATCTTATCATGAAACATAGAAATGTAATGCGATATCGCGTTTTGAGATGCAACAGAAATCTAATGCTACGTTACGCAAAAATCTGCAAACGCTATTTCCTAGCAAGGAAGTGTCGCATTTACATTCTTTTGAGGTGAATACGAGGTATACATAACACTCCACAATGAATATTATATCTTATCGTGAAACACAGATATGAGATTCGATCTTGCGATATAAGAAGCATTAGAAATCTATTGCTACGATACGTAGACATCTGCAAACGTTATTTCCTAGCAAGGAAGTGTGGCATTTGCTTTCATTTGAAGTGTATGCGAGGTATACATGACACTTCGCAATTAATATTATATCTTATCATGAAACATAGAAATGAGATGCGATATCCCGTTGCAAGAAGCATTAGAACTCTATTGCTTCGATACGTAGACATCTGCAATCGCTACTTCCTAGCAAGGAACTGTCGCATTTACATTCATTTGAAGTGTATGCGAGGTATACATAACACTTTGCAATGAATATTATATCTTATCGTGAAACATAGAAATGAGATGAGATATCGCGTTTTGAGAAGCATTAGAACTCTATTGCCACGATACGTAGACATCTGCACAAGCTATTTCCTAGCAAGGAAGTGTCGCATTTACTTTCATTTGAAGTGTATGCGAGGTATACATAATACTTCGCAATTAATATTATATGTTATCATGAAACATAGAAATGAGGTGCGATATCTCGTTTTAAGAAGCATTAGAACTCTATTGCTTCGATACGTAGACATCTGCAATCGCTACTTCCTAGCAAGGAACTGTCGCATTTACATTCATTTGAAGTGTATGCGAGGTATACATAACACTTCGCAATGAATATTATATCTTATCGTGAAACATAGATATGAGATGCGATCTCGCGATATAAGAATCATTAGAACTCTATTGCTACGATACGTAGACATCTGCAAACGTTATTTCCTAGCAAGGAAGTGTCGCATTTACTTTCATTTGAAGTGTATGCGAGGTATACATAATACTTCGCAATGAATATTATATGTTATCATGAAACATAGAAATGAGATGCGATATCTCGTTTTAAGAAGCATTATAACACGCTTGCTACGATACGTAGACATCTGCGAACGCTATTTCCTAGCAAGGAAGTGTCGCATTTACATGCATTTGAAGTGAATACGAGGAATACACGAAACTTCGCAATTAATATTATATCTTATCATGAAACATAGAAATGAGATGCGATATCACGTTTTAAGAAGCATTAGAACTCTATTGCTTCGATACGTAGACATCTGCAAACGCTATTTCCTAGCAAGGAAGTGTCGCATTTACATTTTTCTGAAGTGAATACAAGGTACACATGACACTTCGCAATTAATATTATATCTTATCATGAAACATAGAAGTCAGATGCGATATCTCGTTTTATGAAGCATTAGAACCCTATTGTTTCGATACGTAGGCATCTGCAAACGCTATTACCTAGCAAGGAATTGTCGCATTTACATTCTTCTCAAGTGAATACAAGGTATATTTGACACTTCGCAATGAATATTATATATTATCATGAAACATAGAAATGAGATGCGATATCGCGCTTTAAGAAGCATTATAACTCTATTGCTTCGATACGAAGAGATCTGCAAATGCTATTTCCTAGCAAGGAAGTGTCGCATTTACATTAATTTGATATGAATACGAGGAATACATGAAACTTCGCATTGAATATTATATCTTATCATGAAACACAGAAATGTGATGTGATATCGCATTTTAAGAAGCATTAGAACTCTATTGCTTCGATACGTAGACATCTGCAAACGCTATTTCCTAGCAAGGAAGTGTCGCATTTACATTTTTCTGAAGTGAATACAAGGTACACATGACACTTCGCAATTAATATTATATCTTATCATGAAACATAGAAGTCAGATGCGATATCTCGTTTTATGAAGCATTAGAACCCTATTGTTTCGATACGTAGGCATCTGCAAACGCTATTTCCTAGCAAGGAATTGTCGCATTTACATTAATTTGATATGAATACGAGGAATACATGAAACTTCGCATTGAATATTATATCTTATCATGAAACACAGAAATGTGATGTGATATCGCATTTTAAGAAGCATTAGAACTCTATTGCTTCGATACGTAGACATCTGCAAACGCTATTTCCTAGCAAGGAAGTATCGCATTTACATTCTTCTGAAGTGAATACAAGGTATACATGACACTTCGCAATTAATATTATATCTTATCATGAAACATAGAAATGAGATGCGATATCCCGTTTCAAGAAGCATTAGAACTCTATTACTTCGATACGTAGACATCTGCAAACGCTATTTTCTAGCAAGGAAGTGTCGCTTTTACATTCATTTGAAGTGAATACTAGGAATACATGAAATTTCGCATTGAATATTATTTCTTATCATGAAACATAGAAATGTGATGTGATATCGCGTTTTAAGGTGCATTACAACTCCATTGCTTCTATACATAGACATCTGCAAACACTATTTCCTAGAAAGGTAGTGTCGCATTTACATTCTTTTGAGGTGAATACGAGGTGTACATAACATTGCACAATGAATATTATATATTATCATGAAACATAGAAATGAGATGCGATATCGCGATATAAGATGCATTAGAAATTTAATGCTACGATACGTAGACATCTGCAAACGCTATTTCCTAGGAAGGAAGTGTCGGATTTACATTCATTTGAAGTATATGCGAGGTATTCGTGACACTTCGCAATTAATATTATACCTTATCATGAAGCATAGAAATGAGATGCGATATCGCGTTTTAACACATTGCGGACGGGTGACGAGATATCTCGTTTTTAGAAAACTAAACGTTGCGAACGGGTCACAATATATCTAGTTTTCACGTTTTTTTTATTCAGTCGGCAACTGAGCAAGGAGCTGCAAATGTTTCTGTTACGTTACGATGGTATCGAAGTCTCTCGCATTCCGAAACCAAAGCGAAACAACTGAATCATTCCTTAAATTTAAGAAAAAGCAGTCATTATAGTGTAACGTCCGCCGTACCTCGCGGTACCTCCTTCACCCCCTGGCAGAGCCACACGCATCGCCTGTCGCCACCACAAAGACGAGCTTACCGAGTATACGATCGCCGAGCTAAGGCAGCCACCCCCGCAACCAGGAGTTGGACCACACGACCGCGCTACGACGCGTGCCTTCCAGACAGCTGGAGCACGACCGAGCCACAGCCTCCGCACGAGGACCATTCCACGTATCAGGAAGAGTCGCCCGCCGTTACGCACCCGTACCCATACTGTGCATATCATTATAATTATAATTAAGCGAATGTTAGAACTTAAGCACACGACACTCCATGTACGCACACGACACAACACACACAACCTAGCATAAGGCGTTTCATGTGTTATTCTAATTTTTAAGATCATAATTAATCGTAATAAGAAGTAAGCGAATCCCCCGACGCGCACGGCTCACGCCGAACTCGCGCGCCCTCTTCCACGACCGTCCACCCCACTCCGTGGGCCGAGCGTCCGCCCCACTCTGGGAACCTGCGACTCGCGCGCCCCGCGATCCGAGGAGGTCGCGGGCCCGCGAGCTGATAGTCAGTACGAGTCATCCGCTCCAAGCGAGCGGACCTCCCTCAAATCCAATCTCTAGTTCGAGCCATTCGCTCCAAGCGAGCACTCCTTTATCATAATCCAATCTTACTATTTCAACTTAAACTCTAATTCAATTCAAGTCCTTATTCTAAACTCTAATTATCGTATCCTAGTACTTAGTCAACTTTAGCATAGGGAAGTATCAGTGTAAGCTTAGTTTTATTTAGAATATACTTTATTTTTACCAGTACTACAATTCTCATCATTCTAAATATTCCTTGCCGTATTATTATTATAAATCCATTCATTGCGAAGTCTTCCACGAGTTCACGCGTCTTCAAGAACATTCACAAGCTCCGAACTTTAGTCAAACTTGGTAATCCATCAGTTATAGCCGACCGCCGCTTAGCTGCATTGACCCACAGCGAGGCTAGAGCAAGGACACTCGTCGATTTTCCATATTTCTAGACCGGTAAACTAGAGCGGACCGCCGTCTAGTGGACCCGTATCTGGACTTTTGGAAACCGACTCGAATGCGTCATTCCGGTACAACTAAACGAACTCGTCGCGCGGGAAGGAAGAACTACTTGCGTTCACTTGTGCGCGGATACGTTGGTACAGCCGAGTGCATATACCACTGCAACGTCTCATCTTCCGCCGCACGCCGATCGGACAGCCGTCCCGCACCGCCGCATCCATCGCCGATCCACTTGACCGAGCCGATCCATCCCCGAGGTCAGCCCACCTGGGTACTCGTCCCGCTGACAATCACGCCTCACCGACCGTACGCAGGGATTATACCTGAGGGCGATCCGTGCCGACGACGATACCTGCAACAAGGGTACTAAATATTAGCAGCTGTCAAGACAACAAAGGTAAGGTCATATTTTCTTATCCGCGTTCGTGCCTTTTGATACGTGTTTCGCGAGCCAGAAAGAACCCGGTCTTCCTCGCAATTCCGCGAGCCGAACCGTTCGAGGCTGCGTGTCGCTCCCGGTAAACGATAAGTTTTCGCGACCCGTGACGTGACAATAGCCATTGCCGGCTGATCTGTGCGGATCGTCGTACGTATCGTATCTTATAAAGTGTTTCATTGATCTGCATTTTAGAATTTCAGACTTCGTGTTTTAAAATTGGAAGGTAACAGTTTTTTGAGTACTATTTATATTTTCAATCAACCTGTTACTGATAATTGATAACAAAAATTTATTTTATGAATTAGCCCTCTATAAAAGAAGCGAAATGACGCATAGATGTAATGAAAACAGATATACAGATATATGAACTATATGTATACCATTATTTAAAAATACTAAATGCAAATTAAGTAAAATGCGTATCCACTTCCTGTCACATGCCAAGCATGTTTTTGGAGCGTTCGAAAATCTGCGATCCGTGAGGGCGTGTTGAACGCGCAGCGCCCCGTCCTCAATGTATTAAGAAGCATTAGAACTCTATTGCCTCGATAAGTACACATCTGCAAACGCTATATCCTAGCAAGGAAGTGTCGCATTTACATTCATTTGAAGTGTATACGAGGTATACATGACACTTCGCAATGAATATTACATCTTACCATGAAAGATAGAAATGAGATGCGATATCGCGTTTTGAGAAGCATTAGAACTCTGTTGCTCCGATACGTAGATATCTGCAGACGTTATTTCCCAGCAAGGAAGTGTCGCATTTACAATCTTTTGAAGTGAATACGAGGTATACATAACACTCCACAATGAATATTATATCTTATCACGAAACATAGAAATGGGATGCGATTTCGCGATTTAAGAAGCATTAGAACTCTATTGCTTCGATACGGAGACATCTGCAAAAGCTGTAGCCTAGCATGGAAGTGTCGCATTTACATTCATTTGAAGTGTATGCGAGGTATACATGACACTTCGCAATGAATACTATATCTTATCATGAAACATGGAAATGAAATGCGGTATCCCGTTTTAAGAGGCATTAGAACTCTATTGCTACGATATGTAGATATCTGGTGTAACGTCAGGCGTACCGCCTGCCACCCTCCGGCGTCCACCTCATCATCCCCAGCATCCGTATCCGGAGCCCCTGCACACGGGCCACCCGCCGACTCGCCGTCCCTACAGAAGGAGACAAATGTACGAAAGGGAAGAAGGATGCAGCATACCGCGCCCACGCGCGATCTCCACACACAAGGGGGAGGACTTCACCCCGTATTACGAGGACGAGGAGCTCTCCGACACATACTGGGTCGAATCCCCAGCGATCACGAAGCCCTATACGTACTTCTCGTACATGTGGGACTAGAATAAGCACACTACTCAGATATGTACATACACACCAACACACACCTAGATTTAAGTGAATATATGTTTATATTTCATTCATGCACGGTTATGTTCCGTTGCACTCGCGCGCACACTCGACGCTCGCGGCTCACGCTTAACGCGGGCCGCGCCCCACTCCGAACGGCCGCCCCACTCCGACCGTCCGCCCCACCGCGAGGGCCCAGCGACTCGCGCGCCGCGCGACCCGAGGAGGTCGCGGACGCGCGATCCGAGAGTCAGTTCCTATCTCGCCTCCGAACCGAAGAGTTCCTATCTCGCCTCCGAACCGAAGAGTTCCTATCTCGCCTCCGAACCGAAGAGTTCCTAACTCGCCTCCGAACCGAGGAGTTCTAATCAAGCATCCGAACGATGCACTTTCAATCCGAGCAATAGGCTCATTCGCAACGAGCAATTAGCTCTAATGCATTCGTCTCTATCCATACTCCCATAGCGGAGTCCATTCGATACTTTAACTATTTCTATATCTCATTGTAATCGTTAGTCAGTAACTTAGAATTTAGTCAAGTGTATCTAGTATAGTGAAATCATAGAATATAGTTTATTTTTACCAGATTCAAAGTATCTTTATTTGAATTCAAATACAATTCCTTAATTCTAATCCACGGGTACGTTCGCGATTATTCTATTTCTGTATCTCATCTGCGATAGTCTTGAGGCTCGACGACTAGAGCGAACCAGCGCTTAGTCGCTCCATCCTCACTTCTACCGTGTACAGAATATCTTGCGCCCAGGTCGATCCCGGTAAGCTAGAGCGAACCAACGCTTAGCCGCGCCGTACTCAACCGAAGTTCAAGTATTCTCGATGAGCCTTGCACCTCCGACAAAGCGTACACGACGCGCGGGGAGGAGAGAGTTTATTCGTCGTCTCGCTCGGGAATACGTGGGTGACGCACCAGAATATTCAATTTCCTGCGCTCGAGCCCTGGTTCCTGTGAAGGAGGTTTCCTTCGCCGCACGACCCGTACGAGTCGCCGATCGTCAGGGCCAAACGCTGATGCTTGCCAGCCGGAGTCAACCCGCCTGGACGCTTATTCCCGTAGACGTACCTCCGTTCCAGCCGTACGCCGCCGCCATCCCTGTTGCGGATCCAAGGCGCTCCAGGTACCTGGAAAGAGAAATCAGACAGTAGAATCAAGCCATCACAAGGTAAGTTTGGTGTTAATTATCGTTTTATCGAGTCCGAAACGCTAACGAACCCGGTCCGGACGCAATTCGCGTTATTTTCGGGAACGGTTACGACTTTGTGCCACCGTTGCGAACGCAACCGCACCTCGGGACGTGACACGAAAGTTATTTTTGGTGACAGCGGTGGAATAGCCACGCGTTTCCTCCGGAAATTCCGCCGAAAGGAACCGCGAAACTAGATATGGCAACCCGGACTCTGACAAAAACGCGCCAACAGACACAGCGAGCCGCCGCGATGGCCGATTCCGAACGCGAAAAACGCACTAGCAGAACGCTCGACTTCCAAGACGCTATCGCCGAGCCTCTTCCTAGTACCGCGCAACAAAATACTTCCGCGAAAAATACGAAAGCGACCGATCCGAGTAATGCCGCGTTGCTCCAGCAAATAGAAATTTTACGTCGTGAATTAGAATCTATTCGCAGAACGCCTGATTTAACGCGCGGCGATACCGTTTCTCTAGATATTCCTCGGGGAAATCCGCTTTACGCATATAATTCGAGCTCTGATTTTAATACAAATAGTTCGCAACACGACGAGCTATCGCTTAAGCAGGCCCTCGAAGCCGTGCCGACATTCGATGGTCAGAACATTCCTATCCTTCAGTTTACCCGAGCTTGTAAACGTGCTTATGAGCTTATCCCTAATGGGTGCGAGCGAACTTTCACACGCCTGCTTAAGGGAAAACTCAAGGGTCGTGCCTACGCCGCGCTAGAAGACGAGCCATGTTACACGATACTCGAATTAACGGACGTTCTTCGCAGCACATTTTGCTCCGTAAAATCAGCTCATCATTATCGGGGTGAACTTGCAAATATATTCATGCGCGCGAACGAGCACATTCTAGATTATATCGGTCGAGTAAAAGATCTTAGAACCGCCATAATTGATTGCAAGAGGCTTGCTCGACGAGACACACCGGAATCGCTCGATGACGTAGACGCGCTCACTCTACAATGTTTTAAAGACGGTCTCATTTCGGAAATTCGAATGCAAATGACGATAAATTCATTCGGTACATTGCGAGAAACGTTCGCTCGAGCGCGAGAGCTTTACCAAATGCACGAACGTGATTGCAACCGACTAGGCAGATCGCGTGCCGCGCGACCAGAATTGCGCGAAAAACCAGCCGAAATTATTTGCCGAAAATGTAATAATATCGGACATTACGCGACCGAGTGTCGGTTCAGACCGCCATCGCCGTACCGACCGCAGGAATACCGTGACGCTTACCTGCGATCCAGGGACGTACCGCCTCCTACTCGAGGCCCCGGGTACGAACAACCGAGACAAATCGTAGCCAGGGACGCGCCCAAATTTTGTCGCTATTGCAAGACCCCGGGGCACGAAATAGACGAGTGCCGCAAAAGACAGAACAACAACGCCGTAAATAGAAATTCGGGAAACGACCATGGCCTCCGCACCCGCCGCGAGACAGGTGGCGAGGCCGCGCACCAAGTCCGTCCTCTCGCCGCGAACAACTCCAACGCGGAAATCGACGAAACGCCGCGATAAACATAACCGGAAAAACTAGCACGCCAAACGTAATTCTAAAATCCGATCTTCTAATTTCACCAACTCGCTTCATGGTGGACACTGGGGCGGAAATAAATATTATAAAACGTTCGGCTCTAAAAGCATCCGCGCGAATCGATAAGTCCGAGATCGTAATAATAACAGGGGTAACCGATGGCAAAACCGCAACCTTAGGGACGGTGAATCTTGTCATTTTCGGTCGCGTCGTTCCTTTTAATGTGGTCGAGGATGATTTTCCCCTTAAACCAAGCGGGATTCTCGGCTCCGGGTTCTGTATGGACGCAGAAATTTCTTTCCCAAATAAAATAATCAAATGGAATGGTAAAAGGATTCCTTTCGAAGACGATATCGAAGCACTCGAGGAACCGTCAACGGACTCGAAAATAAAGCCTCTCCTATCGCCGAAACGTAAACAAGCGCCGCGCACGGAATCTATTCCCCCTCCGCCGCCGCGCCCGCCGCGTAAATCATCGCCTCCGCTGAAACGCGATGCAGCAACGAAATCGAAGCTTCGAACGCAAGACAAAGCAGCTTCTCCGAAGTCAGGAGACCGTATCTCCATTCCGCCGAGATCAAATATCGGTATCAAGGTCCGCGTAGTTAATTCGAACCTCGCGGAAGGTATAATTCCTCGTATCGATCTTGCGCCGGGTATATTTTTCGGAAACGCTCTCGTCAGAGTAATTCGGGGCAAAGCGGTAACTCGAATAATTAATTCATCCGACCGCGCCGTCGAAATCGCGTTACCAGAAATCGTACTGGAGCCCGCGCAAATCATGACTCCCCTCCACGAGGAGGATAGTCCATCGCTCTATCCGGTTTTTTCTAAATCTACTAAATCCAACGTATCCGCCGTACCGATCGGCTCATCCCAAAAAGGGAAAACTTCTATTTCTTTCTCGAATCAGACACCATATTCGACAATCGAAACTCCTCCTTCACGTTGCAAAATCGCGAATGTTCAACAAATCTCTTATGCTCAGGCGGTTAAAAATAATGTACAACAGGCGCCGTTAAAACAATCATCGAAATCCGCCAATCCTTCGAAATCTCGTCTAGACCGAATTCTTAGTCTCCTCCGTCTCGACCACCTCAACGCAGAGGAAAGAGAGCACGTCGTCCGTCTCGTTCAAAGCAAGCAGGAGCTTTTTCACATTGAGGGGGATAAATTAGGGCATACGTCAACAACCACGCACAAGATTCCAACCGTCGACGACCGCCCTGTCAATGTGAAACAATACCGTTTCCCACCAGCTCATAAGGAGGAGATTCGACGACAAGTCGACAAATTTTTACAAAATGGTGTCATCTCTCCGTCCAAATCGCCATATAATTCGCCATTGTGGGTTGTCCCAAAGAAACCCGACTCCTTGGGCAACAAGCAATGGCGCGTCGTCATCGACTACCGCGCACTCAATGAGAAATCTGTCGCCGGTGCCTATCCCCTCCCTTGCATTACCGAGATACTTGATCAGCTCGGGAGTGCGAAGTATTTTAGTACATTCGATCTCGCGAGCGGATTTCACCAGATCCCAATGGAGCCCGCCGATGCTCCCAAAACCGCTTTTTCGACGCCTCACGGGCATTATGAATTTAAAAGAATGCCATTCGGATTAAGAAATGCGCCAGCGACGTTCCAACGACTTATGGACAATGTCCTGTCCGGTCTCCAGGTGAACGAAATTTTCGTCTATTTGGACGACATTGTTATCTACGCTAGCTCTCTTCAAGAACATCGACTTAAATTCGAGAAATTAACTCAACGGCTCAAAGAAGCTAATTTAGTATTGCAGCCGGATAAGTGCGAATTCTTGAGGAGAGAAGTAAGCTATTTGGGTCATATTATCAGTGAGCATGGTGTAAAACCTGACCCTGCGAAAATTAGCGCCGTCAAAAATTTTCCGCGCCCGCGCAACGCGAAACAGATCAAACAATTCCTCGGGCTCGCGGGATACTACAGGCGGTTCATCGCAAATTTTTCTAACATTGCTAAGCCACTTACAAATTTGTTAAAAAAAGACGCGCCCTTTGTATGGCGTAACGAGCATGAGAATTCATTCGTCAAACTCCGAGATTGTCTATGCGAAGCGCCTATCTTGCAGTACCCAAAATTTAAACAACCATTCGTGATAACGACCGACGCGTCCGCCGAAGCTATTGGTGCTATCTTGAGTCAAGGACCAATAGGCCGCGACTTGCCAATCGCGTACACGTCGCGACTGTTAAACGCTGCGGAGAAAAACTACTCCACGATCGAGAAGGAGTGTCTGGCGATCGTCTACGCCGTCCATTACTTTCGTCCATACATATACGGTAATCAATTCAAACTCGTTACCGACCATCGACCGTTAGTGTGGATGAATTCGGTCAAGGACCCGTCAAGTAGACTCGTACGATGGAGGCTTAAGTTAGCGGAATTTGACTACGAGATGGTCTATTAAAGTGGAAAAACGAACCTTAATGCGGACGCATTGTCGCGGAATCCCGCTCAAATTTTCCCGCTCTCGTATTCAGAAAACTCGGAGGACGACATCTTCGATGTGCCTCCGGAAACCCGTAAAAAGTATACCACACTAGCGCCTCCTCCTACTCCGGTAACATCAGAACCTGAATTACCGACTCCAGGCACGTCCTTCCGTACCAACACAGCATCATCTCCGCAAGCCGCCAGCGACAGTACCGACTTCTATACTCCCGCACCAAATGAATTTATCAGACGCGAACCTCTATTTAATTTCAGCCGTGACGCATTATCAACGCGATGAGACAATGTAGTTGTCTTCGTCACGCAATCTGGGCACCCCTGTGACACGGGCGCCAAAGATCTAGCGAACGCTGAAAAATTTCTTCTAAACAAAAATCACGTCCTTACCAAAGCCAAGGTCATAAAAATCGGAAACGAATTCCAAATCCAGCTTCCAATCATCGAACATTCCACCAGATCAATCAATTTCCAGACCGTAATAGAAACATTCAGATCCTTGTGCGACGTTGTAAACGAATTACAATTACAAACATTTAGTGTCGCACAAACCTATCTAGACTCCGTATCCTGGTCCCGAATCCAGAAAATCCTTCAGGACCTGTTTTACGAAACAACTGTCCAGATTACGGTCTGCCAAGGCCTCATTAAAACCCCTTCGGTGGAAGAGCGACTGAAAATAATAAAAGAAAACCACGACTCCCCTGTGGGAGGTCACAAAGGGGTTAATAAAACTTATTCTCGCATCAGACAACAATACTTTTGGCCAAACATGAAAACACAAATACAAGAATATATTGGCAAATGTAAAAGTTGTCAGACAGAGAAACTGGTCCGGGTGAAGACCAGACAGCCTCTCACTTTAACCGACACCCCTGGCAGGGCATTCGATAAGATTTCAATGGACGTAATGGGTCCTCTTCCCGAAACTTCCGACGGTTATACAAGTATCCTCACGATCCAAGATCTCCTCACTAAATACTCAGTCGCGGTTCCTCTCAAAACCACCACCGCAGTAGACATTGCCGATGCTTTAATAAAAGAATTCATTTGTAAGTTCGGATGCCCGAAAGGCATACTCACAGACCAAGGTTCGAACTTTATAAACAGCTTGATTAAAGCCATAGCAATCAAATTCCGTATTAAGCAATACAAGTCCACTGCGTTCCATCCACAGACAAACGTGTCCGTTGAACGATCTCACCACGTCCTGGCCGAATATCTGAAGCATTACATAGAGTCGAGTAACGATTGGGTGAATTGGTTACCGTATGCAATGTTTTCATACAACACCAGTGTGCACGAGGGTACATTATACACCCCACACGAACTAGTGTTCGGCAGGATAGCTAGGACGCCGTCAGCCACTCCTTTTCAAGACAGCTCTGATAACGAACCTTATAGCGACTATCTTATACAACTTCAGGAGAAAATCACGAAATCTCAGGATTTGGCTAAAGCCAATCTAGACAATGCGAAACGCCGTTCCAAATATTATTATGACCGAAATCTCAATGTCCAAAACTTCGAGGTAGGCCAATGGGTCTATCTTTTAAAAGAGCCGAACAAACATAAGTTCCAGGCACAGTACTCTGGACCGTACCGTATCCTCGAAATTTTGGGCAACTGTAATGTTAAGCTGAATGTAAAAGGGCGCCATAAAATTGTTCATACGAACAAAATCAAAATTTGTAAACGAATGCATAGTATGCAGAGTGTGGATGCTAGTGAAAGAAAAGTGCGAAAAACTGAAAATGAAGTCAGTGAGAGCAGTGACATTCAAACGAACGCTGAAAGTGAAAGCGACGAAAGTGCCTGCAATCCGAAGGAAGCCCGCAGCCACGGTCCAAACTCCAAACGTTATCGCCAGGATCAACCAGGCGAAAAACCTCAGATTCCGCAGCATCCAGCCGACAGGACCAAGAGAAGGATCCAGCATCCCGAAATCTACCCAACAGACAAGAGATCTCGGCATGGCCGAGATTCTTTTTCCAAGGGGGGTGGTGTAACGTCAGGCGTACCGCCTGCCACCCTCCGGCGTCCACCTCATCATCCCCAGCATCCGTATCCGGAGCCCCTGCACACGGGCCACCCGCCGACTCGCCGTCCCTACAGAAGGAGACAAAGGTACGAGAGGGAAGAAGGATGCAGCATACCGCGCCCACGCGCGATCTCCACACACGAGGGGGAGGACTTCACCCCGTATTACGAGGACGAGGAGCTCTCCGACACATACTGGGTCGAATCCCCAGCGATCACGAAGCCCTATACGTACTTCTCGTACATGTGGGGCTAGAATAAGCACACTACTCACATATGTACATACACACCAACACACACCTAGATTTAAGTGAATATATGTTTATATTTCATTCATGCACGGTTATGTTCCGTTGCACTCGCGCGCACACTCGACGCTCGCGGCTCACGCTTAACGCGGGCCGCGCCCCACTCCGAACGGCCGCCCCACCGCGAGGGCCGAGCGGCCGCCCTACTCCGACCGTCCGCCCCACCGCGAGGGCCCAGCGACTCGCGCGCCGCGCGACCCGAGGAGGTCGCGGACGCGCGATCCGAGAGTCAGTTCCTATCTCGCCTCCGAACCGAAGAGTTCCTAACTCGCCTCCGAACCGAGGAGTTCTATTCAAGCATCCGAACGATGCACTTTCAATCCGAGCAATAGGCTCATTCGCAACGAGCAATTAGCTCTAATGCATTCGTCTCTATCCATACTCCCATAGCGGAGTCCATTCGATACTTTAACTATTTCTATATCTCATTGTAACCGTTAGTCAGTAACTTAGAATTTAGTCAAGTGTATCTAGTATAGTGAAATCATAGAATATAGTTTATTTTTACCAGATTCAAAGTATCTTTATTCGAATTCAAATACAATTCCTTAATTCTAATCCACGGGTACGTTCGCGATTATTCTATTTCTGTATCTCATCTGCGATAGTCTTGAGGCTCGACAACTAGAGCGAACCAGCGCTTAGTCGCTCGATCCTCACTTCTACCGTGTACAGAATATCTTGCGCCCAGGTCGATCCCGGTAAGCTAGAGCGAACCAACGCTTAGCCGCGCCGTACTCAACCGAAGTTCAAGTATTCTCGATGAGCCTTGCACCTCCGACAAAGCGTACACGACGCGCGGGGAGGAGAGAGTTTATTCGTCGTCTCGCTCGGGAATACGTGGGTGACGCACCAGAATATTCAATTTCCTGCGCTCGAGTCCTGGTTCCTGTGAAGGAGGTTTCCTTCGCCGCACGACCCGTACGAGTCGCCGATCGTCAGGGCCAAACGCCGATGCTTGCCAGCCGGAGTCAACCCGCCTGGACGCTTATTCCCGTAGACGTACCTCCGTTCCAGCCGTACGCCGCCGCCATCCCGGTTGCGGATCCAAGGCGCTCCAGGTACCTGGAAAGAGAAATCAGACAGTAGAATCAAGCCATCACAAGGTACGTTTGGTGTTAGTTATCGTTTTATCGAGTCCGAAACGCCAACGAACCCGGTCCGGACGCAATTCGCGTTATTTTCGGGAACGGTTACGACTTTGTGCCACCGTTGCGAGCGCAACCGCACCTCGGGACGTGACAGTATACATGACACTTCGCAATGAATGTTATAACTTATCATGAAACATAGAAATGAGATGCGATATCGGGTTTTAAGATGCATTAGAACTCTATTGCTACGATACGTAGATATCTGCAGACGCTATTTCCTAGCAAGGAAGTGTCGCAATTACATTCTTTTGAAGTGAATGCGAGGTAGACATAACACTCCACAATGAATATTATATCTTATCACGAAACATAGAAATGAGATGCGTTATCCCGATTTTAAAAGGAATAGAAATCTACTGCTTCGATACGGAGAAGTCTGCAAACGATATTTTTTAGCACGGAAGTGTCGCGTTTACATTCTTTTGAAGAGAATACGAGGTATACATTATACTTCGCAATGAATATTATATCATATCACGAAACGTAGAAATGAGATGCGATATCGCGTTTTAAGAAGCATTAGAACTCTATTCCTACGATACGTAGGCATCTGCAAACGCTACTTCCTAGCAAGGAAGTGTCGCATTTACATTCTTTTGAAGTGAATACAAGGTATACATGACACATCGCAATGAATATTATATCTTATCATAAAACATAGAAATGAGGTGCGATATCGCGTTTTAAGAAGCATTAGAACTCTATTGCTTCGGTTCTATTGTTTCGGTACCTAAACATCTGATGACGCTATTTCCTAGCAAGGAAGTGTGGCATTTACATTCTTTTGAAGTGAATACAAGGTATACATGACACATCGCAATGAGTATTATAACTTCTCATGAAACATAGAAATGAGATGCGATATCGCGTTTTAAGAAGCATTAGAACTCTATTGCTACGATACGTATGCATCTTCAAACGCTACTTCCTAGCAAGGAAGTCTCGCACTTTCATTCATTTGAAGTGTATACGAGGTATGCGTAACACTTCGCAATGAGTATTATATCTTATCATGAAACATAGAAATGAGATGCTATATCGCGTTTGAAGAAGCATTAAAACTATATTGCTTCGATGCGTGGACATCTGGAAACGCATTTCCTAGCAAGGAAGTGTGGCATTTTCATTCTTTTGATGTGTAGTCGAAGTGTACGTAACACATCGCAATGAATATTATATCTTATCGTGAAACATAGAATTGAGATGCGATATCCCGATTTAAGAAGCATTAGAACTCTATTGATTCGATACGTAGACATCTGGAAACGCTGATTCCTACCAAGGAAGTGTGACATTTACATTCTTTTGAACTGCAGACGAGGTATACATAACACGTCGCAATGAATATTATATCTTTTCATGAAACATAGAAGTGCGATGCGATATCGCCTTTTAAGAAGCACTAGAACCCTATTGTCTCGATACGTAGACATCTGCAAACGCTCTTTCGTAGCAAGGAAGTGTCGCATTTACATTCGTTTGAAGTGTATGCGAGGTATAAGTCACACATCGCAATGAATATTATATCTTATCATGAAACATAGATATGTGATGCGATATCGCGTTTAAAGAAATATTAGAACTCTATTGCTTCTATACGTAGACATCTGCAAATGATATATCCTAGCAAGGAAGTGTCGCATTTACATTCACTTGGAGTGTATGCGAGGTATAAGTGACAATTCGCAATGAATATTATATCGGATCATGGAACATAGAAGTGAGATGCGATATCGCGTTTTAAGAAGCACTAGAACACTATTGCTACGATACGTAGATATCTGGAAACGCTATTTTCTAGCAAGGAAGTGTCACATTTACATTCTTTTGTAGTGAATACGAGGTATACATAACAATCCACAATGGATATTATATCTCAACATGAAACATAGAAATGTGGAGCGATATCGCGTTTTGAGAAGCATTAAAATCCTAATGCTACGATACGTGAGCATCTGCAAACGCTATTTCCTAGCAAGGAAGTGTCGCATTTACATTCCTTTGAAGTGAATACGAGGTATACATGACACTTCGCAATGAATATTATATCATATCATGAAACATAGAAATGAGATGCGATATCGCGTTTTGAGATGCAATAGAAATCTAATGCTACGATCCGCAGAAATCTGCAAACGCTATTTCCTAGCAAGGAAGTGTCGCATTTACATTCATTTGAGGTGAAGACGAGGAACACATGACTCTTCGCAATGCATATTATATCTTATCATGAAACATAGAAATGAGATGCGATATCTCGTTTTGAGATGCAATAGAAATATAATGCTACGATACGCAGAAATCTGCAAACGCTATTTCCTAGCAAGGAAGTGTCGCATTTACATTCGTCTGAAGTGAATACAAGGTATACATGACACTTCGCAATGAATATTATATCTTATCATGAAACATAGAAATGAGATGCGACATCTTGTTTTAAGAAGCTATAGAACTCTATTGCTACGATACGTAGACTTCTGAAAACGCTATTTCCTAGCAAGCAAGTGTCGCATCTACATTCTTTTGAAGTGAATACGTGGTATACATGACACTTCGCAATGGATATTTTATCTTATCATGAAACATAGAAGTGAGATGCGATAACTCGTTTTAAGAAGCATTAGAACTCTACTGCTTCGATACGTAGACTTCTGGAAACGCTATTTCCTAGAATGGAAGTGTTGCATTTACATTCATTTGAAGTGTATGCGAGGTATAAGTGACACTTCGCAATGAATATTATATCTTATCATGAAGCATAGAAATGAGAAGCGATATCATGTTTTACGTAGCATTAGAACTGTATTGTTTCGATACGTAGACATCTGGAAACGCTATTTCCTAGCAAGGAAGTGTCGCATTTACATTCTTTTGAAGTGAATACGTGGTATACATGACACTTCGCAATGAATATTATATCTTATCATGAAACATAGAAATGAGATGCGATATAGCGAATTAAGAATCGTTAGAACTCTATTGCTAGGATACGTAGACATTTGCAAACGCTATTTCCTAGCAAGGAAGTGTCGCATTTACGTTCTTTTGAAGTGAATACGAGGTATACATGTAACTTCGCAATGAATATTATATCTTATCATGAAACATAGAAGTGAGATGCGACAACTCGTTTTAAGAAGCACTAGAACTCTATTGCTTCTATACGTAGACTTCTGGAGACGCTATTTCCTAGAAAGGAAGTGTCGCATTTACGTTCATTTGAACTGTAGGCGAGGAATACAAAACACTTCGCAATGAATATTATATCTAATCATGAAACATAGAAATCAGATGCGACATCTCGTTTTAAGAAGCATTAGAACTCTATTGCATCGAAGCGGAGACACCTGCAAACGCTATTTCCTAGCAAGGAAGTGTCGCATTTACATTCTTTTGAAGTGAATACGAGGTATACATGCAACCTCGCAATGAATATTATATTTTATCATGAAACATAGAAATGAGATGCGATAACACGTATTGAGAAGCATTATTTCTGATTGCTACGATACGTAAACTCCTGCAAACGCTATTTCCTAGCAAGGAAGTGTCGCATTTACATTCTTTTGAAGCGAATACGAGGTATACATGTAACTTCGCAATGATTATTATATCTCATCATGAAACATAGAAATGCGATGCGATATCTCGTTTTAAGAAGCATTAGAACTCTACTGCTTCGATACGGAGACATCTGCAAACGCTATTTCCTGGCAAGGAAGTGTCGCATTTACATTCTTTTGAAGTGAATACGAGGTATACATGACACTCCACAATGAATATTATATCTTATCATGAAACATAGAAATGAGATGCTATATGGCGATTTAAGAAGCATCAGAACTCTATTGCTTCGATACGTAGGCATCTGCAAACGCTACTTCCTAGCAAAGAAGTGTCGCATTTACATTCATTTGAAGTGTATGCGAGATATACATAACATTCCACGATGAATATTATATCTTATCATGAAACATAGAAATGAGATGCGATATCGCGATTTAAGAAGCACTGGAACTCTATTGCTTCGATACGTAGACGTCTGCAAACGCTATTTAATAGCAAGGAAGTGTCGCGTTAAAATTCTTTTGTAGTGAATACGAGGTATACATAACACTCCACATTGAATATTATATCATGTCATGAAATATAGGAATGAGATGCGATATCACGATATAAGAAGCATTAGAAAACTATTGCTTCGATACGGAGACATCTGCAAACGATATTTCCAAGGAAGGAAGTGTCGCATTTACATTCTTTTGAAGTGAATACGAGGTATACATGACACTGCACAATGAATATTGTATCTTATCATTAAACATAGAAATGAGGTGCGATATGATGATTTAAGAATCATTAGAACTCTTTTGCTTCGATACGTAGACATCTGCAAACGCTAATTCCAAGCAAGGAAGTGTCGCATTTATATTCTTTGGAAGTGAATACGAGGTATTTATAACACTCCACAATGAATATTATATTTTATCGTGAAACATAGAAATGAGGATCGATTGCGCGTTTTAAGAAGCATTATAACTCTATTGCTACGATACGTAGACATCTGCAGACGGTATTTCCTATCAACGAAGTGTCGCATTTACATTCATTTGAAGCGTATGCGAGGTATACACAACACTCCACAATGAATATCATATCTTATAATGAAACTTAGAAATGGGATGCGATATGACGATTTAAGAAGCATTATATATGTATATATTGCTTGCTACTAATACATTATATATGTATTATATTGCTTCGATACGTAGACATCTGCAAACGCTATTTCCTGGCCAGGAAGTGTCTCATTTACATTCTTTTGTAGTGAACCCGAAGTATACATAACACTCCACAATGAATATTATATCTTATCATGAAACATAGAAATGAGATAAGACGACACGTTCTAAGAAGCATTAGAACTCTATTTCCACGATACGTAGACATCTGCAAACGCTATTTCCTAGCAAGGAAGCGTCGCATTTACATTCTTTTGAAGTAAATACGCGGTATACATAGCACTCCACAATGAAAATTATACCTTATCACGTAACATAGAAACGTGATTCTATATCGCGACTTAAGAAGCATTAGAACCCTATTGCTTCGATACGGAGACATCTGCAAACGCAATTTCCTAGCATGGAAGTGTCGCATTTACATTCTTTTGAAGTGAATATGAGGAATACATGACACTTCGCATTGAATATTATGTCTTATCATGAAACATAGAAATAGGATGCGATATAGCGATATAAGAATCATTAGAACACTATTGCTACGATACATAGACATCAGCAAACGCTATATCCTAGGAAGGAAGTGTCGCATTTACATTCTTTTGAAGTGAATACGCGGTATACATAGCACTCCACTATGAAAATTATACCTTATCACGAAACATAGAAATGAGATTCGATATCGCGATTAAATAAGCATTAGAACCCTATTGCTTCGGTACGGAGACATCTGCAAACGCTATTTCCTAGTAAGGATGCGTCGCATTTACACTCTCTTTAAGTGAATACGAGGTATACATGACACTTCGCAATGAATATTATATCTTATCGTGAAACATAGAAATGAAATGCTATATCGCGTTACGACAAGCATTAGTACTCTATTGCTTCGAAACGTAGACATCTGCAAACGCAATTTCCTAGCAAGGAAATGTCGCATTTACATTCATTTGAAGTGTAGACGAGATATACATAACACTGCCTAATGAATATTATATCTTATCATGAAACGTACAATTGAGGTGCGATATTGCGATTTGAGTAGCATTGGAACACTATTGCTTCGATACGTAGACATCTGCAGACGCTATTTCCTAGCAAGGAAGTGTTGCATTTACATTCTTTTGAAGTGAATACGAGGTCTACGTAACACTCCACAATGAATATTATATCTTATTACGAAACATAGAAATGAGATGCGATGTCGCGTTTTAAGAAGCATTAAAACACTATTGCTTCGATACGTAGACATCTGGAAACGCAATTTCCTTGCAAGGATGTGTCGCATTTACTTTCTTTTGAAAGCAATACGAGGCATACATGACACTTGGCAATGAATATTATATCTTATCATGAAAGATCGAAATGAGATGCGATATGGCGATTTAAGAAGCTTTAGAATTCTAGTGCTTCGAGACGTAGACATATGCAAACACTATTTCCCTCCAAGCAAGTGTCGCATTTACATTCATTTGATGTGTATCCGAGGTGTACATGACACTTCGCAATGAATATTATATCTTATCATGAAACATAGAAGTGACATGCGATATCGCGAATTAGGAAGCATTAGAACACTATTGCTACGATAAGTAGACATCTGCAAACGCCATTTAATAGCAAGGAAGTGTCGCATTTACATTCGTTTGAAGTGAATACGAGGAATTCATGACAATTCGCAATGAATATTATAGCTTATCATGAAACATAGTAATGAGATGCGATATCCCGTTTAAAGAAGCATTAGAACTCTATTGCTTCGATACGCATACATCTGGAAACGCTATTTCCTAGAAAGGAAGTGTCGCATTTACATTCATTTGAAGACGAGGAATACATAACATTCCATAATGAATATTATATCTTATCATGAAAAGGAGAAATGGGGAGCGGTATCGCGTTTTAGGAAGCATTAGATCTCTAATAGCACGATACGTAAGCATATGCAAACGCTATTTCCTAGCAAGAATGTGTCCGACTTACATTCTTTTGAAGTGACTACGAGGAATACATGACACTTCGGAATGAATATTATATCTTATCATGAAACATAGAAATGAGATGCGATATCATGTTTTAAGAAGCATTAGAACTCAGCTGCTACGATACGTAGACATCTGCAAACGCTATATCCTAGCAAGGAAGTGTCGCATTTACATACATTTGAAGTGTATGCGAGGTATACATAACACATCGCAATGAATATTATATCTTATCATGATACATAGAAATGAGATGCGATATTGCGTTTTAAGAAAGAAGTGTCGCATTTACATTCTCTTGAATTGTATGCGAGGTATACATAACACTCCACAATGAATATTATATCTTATCTCGAAACATAGGAATGAGATGCGATATCGCGATTTAAGAAGCATTACAACTCTATTGCTTCGAAACGTAGACATCTGCAAACGCAACTTCCTAGCTAGGAAGTATCGCATTTACTTTTAATTGAAGTGAATACGAGGTATACACAACAATGCGCAATGAATATTATATCTTATCATTAAACATAGAAATGAGATCCGATATGACGATTTAAGAAGCTTTACAATTCTATTGCTTCGATACGTAGACATATGCAAACGCTACTTCCTAGAAAGGAAGTGTCGCATTTACATTCATTTGAAGTGTATGCGAGGTATAAGTGGCACTTCGCAATGAATATTATATCTTATCATGACACAAAGAAGTGAATGCGATATCGCGATTTAAGGAGCATTAAAACTCTATTGCTTCGATACGTAGACATCTGCGAACGCTATTTCCTAGCACGGAAGTGTCGCATTTACATTCATTTGAAGTGTATCCGAGGTATACATGACACTTCGCAATGAATATTATATCTTATCAGGAAACATAGAAATGGGATGTGATCTCGCGTTTTAAGATGGGTTAGAACTCTATTGCTACGATACGTAGACATCTGCAAACGCTATTTCCTAGCAAGAAAGTGTCGCATTTACATTCTTTTGAAGTGAATCCGAGGTATACATAACACTACTATTGTTTCGTCACGTAGACATCTGCAAACACTATTTAATAGCAAGGAAGTGTCTCATTCTCAATCTTTTGAAGCCAATACGAGGTATACATAGCACTGCCCAATGAGTATTATACCTTATCACGAAAATAGTAATGAGATGCGATATCGCGTTTTGAGAAGGATTAGAAATCTATTGTTTCGATACATATATATCTGCAAACACTACTCCCTAGCAAGGAAGTGTCGCATTTACATTCTTTTGAAGTGATTACGAGGTAAGCATGAGACTTCGCAATGAATATTATATCTTATCATGAAAAATAGAAATGTGTTGCGATATCTCGTTTTAAGAAGAATTAGAAACCTATTGCTTCGATACGTAGACATCTGCAGACGTTATTTCCTAGCAAGGTAGTATCGCATTTACATTCTTTTGAAGTGAATACGAGTTATACATGACACTTCGCAATGAATATTATACCTCATCATGAAACATAGAACTGAGATGCGAAGTCTCGTTTTAAGAAGCATTAGAACCCTATTGTTTCTATACGTAGGCATCTGGAAGCGCTATTTCCGATCAAGGAAGTGTCGTATTTACATTCTTTTGAAGTGAATACGAGGTATACATAACACTCCACAATGAATGTTATATCTCATCATGATACATAGAAATGAGATGTAATATCGCGATTTAAAAAGCATTAGAAATCTATTGCTACGATACGTAGACATCTGCAAACGCTATTTCATATCAAGGAAGTGTTGCACTTACACTCTTTTGAAGTGCTTACGAGGTATACATAACAGTCCACAATGAATATTATATCGTATCATGAAACATAGTAATGAGATGCGATATCGCGATTTAAGAAGCACTGGAGCACCATTGCTTCGATACGTAGACGTTTGCAAACGCTATTTAATAGCAAGGAAGTGTCGCGTTTACATTCTTTTGAAGTGAATACGAGGTATACATAACACTGCACAATGAATATTATATCTTATCATGAAACACAGAAATGAGATGCGATATCGCGATTTAAGAAGCATCACAACTCTATTGCTTCGATACGTAGACATATGTAAACGCAACTTCCTAGCTAGGAAGTGTCGCATTTACATTCAATTGAAGTGAATACGAGGTATACATGCCACTTCGCAATGAATATTATATCTTATCATGAGACATAGAAATGAGATGCGATATCTCGTTTTAAGAAGCATTAGAACGCTATTGCTTCGATACGTAGACAACTGCAGACGCTATTTCATAGCAAGGAAGTGTCCCATTTACATTCATTTTAAGTGTATCCGAGGTATACATGACACTTCGCAATGAATATTATATCTTATCAGGAAACATAGAAATGAGATGTGTTCTCGCGTTTTAAGATGGGTTAGAACTCTATTGCTACGATACGTAGACATCTGCAAACGCTATTTCCTAGCAAGAAGGTGTCGCATTTACATTCTTTTGAAGTGAATCCGAGGTATACATAGCACTACTATTGTTTCGATACGTAGACATCTGCAAACACTATTTAATAGCAAGGAAGTGTCTCATTCTCATTCTTTTGAAGCCAATACGAGGTATACATAGCACTGCCCAATGAGTATTATACCTTATCACGAAAATAGTAATGAGATGCGATATCGCGATTTAAAAAGCATTAAAACTCCATTGCTACGATACGTAGACATCCGCAAACGCTAATTCCTGGCAACGAAGTGTCGCATTTACATTCATTTGATGTGTATCCGATGTATACATGACACTTCGCAATGAATATTACATCTCATCATGAAACATAGAAATGGGATGCGATATCGCGTTTTGAGAAGGATTAGAAATCTATTGTTTCGATACATATATATCTGCAAACACTGCTCCCTAGCAAGGAAGTGTCGCATTTACATTCTTTTGAAGTGATTACGAGGTAAGCATGAGACTTCGCAATGAATATTATATCTTATCATGAAAAATAGAAATGTGTTGCGATATCTCGTTTTAAGAAGAATTAGAAACCTATTGCTTCGATACGTAGACATCTGCAGACGTTATTTCCTAGCAAGGTAGTGTCGCATTTACATTCTTTTGAAGTGAATACGAGTTATACATGACACTTCGCAATGAATATTATATCTCATCATGAAACAAAGAAATGAGATGCGATATCGCGATTTAAGGAGTTTTAAAACTCTATTGCTTCGATACGTGGACATCTGCAAACACTAATTCCTAGCAAGGAAGTGTCGCATTTACATTCTCTTGAAGTGAGTACGAGGTTTACATGACATTTCGCAATGAATATTATATCATGACGAAACATAGAAATGAGATGCGATATCGCGATTTAAGAAGCATTATAACTCTATTGCTACGATACGTAGACATCTGCAATCGCTATTTCCTAGCAAGGATGTGCCGCATTTACATTCATTTGAAGTGTATGCGAGGTATACATGACACTTCGCAATGAATATTACATCTTATCATGGTATATAGGAATGAGATGCCATATCTCTTTTTAAGACGCAGTAGAACCCTATTGCTCCGATATGTAGACATCTGCAAACGCTATTTCATAGCAAGAAAGTGTTGCATTTACATTCATAATAAGTGTATGCGAGGTATACATGACACTTCGAAATGAATATTATATCTTATCATGAAACATAGAAATAAGATGCGATATCGCGTTTTGAGAAGCATTAGATCTCTATTGCATCGATACGTAGACATTTACAAACGCTACTTCCTAGCAAGGAAGTGTCGCATTTACATTCTTTTGAAGTGAATACGAGGTATGCATGTCACTTCGCAATGAATATTATATCTTATCATGAAACACAGAAATGAGATGCGATATCGCGATTTAAGAAGCATTAGAACTCTATTGCTTCGATACGTAGACATCTGGTAACGTAATTTTCTAGAGAGAAGTGTCGCATTTACATTAATTTGAAGTGTGTGCCAGGTATACATGACACTTCGCAATGAATATAATATCTTATCATGAAACATGGAAATGATATGCGATATCGCGATTTAAGAAGCTTTAGTACTCTATTGCTTCGATACGTAGACATCTGCAAACGCTACTTCCTAGCAAGGAAGTGTCGCATTTACGTTCCTTTGAAGTGAATACGAGTTACGCATGACACTCCGCAATGAATATTATATCTTATCATAAATCATAGAAATGAGATGCGATATGGCGTTTTAAGAAGCATGAGAACTCTATTGCTTCGATACGTAGATATCTACAGACGCTATTTCCTAGCAAGGAAGTGTCGCATTTACAATCTTTTGAAGTGAAATCTAGGTATACATAACACTCCACAATGGATATTATATCTTATCTCGAAACATAGGATTGAGATGCGATATCGCGATTTAAGAAGCAGTAGTACCCTATTGCTTCGATACGTAGACATCTGGAAACGTAATTTCCTAGAAAGGAAGTGTCGCGTTTACATTAATTTGAAGTGTAGAAGAGGAATACATAACACTTCGTAATGGATATTATATCTCATCATGACACATAGAAATGAGATGCAATATCGCGTTTTGGGAAGCATTAGAACTCTAATGCTACGATACGTAGATATCTGCCAACGCTATTTCCTAGCAAGGAAGTGTTGCATTTACATTCATTTGCAGTGTATGCGAGGTATATAAGACATTCCGCAATGAATATAACATCCTACCATGAATTATAGAAATGAGGAGCGATATCGCGTTTTAAGAAGCATTAGGACACTGTTGCTCCGATTCGTAGACATCTGCAAACGCTACTTCCTAGCAAGGGGAGAGTCGCATTTACATTCATTCGAAGTGTATGCGAGGTATACAAGACACTTCGCAATGAATATTATATCTTATCATGAAACATAGAAATGAGATGCGATATCGCGATTTTAGAAGCATTAGAACTCTATTGCTTCGATACCTAGACATCTGCAAACGCTATTTACTAGCAAGGAAGTGTCGCATTCGCATTGTTTTGAAGTGAATACCAGGTATACATATCACACCACAATGAATAGTAAATCTTATCATGAAACATAGAATTGTGATGCGTTATCTCTTTTTAAGAAGCATTAAAACTCTATTGCTTCGATATTTAGACATCTGCAAACGCTACTTCCTAGCAGGGAAGTGTCGCATTTGCATTATTTTGAGGTGAATACGGGGTATACATAACACTGCACAACGAATATTATATGTTATCATGAAACATAGAAATGAGATGCGATACCTCGTTTTAAGAAGCATTAGAACTCTTTTCCTTCGATACGGAGACATCTGCAAACGTTATTTCCTAGCAAGGAAGTGTCGCATTTACATTCTTTTGAAGTGTAGACGAGATATACATATCATTGCACAATGAATATTATATCTTATCATGAAACATAGAAATGAGATGCGATATGGCGATTTAAGAAGCAGTAGATCTCTATTGCTTCGATACGTAGATATCTACAGACGCTATTTCCTAGCAAGGAAGTGTCGCATTTACAATCTTTTGAAGTGAATACGAGGTATACATGACGCTTGGCAATTAATATTATATCTTATCATGGAACATAGAAATGAGATGCGATATCGCGTTTTGAGAGGCATTAGAACTCTATTTCTGCGATACGCAGACATCTGCAGACGCTATTTCGTAGCAAGGAAGTGTCGCATTTACATTCTTTTGAAGTGCAGACGAGATATACATATCACTGCACAATGAATATTATATCTTATCATGAAACATAGAAATGAGATGCGATATCGCTATTAAGGAAGCAGTAGATCTCTATTGCTTCGATACGTAGACATCTGCAATCGCTATTTCCTGGCAAGGAAGTGTCGCATTTACATTATTTTGAAGTGAATACGAGGTATATATAACACAGCACAATTAATATTATATCTTATCATGGAACATAGGAATGAAATTCGATACCGCTATTTAAGAAGCATTAGAACTCTATTGCTTCGATACGTAGACACCTGTAAACGCTACTTCCTTGCTAGGAAGTGTCGTATTTACGTTCTTTTGATGTGAATACGAGGTATACAAGACACTTCGCAATGAATATTATATCTTATCATGAAACATAGAAGTGAGATGCGATATCCCGTTTTAAGAACCATTAGAAATTTTTGCTACGATACGTACACATCTGGAGACGCTATTTCCTAACAAGGAAGTGTCGCAATTACATTCTTTCGAAGTCAATACGAGGTATACATAACACTCCGCAATGAATATTATATCTTATCATAAAACATAGTAATGAGATGCGATATCACGTTTTAAGAAGCATTAGAACTCTGTTGCTTCGATACGTAGACATCTGCCATCGCCATTTCCTAGCAAGGAAGTGTCGCATTTACATTCTATTGAAGTTAATACGGGGTATACATAACACTGCACAATGAATATTACATCTTATCATGAAACATAAAAATGAGATGCGATATAACGATTTAAGAAGCATTAGAACTCTATTGCTTCGATACGTAGACATCTATAGACGCTAATTCCTATCATGGAAGTGTCGCATTTACAGTCTTTTGAAGTGGATACGAGATATACATAACACTCCACAATGAATATTATATCTTATCATGAAACATAGAAATAAGATGCGATATCGCGAATTTAGAAGCATTAGAAATCTATTTCTTCGATACGTAGACATCTGCAAACGCGATTTCCTAGCAGGGAAGTGTCGCATTTACATTGTTTTCAAGTGAATACGAAGTACACAAGACATTTCGCAATGAATATTGAATCTTATCATCAAACATAGAAATGAGATGCGATATCGCGTTTTAAGAAGAATTAAAATTCTATTGCTTCAATACGTAGACATCTGCCAACGCTATTTCCTAGCAAGGAAGTGTCGCATTTACATTCTTTTGAAGTGTATGCGAGGTATACAAGACACTTCGCAATGAATATTGTATCTCATCATGAAACATAGATATGAGATGCGATATCCCGTTTCAAGAAGCATTAGAACTCTATTGCTTCGATACGTGGACATCAGGAAACGCTACTTCCTAGCAAGGAAGTGTCGCATTTACCTCCTTTTTAAGAGTAGACGAGATATGCATAGCTATTCGCAATGAATATTATACCTTATCATGAAACGTAGAAATGAGGAGCGATATCACGTTTGAAGAAGCACTAGAACTCTGTTGCTACGCTACATTGGCAACTGCAAACGCTGCTTCCCTGCAAGGAATTGTAGCACTTACATTGTCTAGAAGTGAATACGAGGTATAGGTGACACGTCGCAATGAATATTATATCTTATCTCGGAACATAGAAATGCGATGCGATGTCGCGTTTTAAGAAGCATTAAAACTCTATTGCTTCGATACGAAGTCATCTGGAAACGCTATATCCTAGCAAGGAAGTGTCGCATTTACGTTTTTTCGAGGTGAATACGAGGTATACATACCACTCCAGAATGAATATTGTATCTTATCCTGAAACGTAGAAGTGAGATGCGACATCGCGATTTAAGAAGGATTAGAACTCAATTGCTACGGTACGTAGACATCTGCAAACGCTATTTCCTAGCAAGGAGGTGTCGCATTTACATTCTTCTGAAGTTAATACGATGTATACATAACACTCCACAATGAATATTATATCTTATCATGAAACATAGAAATGAGATGCGATATCGCGTTTTGAGAAGCATTAGAAAACTAATGCTACGATACGTAGACATCTGCAAATGCTATTTCCTAGCAAGGAATTGTCGCATTTACATTCTTCTCAAGTGAATACAAGGTATATTTGACACTTCGCAATGAATATTATATATTATCATGAAACATAGAAATGAGATGCGATATCGCGCTTTAAGAAGCATTATAACTCTATTGCTTCGATACGAAGAGATCTGCAAATGCTATTTCCTAGCAAGGAAGTGTCGCATTTACATTAATTTGATATGAATACGAGGAATACATGAAACTTCGCTTTGAATATTATATCTTATCATGAAACACAGAAATGTGATGTGATATCGCATTTTAAGAAGCATTAGACCTATATTGCTGGGATACGTAGATATCTTCAAACGCTATTTCCTAGGAAGGAAGTGACGCATTTACATTCTCTTGAAGTGAATACGAGGTATACATGACACTTCGCAATGAATATTATATCTTATCACGAGACATAGAAATGAGATGCGATATCGCGTTTTAAGTAGCATTAGACCTATATTGCTGGGATACGTAGATATCTTCAAACGCTATTTCCTAGGAAGGAAGTGACGCATTTACATTCTCTTGAAGTGAATACGAGGTATACATGACACTTCGCAATGAATATTATATCTTATCATGAAACATAGAAATGAGATGCGATATCGCGATTTAAGCAGCATTAGAACTCTATTTCTACGATACGTAGACATCTGCAGATGCTATTTCCTAGCAAGCAATTGTCGCATTTACATTCTTTTGAAGTGTAGACGAGATATACATATCACTGCACAATGAATATTATATCTTATCATGAAACATTGAAATGAGATGCGATATCGCGTTTTGAGAAGCATCAGAACTCTAATGCTACGATACGTAGACATCTGCAAACGCTTTTTCGTAGCGAGGGAGTGTCGCATTTACATTCTTTTGAAGTGAATACGAGGTTATGATAACACTCCACAATGAATATTATATTTTATCATGAAACATGGAAATGTGATGCGATATGGCGATTTAAGAAGCATTAGAAATCTATTGCTCCGATACGTAGACATATGCAAACGCTATTTCCTAGCAAGGAAGTGTCGCATTTACATTCTTTTGAAGTGTATGCGAGGTGTGACGTCAGGCGTAGCACCTGCCACCCATTACATACGTCAGCATCCTCGTAACTTCCAGCATCGACCCCTGGACACAGGCAACCTGCAATACTCGCCTGAAGTATCGGCAACCAGCAGAGTTCGCGCGCGCACTACCGCACGCACTCAGTCGTACATGCAAGGACCGCTGTATCGCTCGCACCTACGAGCAACCCTATCGCCCTTTCATCAGGAATTCCGCCCAACAGAGAGAAGAAGCCGCAGTCCGTCGCCGCAATGGGGACTTTTCCAGTTCAGGGAATCTACGTTGCCTGAACCTACATACTATTTGTAGAATAAGCCTATAATACTCATAGATATAATTACTCGACACGAATTGTAACACACCACAACACACATGTAATTCTAAGTCCTTATTCTTAAGATTAGACGCTAAGATGCGGCTAGGCTATCGGCACGTGCCGCTAGCCCCACCACGAGCCGCGAGTCCCCACTCGCTGGACCGCGCGCTCCCTACCACGAGCGCCTGCGACCGTAGCGCCTCGCGAACCGAGGAGATCCCAGACGCGCCTCGAGAGAGACATTCGAGTCCTCGGGCTTCTAGAGTTAACATCGATCTTCCATCTCAAGCCGCCTCAATGTGGGGTCTAGGCTACGCGTTGCTATTTCCATTTTACTAGTTCTAACTTAGAATAATTTCACTTTTATACACTATAACGTAGAATATATTTTACTTTAGTTACTAAATCCAATCTACAAGTTCTTTTACCAGTTCTACTAGTTCCTATTCCAATAATTACTAAATATAAACATAATATACTAGTTCTTACGTTAAAACATTATTCTTAAACTACGAATTCTACGACGTGTTCCTTCCAACAACTGGGTTGCGTTTGTTCACCTTGAAGGAGTATAGAACTCAGCTTTGCGACGTTGCGACAGAGCGGACCGCCGCTTATCCTTCTGAACATTGCCTGAAAGTACAGAAAAACTGGGTGAATGAAACGTGGATCCGGTTCGCGAAGAACACGACGCGCGGGTCGTAAGAATTTTATGCGTTCACTTGTTCGTGAATACCTGGGAGATACACCCCGAGTCCTCGTACCGCAGCAACCTGTCGTCATCGTTCCGGTTCTGTAACAGTTTTCCGAAACGCCGATCAACGCCCATTCGTCTGCCTCTGCAGCCAACGTCTCTGCAATATCCACAGTCTCCGCTGAATCTACTCTGCATCCAGACCGCTGTTTCCCGTTTTGCTGGAAGTAAATCAAAGTCACCGTCAACATCAACCGACCGATCGCTGCATCGATACCTACCAACGACCCTCGACGCACATTCTACCTGCGTATCGAGACTGAAGCCAGCGAAAGGTAAGGCTTTTCCATCATATCGCGAGTGCTTTTACCGCGTCGCGTAAGCCAAAAATATCGGACCCGGTCGTAACGCGTTCCCGCGGACCGAAACCCGTATAAATAGGCTCGTGTCGTGAAGCCTCCGGATAAACGAAAAATTCTTTCGCCGGACGTGACAAAGGTATACATGACACTTCGCAATGATTATTATATATTATCATGAAACATAAAAATGATAATTCGATATCGCGTCTTGAGAAGAATTAGAAAACTAATGCTACGATACGTAGATATCTGAAAATGCTATTTGCTAGCAAGGAAGTGTCGCATTTACATTGTCTTGAAGTGAATACGAGGTATACATGGCACTTCGCAATGAATATTGTATCTTATCATGATACATACAAATGAGATGCGATATCGCGTTTTAAGAAGAATTAGAACTCTATTTCTACGATACGCAGACATCTGCAGACGCTATTTCGTAGCAAGGAAGTGTCGCATTTACATTCTTTTGAAGTGCAGACGAGATATACACATCACTGCACAATGAATATTATATCTTATCATGAAACATAGAAATGAGATGCGATATCGCTATTAAGGAAGCAGTAGATCTCTATTGCTTCGACACGTAGACATCTGCAAACGCTATTTCCTAGCAAGGAAGTATCGCGTTTACATTGTTTTGAAGTGAATACGAGGTATACATGACACTTCGCAATGAATATTGTATCTTATCATGAAACATAGAAATGAGATGCGATATCGCGTTTTAAGAAGAATTAGAACTCTATTGCTACGATACATAGACATATGCAAACGCTACTTCCTAGAAAGGAAGTGACGCATTATCATACTGTTGAAGTGAATACGAGGTATACATAACACTGCACAATGAATATTATATCTTATCATGAAACATAGAAATGAGATGCGATATCGCGATTTAAGCAGCATTAGAACTCTATTTCTACGATACGTAGACATCTGCAGAAGCTATTTCCTAGCAAGCAATTGTCGCATTTACATTCTTTTGAAGTGTAGACGAGATATACATATCACTGCGCAATGAATATTATATCTTACCATGAAACATAGAAATGAGATGCGATATCGCGTTTTGAGAAGCATTAGAACTCTAATGCTACGATACGTAGACATCTGGAAACGCTATTTCCTAGCAAGGGAGTGTCGCATTTACATTCATTTGAAGTGTATGCGAGGTATACATGACACTTCGCAATGATTGTTATATATTATCATGAAACATACAAATGAGATGCGATATCGCGTTTTGAGAAGCATTAGAAAACTAATGCTACGATACGTAGACATCTGCAAATGCTATTTCCTAGCAAGGAAGTGTCGCATTTACATTGTTTTGAAGTGAATACGAGGTATACATGGCACTTCGCAATGAATAATGAATCTTATCATGATACATACAAATGAGATGCAATATCGCGTTTTAAGAAGAATTAGAACTCTATTTCTACGATACGCAGACATCTGCAGACGCTATTTCGTAGCAAGGAAGTGTCGCATTTACATACTTTGGAAGTGCAGACGAGATATACATATCACTGCACAATGAATATTATATCTTATCATGAAACATAGAAATGAGATGCGATATCGCTATTAAGGACGCAGTAGATCTCTATTGCTTCGATACGTAGACATCTGCCAACGCTATTTCCTAGCAAGGAAGTGACGCATTATCATTCTTTTGAAGTGAGTACGAGGTATACATAACACTCCACAGTGAATATTATATCTTATCAAGAAACATAGAAATGAAATGCGATTTGGCGATTTAAGAAGCATTAGAACTTTATTGCTTCGATACGCAGACATGTGCCAACGCTATTCCCTAGCAAGGAAGTGTCGCATTTACATTCTTTTGAAGTGAATGCGAGGTATACATAACACTGCACAGTGAATATTATATCTTATTATGAGACATAGAAATGAGATGCGTTTCGCGGTTTAAGAAACATCGGAACTCAGTTGCTTCGATACGTAGACATCTGCAAACGCTACAGCCAATCATGGAAGTGCCGCATTTACATTCATTTGAAGTGAATACGAGGTATTCATGACCCTTCGCTATGAATATTATATCTTATCATGAAACATAGAAATGAGAAGCTATATCGCGATTTAAGAAGCATTAGGACTCTACTTCGTCGATAGGAAGACATCTGCAAGCGCTACTTCCTAGCAAGGAAGTGTCGCATTTACATTGTTTTGAAGTGAATACGAGACATACGTGACACTTCGCAATGAATACTATATCCTATCGTGGAACATAGAAATGAGATGCGACATCGCGTTTTAAGAAGCATTAGAACTAAATTGCTACGATACGTAGACATCTGCAAACGCTATTGCCCAGCAAGGAAGTGTCGCATTTACATTCATTTGATGTGTATGCGAGGTGTAAGTGACACTTCGCAATGAATATTATATCTTATGATGAAACCTAGAAATGGGATGCGATATCGCGTTTTAAGAAGCGTGAGAACTCTATTGCTACGGTACGTAGACATCCGCAAACGCTATTTCCTAGCAAGGAAGTGTCGCATTTACATTCACTTGAAGTGTATGCGAGGAATACATGACACTTCGCAATGAATATCATATCTTATCACGAAACATAGAAATGAGAGGCGACATTGCGTTTTAAGAAGCATTAGAACCCTATTGCTTCGATACTGAGACATCTGCAAACGCTATTTCCTAGCAAGGAAGTGTCGCATTTACATTCATTTGAAGTGTATACGAGGTATACATGACACTTCGCAATGAATATTTTATCTTGTCATGAGACATAGAAATGTGATGCGATATGGGGTTTAAAATGCATTAGAACAGTATTGCTTCGATACGTAGACATCTGGAAACGCGATTACCTAGGAAGGAAGTGTCGCATTTACATTCGATTGAAGTGTATGCGATGTATACATGACACTTCGCAAAGAAAATTATATCTTATCATGAAACATAGAAATGAGGTGCGATATGGTGATATAAAAAGCATTAGAACTCTATTGCTACGATACGTAGACATCTGCAAACGCTATCTAAGAGCAAGGAAGTGTCGCATTTACATTCTTTTGAAGTGAATACGAGGTATACATAACAATACACAATGATTATTATATCTTATCATGAAACATAGAAATGATATGGAATATGGCGATTTAAGAAGCATTAGAACTCTATTGCTACGACACGTAGACATCTACAAACGGTATTTAATAACAAGGAATTGTTGCACTTAAACTCTTTTGATGTGAATACGAGGTTATAATAACACTGCACAATGAATATTGTATCTTATCATGAAACATAGAAATGAGATGCGATATGGCGATTTAAGAAGCAGTAGAACTCTATTGCTACGATACGTAAGCGTCTGCAAACGCTATTTCCTAGCAAGGAAGAGTCGCATTTACATTCCTTTGAAGTGAATACGAGGTATACATGACACTTCGCAATGAGTATTATATCTTATCATGAAACAAGGAAATGAGATGCGATATCGCGTTTTAAGAAGCATTAGAACCCTATTGCTTGGATACGTAGACATCTGGAAACGCTTCTTCCTAGCAAGGAAGTGTCGCATTTACATTCATTTGAAGTGAATACGAGGTATACATAACACCGCACAATGAATATTATATCTTATAGTGAGATTTCGAAATGAGATGCTATATCGCGATTTGAGAAGCATTAGAACCCCATTAATACGATACGTAGACATCTGCAATCGCTATTGCCTAGCAAGGAATTGTCGCATTTACGTTCTTTTGAAGTAAATACGAGGTATACATGACACTTCGCAATGAATATTATATCTCATCATGAAACATAGAAATGAGGTGCGACATCTCGTTTTAAGAAGCATTAGAACTTTATTGCTATGATACTGAGACATTTGCACTCGCTATTTCCTAGCAAGGAAGTTTCGCATTTACATTCTTTTGAAGTGAATACGAGGTATACATAACACTTCGCAATGAATATTATATCATATCATGAAACATAGAAATGAGATGCGATATCGCAAATTAAGAAGCATTAGTACTCTATTGCTTCGATACGTAGACATCTGGAATCGTTATTTCCTAGAAAGGAAGTGTCGCATTTTCATTCTTTTGAGGTGAATACAAGGTATACATGCCACATCGCAATGAATATTATATCTTATCATGAAACATAGAAATGAGATGCGATATCGCGTTTTAAGAAGCATTAGAACTCTGTTTCTTCGATCCGCAGACAACTGCCATCGCTATGTCCTAGCAAGGAAGTGTTGCATTTACATTCTTTTGAAGTGAATACGAGGTATACATAACACTCGACAATGAATATTATATCTTATCACGAAACATAGAAATGAGATGCGATATCGCGTTTTAGGTAGCATTAGAACTCTATTGCTTCGATACGTAAACATATGCAGACGTTATTACCTAGCAAGGAAGTGTCACATTTACATTCCTTTGAAGTGAATACGAGGTATGCACAACACTCCACAATGAATATTATATCTTATCATGAAGCACATAAATGAGAAGCGGTATCGCGTTTTAAGAAGCATTAGAATTCTATTGCTACGATACGTAGACATCTGCAAACGCTAATTCCTAGCAAGGAAGGGTCGTATTTACATTCATTTGATGTGTTTACGGGGTACACATAACACTGCACAATGATTACTATATCTTATCATGGAACATAGAAATGAGATGCGATATGACGGTTTTAGAAGCATTAGAACTCTATTGCTACGATACGTAGACATCTGCAAACGCTATTGCCCAGCAAGGAAGTGTCGCATTTACATTCATTTGATGTGTATGCGAGGTGTAAGTGACACTTCGCAATGAATATTATATCTTATGATGAAACCTAGAAATGGGATGCGATATCGCGTTTTAAGAAGCGTGAGAACTCTATTGCTACGGTACGTAGACATCCGCAAACACTATTTCCTAGCAAGGAAGTGTCGCATTTACATTCACTTGAAGTGTATGCGAGGAATACATGACACTTCGCAATGAATATTATATCTTATCACGAAACATAGAAATGAGATGCGACATTGCGTTTTAAGAAGCATTAGAACCCTATTGCTTCGATACTGAGACATCTGCAAACGCTATTTCCTAGCAAGGAAGTGTCGCATTTACATTCATTTGAAGTGTATACGAGGTATACATGACACTTCGCAATGAATATTTTATCTTGTCATGAGACATAGAAATGTGATGCGATATGGGGTTTAAAATGCATTAGAACAGTATTGCTTCGATACGTAGACATTTGGAAACGCGATTACCTAGGAAGGAAGTGTCGCATTTACATTCGTTTGAAGTGTATGCGATGTATACATGACACTTCGCAAAGAAAATTATATCTTATCATGAAACATAGAAATGAGGTGCGATATGGTGATATAAAAAGCATTAGAACTCTATTGCTACGATACGTAGACATCTGCAAACGCTATCTAAGAGCAAGGAAGTGTCGCATTTACATTCTTTTGAAGTGAATACGAGGTATACATAACAATACACAATGATTATTATATCTTATCATGAAACATAGAAATGATATGGAATATGGCGATTTAAGAAGCATTAGAACTCTATTGCTACGACACGTAGACATCTACAAACGGTATTTAATAACAAGGAATTGTTGCACTTAAACTCTTTTGATGTGAATACGAGGTTATAATAACACTGCACAATGAAAATTGTATCTTATCATGAAACATAGAAATGAGATGCGATATGGCGATTTAAGAAGCAGTAGAACTCTATTGCTACGATACGTAAGCGTCTGCAAACGCTATTTCCTAGCAAGGAAGAGTCGCATTTACATTCCTTTGAAGTGAATACGAGGTATACATGACACTTCGCAATGAGTATTATATCTTATCATGAAACAAGGAAATGAGATGCGATATCGCGTTTTAAGAAGCATTAGAACCCTATTGCTTGGATACGTAGACATCTGGAAACGCTTCTTCCTAGCAAGGAAGTGTCGCATTTACATTCATTTGAAGTGTATGCGAGGTATAAATGATACTTCGCAATGAATATTATATCTTATCATGAAACATATAAATGAGATGCGCTATGGCGTTTTAAGAAGCATTAGAAATCTATTGCTACGATACGTAGGCAACTGCCAACGCTATTTCCTAGCAAGGAAGTGTTGCACTTACATTCTTTTGAGGTGAATACAAGGTTTACATAACACACTACAATGAATATTACATCTTATCACGAAACAGAAATGGGATGCGATTTCGCGACTTAAGAAGCATTAGAACTCTATTGCTTCGATACGCAGACATCTGCAAACGCTATTTCCTAGCAAGGAAGTGTCGCATTTACATTCTTTTGAAGTGAATGCGAGATATACATAACACTCCACAATGAATATTATATCTTGTCACGAAATATAGAAATGGGTTGCGATATCGCGATTTAAGAAGCTTTAGAACTCTGTTGCTTCGATACTGAGACATTTGCATTCGCTATTTCGTAGCAATGAAGTTTCGCATTTACATTCTTATGAAGTGAATACGAGGTAAACATAACACTTCGCAATGAATATTATATCTTATCATGAAACATACAAATGAGATGCGTTATCGCGTTTTAAGAAACATTAGGACTGTATTGCTACGATACGTAAGCATCTGCAAACGCTATTTCGTAGCAAGGAAGTGTCGCATTTACATTCTTTTGAAGTGAATACGAGGTATACATGACACTTCGAAATGAGTATTATATCATATCATGAAACATAGAAATGAGTTGCGATATCGCGTTTTAAGAAGCATTAGAACCCTATTGCTTCGATACGTAGACATCTGGAAACGCTTCTTCCTAGCAAGGAAGTGTCTCATTTACATTCATTTGAAGTGTATGCGAGGTATAAATGATACTTCGCAATGAATATTATATCTTATCATGAAACATAGAAATGAGATGCGATTTCGCGACTTAAGAAGCATTAGAACTCTATTGCTTCGATACGTAGACATCTGCAAACGCTATTTTCCAGCAAGCACGTGTCGCATTTACATTCTTTTGAAGTGAATACGAGGTATACATGACACTTCGCAATGAACATTATATCTTATCTTGATACATAGAAATGATATGCGATATCTCGTTTTAAGTAGCATTAGAACCCTATTGATGCGATACGTAGACATCTGCAAACGCTACTTCCTAGCAAGGAAGTGTCGCATTTACTATCTCTTGAATTGAATACGAGGTATACATAACACTCCACAACGAATATTATATCGTATCATGAAACATAGAAATGAAGAGCGACTTCGCGTTTTAAGAAGCATTAGAACTCTATTGCTACGATACGTAGACATCTGGCAACGCTATTTCCTGGAAGGGATGTGTCGCATTTACATTCTTTTGAAGTGAATACGAGGTATACATAATACTCCACAATGAATATTATATCTTATCATGAAGCATAGAAATGAGATGCGATATCCCGTTTTAGAAAGCATTAGAACCCTATTGCTGTGATACGTAGACATCTGCAAACGCTATTTAATAGCAAGGAAATGTCGCTATTACATTCTTTTTAAGTGAATACGAAGTATACATACCACTCCAGAATGAATATTATATCTTATCATGAAACACAGAAATGATATGCGATATCAAGATCTAAGAAGCATTAGAACCTTATTGCTGTAATATGTAGAAATCTGGAAACGCTATTTCCTAGCAAGGAAGTGTTGCATTCACTTTCTTTTGGAGTGAATACGAGGTATACATGACACTTCGCAATGAATATTATATCTTATCATGAAACATAGATATGAGATGCGATATCTCGTTTTAAGATGCATTAGAACTCTAATTCTTCGATACGTAGACATTTGGAAAAGCTACTTCCTAGCAAGGAAGAGTCGCATTTACATTCTTTTTAAGTGTAGACGAGATATGCATAACCCTCCTCAATGAATATTATATCCTATCATGAGACATAGAAATGAGATGCGATATCGCGTTTTAAGTAGCATTAGAGCTCTATTGCTATGATACGTATACATCTACAAACGCTATTTCCTAGCAAGGAAGTGTCGCATTTGTAGTCATTTGAAGTGTACACGAGAAATACATAAAACTTCGCAATGAATATTATATCTTATCATGAGACATAGAAATGAGATGCGATATCTCGTTTCAAGAAGCATTAGAACTCCTTTGCTTCGATACGTAGACATCTGCCAACGCTATTTCCTAGGAAGGAAGAGTCGCATTTACTTTCATTTGAAGTGAATACGAGGTATACATAACACCGCACAATGAATATTATATCTTATAGTGAGATTTCGAAATGAGATGCTATATCGCGATTTGAGAAGCATTAGAACCCCATTAATACGATACGTAGACATCTGCAATCGCTATTGCCTAGCAAGGAATTGTCGCATTTACGTTCTTTTGAAGTAAATACGAGGTATACATGACACTTCGCAATGAATATTATATCTCATCATGAAACATAGAAATGAGGTGCGACATCTCGTTTTAAGAAGCATTAGAACTTTATTGCTATGATACTGAGACATTTGCACTCGCTATTTCCTAGCAAGGAAGTTTCGCATTTACATTCTTTTGAAGTGAATACGAGGTATACATAACACTTCGCAATGAATATTATATCATATCATGAAACATAGAAATGAGATGCGATATCGCAAATTAAGAAGCATTAGTACTCTATTGCTTCGATACGTAGACATCTGGAATCGTTATTTCCTAGAAAGGAAGTGTCGCATTTTCATTCTTTTGAGGTGAATACAAGGTATACATGCCACATCGCAATGAATATTATATCTTATCATGAAACATAGAAATGAGATGCGATATCGCATTTTAAGAAGCATTAGAACTCTGTTTCTTCGATCCGCAGACAACTGCCATCGCTATGTCCTAGCAAGGAAGTGTTGCATTTACATTCTTTTGAAGTGAATACGAGGTATACATAACACTCGACAATGAATATTGTATCTTATCACGAAACATAGAAATGAGATGCGATATCGCGTTTTAGGTAGCATTAGAACTCTATTGCTTCGATACGTAAACATATGCAGACGTTGTTACCTAGCAAGGAAGTGTCACATTTACATTCCTTTGAAGTGAATACGAGGTATGCACAACACTCCACAATGAATATTATATCTTATCATGAAGCACATAAATGAGAAGCGGTATCGCGTTTTAAGAAGCATTAGAATTCTATTGCTACGATACGTAGACATCTGCAAACGCTAATTCCTAGCAAGGAAGGGTCGTATTTACATTCATTTGATGTGATTACGGGGTACACATAACACTGCACAATGATTACTACATCTTATCATGGAACATAGAAATGAGATGCGATATGACGGTTTTAGAAGCATTAGAACTCTATTGCTACGACACGTAGACATCTGCAAACGCTATTACCTAGGATGGATGTGTCGCATTTACAATCTGATGAAGTGAATACGAGGTGTATATAACACTCCAGAATGAATATTATATCTTATCATGAAACATAGAAATGAGATGCGATATTGCGCTTTGAGAAGCATTAGAACTCTATTGCTACGATACGTAGACATCTGCAAACGCTACTTCCTAGCAAGGAAGTGTCGCATTTACATTCTTGTGAAAGGAATACGAGGTATACATAACACATCGCAATTAAAATTATATCTTATCATGAAACATAGAAATGTGATGCGATATCGCGATTTAAGAAGCATTAGAACTTAATTGCTACAATACGTAGGCATCTGAAAACGCTATTGGCAAGCAAGGAAGTGTCGCATTTACATTCTTGTGAAAGGAATACGAGGAATACATAACACTTCGCAATGAATATTTTATCTTATCATGAAATATAGAAATGAGATGCGATATTACGTTTTAAGAAGCATTAGAACTCTATTGCATCGAAGCGTAGACATCGGGAAACGTAGTTTCCTAGAAAGGAAGTGTCGCATTTACATTCATTTGAAGTGTAGACGAGGAATACATAACACTTCGCAATGAATATTATATCTTATCATGTAACATAGAAATGAGTTGCGATATCGCGTTTTAAGAAGCATTGGAACACAATTGCTTCAACACGTAGACATCTGCAAACTCTATTTTCTAGCAAGGAAGTGCCGCATTTACATTCTTTTGAAGTGAATACGAGGTATACATTACACTTCGCAATGAATATTATATCTTATCTGAAACATAGAAATGAGTTGCGATATCGCGTTTCAAGAAGCACTAGAAGTCTATTGCTTCGATACGTAGACATCTGGAATCGCGTTTCCTAGCGAGGAAGTGTCGCATTTACATTCTTCTGAAGTGTAGGCGAGCTATACATAGCACTTCGCAATGAATACTATATCTTATCATGAATCATAGAAATGTGAAGCGATATCTCGTTTTAAGAAGCATTAGGACTCTATTGCTACGATACATGGACATATGCGAACGCTACTTCCTAGCAAGGAAGTGTTGCATTTACATTCCTTTCAAGTGGCGACGAGGTGTACACAACACTTCGCAATGAATATTATATCTTATCATGAAACGTAGAAATGAGATGCGACATCGCGTTTTAAGAAGCATTAGAAATCTATTGCTACGATACGTAGTTATCTCCAGACGCAACGCCCTAGCAAGGAAGTGTCGCATTTACATTCTTTTGAGGTGAATACGAGGTATACATAACCCTCCACAATGAATATTATATCTTATCATGAAACGTAGAGATGAGATGCGATATCGCGTTTTGAGAAGCATTAGAACTCTAATGCTACGATACGTAGACATCTGCAATCGCTATTTCCTGGCAACGAAGTGTCGCATTTACATTCTATTGAGGTGAATACGACGTATACAAACACTCCACAATGAATATTATATCTTATCATGAAACATAGAAAGAAGATGCGATACGGCGATTTGAGAAGCATTAGAACACTATTGCTTCGATACGTAGACATCTGCAAACGCTTTTTCCTAGCAAGGAAGTGTCGCACTTACTTTCATTTGAAGTGTATGCGAGGTATACATGACACTTCGCAATGAATATAGTATCTTATCATGATACATAGAAATGAGACGCGATATCGCGTTTTGAGAAGCATTAGAACTCTATTGCTACGATACCCTTGACATCTGCAAAGGCTATTTACTAGCTAGGAAGTGTCGCATTTATATCCTTTTGAATTGAGTACGAGGAATACATAACACTTCGCAATGAATATTATATCTTATCATGAAACATAGAAATGAGATGCAATGTCGCGTTTAAAGAAGTATTAGAACTCTATTGTTTCGTTACGGGGATATCTAGAAACGCTATTTCCTAGCAAGGAAGTGTGACACTTACAGTCGTTTGAAGTGTAGACGAGGTATACATAACACTTCACAATGAATATTATATCTTATCATGGAACATTGAAATGAGATGCGATATCGCGTTTCAATAAGCACTAGAAGTCTATTGCTTCGATACGTAGACATCTGGAATCGCGTTTCCTAGCGAGGAAGTGTCGCATTTACATTCTTCTGAAGTGTAGGCGAGCTATACATAACACTACGCAATGAATACTATATCTTATCATGAATCATAGAAATGTGGAGCGATATCTCGTTTTAAGAAACAATAGAACTCTATCGCTTCGAAACGTAGACATTTGGAAACGTTATTTCCTAGCAAGGAAGTGTGGAACTTACATTCGTTTGAAGTGCAGACGAGGTATACATAACACTTCGCAATGAATATTATATCTTATCATGCAACATAGAACAGAGGTGCGGTATCGCGTTATAGGAAGCATTACAATACTATAGCTTCGCTACGTAGACATCTGGAAACGCTATTTCCTAGCAAGGAAGTGTTCCATTTATATCCTTTTGAAGTGCAAACGATGTACACATAACACTCCACAATGAATATTATATCTTATCATGAAACGTAGAAATGAAATGCGATATGGCGATTTAAGAAGCATTAGAACTTTATTGCTTCGATACGGAGACATGTGCCAAAGCTATTTCCTAGCAAGGAAGTGTTGCATTTTCATTCATTTGAAGTGTAGGCGAGGAATACATAACACTTCGCAATGAATATTATACCTTATCATGAAAGATAGAAAGGAGATGCGATATCGCGCTTTAAGAAGCATTAGAACTCTATTGCTACGATACGTAGACATCTGCAAACGTTTTTTCCGTGCACGGAAGTGTCGCATTTACATTCATTTGAAGTGTATGCGAGGTATGCATGACACTTCGCAATGAATATTATATCTTATCATGAAACGTAGAAATGAGATGCGACATCGCGTTTTAAGAAGCATTAGAAATCTATTGCTACGATACGTAGTTATCTGCAGACGCAACGCCCTAGCAAGGAAGTGTCGCATTTACATTCTTTTGAGGTGAATACGAGGTATACATAACCCTCCACAATGTATATTATATCTTATCATGAAACGTAGAGATGAGATGCGATATCGCGTTTTGAGAAGCATTAGAACTCTATTGCTACGATACGTAGACATCTGCAAACGCTATTTCCTAGCAAGGAAGTATAGCATTTACATTCATTTGAAGTGTATGCGAGGTATACAAGACACTTCGCAATGAATATTACATCTTATCATGAAACATATAAATGAGATGCGATATCGCGTTTTGAGAAGCATTAGGACACTAATGCTACGATACGTAGATATCTGCAATCGCTATTTCCTGGCAAGGAAGTGTCGCATTTACATTCTATTGAGGTGAATCCGACGTATACAAACACTCCACAATGAATATTATATCTTATCATGAAACATAGAAAGAAGATGCGATACGGCGATTTGAGAAGCATTAGAACACTATTGCTTCGATACGTAGATATCTGCAAACGCTATTTCCTAGCAAGGAAGTGTCGCATTTATATTCAGTTGAAGTGTATGCGAGGTATACATGACACATAGCAATGAATATTATATCTTATCATGAAACATAGAAATGAGATGCGATATCGCGTTTTGAGAAGCATTAGAACTCAAATGATAGGATAAGTAGACACCTGCAAACGCTATTTCCTAGCAAGGAAGTGTCGCATTTACATTCATTTGAAGTGTATGCGAGGTATACATGACACTCCGCAATGAATATTATATCTTATCATGAAGCATAGAAATGAGGAGCGATATCGTGTTTTAAGAAGCATTAGAACACTATTGCTACGATACGTGGATATCTGAAGACGCAACTTCCTAGCAAAGAAGTGTCGAATTTACATTCTTTTGAGGTGAATACGAGGTATACATAACTCTCCACAATGAATATTATATCTTATCATGAAACGTAGAAACGAGATGCGATATAGCGTTTTGAGAAGCATTAGAACTCTAATGCTACGATACGTAGACATCTGCCATCGCTATTTCCTAGGAAGGAAGAGTCGCACTTACATTCGTTCGAATTGTACGCGAGGTATACATGACACTTCGCAATGGATATTATATCTTATCATGTAACATAGAAATGAGTTGCGATATCGCGTTTTAAGAAGCATTGGAACACTATTGCTTCAACACGTAGACATCTGCAAACGCTATTTCCTAGCAAGGAAGTTTTGCATTTACAATCTTTTGAAAGGAATACGAGGTATACATGACATTCCGCAAAGAATATTATATCTTATCGTAAAAGATAAAAATGAGATGCGATATCTTGTTCTAAGAAGCATTATAACTCTGTTGCTTCGATACGTAGACATCTGCCATCGCTATTTCCTAGCGAGGAAGTGTCGCATTTATATTCATTTGAAGTGTGTGCGAGGTATACAAGACTCTTCGCAATGAATATTACGTCTTATCATGATTCATAGAATTGAGATGCGATTTGGCGTTTTGAGAAGCATTAGAACTCTATTGCTACGATACGTAGATATCTGCAAACGCTATTTCCTAGCAAGGAAGTGTCGTATTTACATTCTTTTGAAGAGAATACGGGGAATACATAACACTGCACAATGAATATTACAGCTTGTCATGAAACATAGAAATGAGATGCGATATGACTATTTAAGAAGCATTAGGACTCTGTTGCTTCGATACGTAGACATCTGCAAGCGCTACTTTCTAGCAAGGAAGTGTCGCATTTACATTCTTTTGAAGAGAAAACGTGGTATACATGATACTCCGCAGTGAATATTATATCTTATCATAAAACATAGAAATGAGATACGATATGGCGATTTAAGAAGCAGTAGTACTCTATTGCTTCGACACAATAGACATCTACCATCGCTATTTCCCAGCAAGGAAGTGTCGCATTTACATTCATTTAAAGTGTATGCCAGGTATACATGACACTTCGCAATGAGTATTATATCTTATCATAAACCATATAAATGAGGCGCGATTTCGCGTTTTAAGAAGCATTAGAACTCTATTGTTTCGATACGTAGACATATGCAAACGCTATTTCCTAGCAAGGAAGAGTCGCATTTACATCCATTTGAAGTTTATGCGAGGTATAAGCGACACTTCGCAATGAATATTATATCGTATCATGAAACATGGAAATGAGCGGCGATATCGCGTTTTAAGAAGCATTAGAACTCTATTGCTACGATACGTAGACATCTGCAAACGCTATTTCCTAGCAAGGAAGCGTCGCATTTACATTCTTTTGGGGTGAATACGATGTAGAGATAACACTGCACAATGAATATTATATCTTATAATGAAACATAGTAATGGGATGCGATATCATGATTTAAGATGCTTTAGAACTCTATTGCTTCGATGCGTAGACATCTGGAATCGCTATTTCCTAGCAAGGAAGTGGCGCGTTTACATTCCTTTGAAGTGTGGACCAGAAATGCATAGCCCTTCGCAATGAATATTATATCTTACCATGAAACATAGGAATAAGAAGGGATATCGCGATTTAAGAAGCATTAGAACTCTATTGCTACGATACGTAGACATCTGCAAACGCTATTTCCTTGCAAGGAAGTGTCGCATTTACGTTCATTTGAAGTGAGTACGAGGTACATATAACACTGCACTATGAGTATTATATCTTATAATGAAACATAGAAATTACATGCGACCTCGCGATTTAAGAAGCATTAGAACTCTATTGCTTCGATACGTAGACATCTGGAAAAGCTATTTCCTAGCAAGGAAGTGTCGCATTTACATTCTTTTTAAGTGTAGACGAGATATACAAAACCCTCCTCAATGAACATTATATCTTATCATGAAACATAGAAATGAGATGCGATTTTGTGTTTTGAGAAGCAATAGAACTCTATTGCTTCGATAGGTAGACATCTGCGAACGCTACATCCTATCAAGGAAGTGCCGCATTTACATTCTTTGAAAGTGAATACGAGCTATACATGACACTTCGCAGTAGCTATTATTTCTTATCATGAGACATATAAATGGGATGCGATATCCCGTTTTAAGAAGCACCAGAACTCTATTGCTTCGATTCGTAGACATCTACAATCGCTATTTCCTGCCAAGGAACTGTCGTATTTACATTGATTTGAAGTGTTGACGAGAAATACATAACACTTCGCAATGAATATTATATCTTATCATGAGACACAGAAATGAGATGCGATATCCCGCTTTAAGAAGCTGTAGAACTCTATTGCTTCGATACGTAGACATCTGCAAACGCTATTTCCTTGCAAGGAAGTGTCGCATTTACATTTATTTGAAGTGAAAACGAGGTATACAAAACATTTCACAATGAATATTATATATTATCTTGAAACATAGAAATGAGATGCGATATCGCGTTTTAAGAAGCGTTAGATCACTATTGCTTCGATACGTAAACATCTGCAAACGCTATTTCTTAGCAAGAAAGTGTCGCATTTACATTCATTTGAAGTGAATACGAGGAATACATTAAACTTCGCAATGAATATTATATCTTATCATGAAACATAGAAATGAGATGCGATATCCCGTTTCAAGAAGCATTAGAACTCTATTGCTTCGATACGTAGACATCTGCAAACGATATTTCCTAGCAAGGAAGTGTCGGATTTACATTCTTCTGAAGTGAATACGAGGTATGCATGACACGTCGCAATGAATATTATACCTTGTCATGAAACATAGAAATGAGATGCGATATGTCGTTTTAAGAAGCATATGAACTCTATTGCTTCGATACGCAGACATCTGAAAACGCTATTTCCCAGCATGGAAGTGTCGCATTTAGATTCTTTTCTAGTGAATACGAGGTGTACATAACGCTGCACAATGGATATTATATCTTATCATGAATCATGGAAATGAGATGCGATATCGCGATTTAAGAAGCATTGGAACTCTATTGCTACGATACGTGGACACCTGCAATCGCTATTTCCTTGCAAGGAAGTGTCGCATTTACATTCTTTTGAAGTGAATACGAGGTATGCATAGCACCCCACAATGAATATTATATCTTATCATGAAACATAGAAATGAGATGCGATATCGCATTTTGAGAAGCATTAGAACTCTACTGCTACAATACGTAGACATCTGCAATCGCTACTTCCTAGCAAGGAGGTGTCGCATTTACATTCATTTGAAGTGTACGCGAGGTATACATGACACTTCGCAATGAATATTATATCTTATCATAAAACATAGAAATGAGATGCGATATGACGATTTAAGAAGCATTAGAATCCTATTGCTTCGGTACGTAGACACATGCAAACGCTATATCCTAGGAAGGAACTGTCGCATTTACATTCATTTGAAGTGTATGCGAGGTATAAGTGACATTTCGCAACGAATATTATATCTCATCATGAAACATAGAAATTAGATGCGATATCGCGTTTTAAGGAGCATTAGCAGTCTATTGCTACGATGCGTAGACATCTGCAAACGCTATTTCCTTGCAAGGAAGGGTCGCAATTACATTCTTCTGAAGTGAATACATTTTATACATAACACTCCACAAAGAATATTATATCTTATCATGAAGCATAGAAATGAGATGCGATATCCCGTTTCGAGAAGCATGAGAACTCTATTGCTACCATACATAGACATCTGCAAACGCTATTTCCTAGGAAGGAAGTGTCGCACTTACATTAATTTGAAGTGTATGCGAGGTATAAGTGATACTTCGCAATGAATATTATATCTTACCATGAAACATAGAAATGGGAAGCGATAACGCGTTTTAAGAAGCATTAGAACTATATTGCTACGATACGTAGACATCTGCAGACGCTATTTAATAGCAAACAAGTGACGCATTTACATTCTTTTGAAGTAAATACGGGGTATACATAGCACTCCGTAGTGAATATTATACCTTACCGCGAAACATAGAAATCAGATGCGATAGCGCGTTCTAAGAAGCGGTAGGACTCTATTGCTATAATACCTAGACACCTGCAAACGTTATTTCCTAATAAGGAAGTGTCACACTTACATTCTATTGAAGTGAAGACGAGGTATACATAAAACTGCATCAATGAATATTATACCTTATCACGACACATAGAAATGACATGCGATATCTCGTTTTAAGAAACATTAGAACTCAATTGCTATGATACGCAGATATCTGCAGACTCTTTTTCCTAGGAAGGAAGTGTCGCATTTACATTCTTTTGAAGTGAATACAATGTATAAATGACACTTCGCAATGAATATTATATCTTATCATGAAACACAGAAATGAGATGCGATATCGCGATTTAAGAAGCATTAGAAATCTATTGCTTCGATACGTAGACATCTGCAAACTCTATTTCCTAGCAAGGAAGTGTCGCATTTACATTCATTTGAAGTGTATGCGAGGTATACATGACACTTCGCAATTAACATTATATCTTATCATGAAACATAGAAATGAGATGCGATATCGCGTTTTAAGAAGAATTAGAAATCTATTGCTACGATTCATAGACATTTGCAACCGCTATATCCTAGCAAGGAAGTGACGCATTATCATTCTTTTGAAGTGAATACGAGGTATACATAACACTGTACAATGAATATTATATCTTATCATGAAACATAGAAATGAGATGCGATATCGCGTTTTGAGAAGAATTAGAACTCTATTGCTACGATACATAGACATCTGCAAACGCTATTTCCTAGCAAGGAAGTGAAGCATTATCATTCTTTTGATGTTTGTACTAGGTATACATAACACTCCACAATGAATATTATATCTTATCATGAAACATAGAAATGAGATGCGATATCGCGATTTAAGAAGCGTTAGGACTCTATTGCTTCGATACGAAGATATCTGCAAGCGCTATTTCCTAGCAAGGAAGTGTCGCATTTACATTCATTTGAAGTGTATGCGAGGTATACATGACACTTCGCAATTAACATTATATCTTATCATGAAGCATAGAAATGAAATGCGATATCCCGTTTCAAGAAGCATTAGAACTCTATTGCTCCGATACGTAGACGTCTGCAAACGCTATTTCCTAGCAAGGAAGTGTGGCATTTACATTCATTTGAAGTGTATGCGATGTATACGTGACACTTCGCAATAAATATTATATCTTATCATGAAACACAGTAATGAGATTCGATATCCCGTTTCAAGAAGCATTAGAACTCTATTGCTTCGATACGTAGACGTCTGCAAACGCTATTTCCTAGCAAGGAAGTGTCGCATTTACATTCATTTGAAGTGTATGCGATGTATACGTGACACTTCGCAATAAATATTATATCTTATCATGAAACACAGTAATGAGATTCGATATCCCGTTTCAAGAAGCATTAGAACTCTATTGCTTCGATACGTAGACGTCTGCAAACGCTATTTCCTAGCAAGGAAGAGTCGCATTTAATTGCTTTGAAGTGAATGCGAGGTGTACATGACACTTCGCAATGAATATTATATCTTATCACAAAACATAGAAACGAGATGCAATATGACGATGTAAGAAGCATTGGAACGCTATTGCTTCGATACGTATACATCTGCAAACGCTGTTTCCCAGCAAGGAAGTGTCGCATTTACATTCTTTTGAAGTGAATACGAGGAATACATATAACTGCGCAATGAATATTATATCTTATCTGAAACATAGAAATGAGTTGCGATATCGCGTTTTAAGAAGCATTAGAACTCTATTGTTCCGATACGTAGACATATAGAAACGCTATTTCCTAGCAAGAGAGAGTCGCATTTACATTCGCTTGAAGTGAATACGAGGTATACAATACATTTCGCAATGAACATTATATCTCATCATGAACCATAGAAATGACATGCGATTTCGCGAATTAGGAAGCATTAGAGCACTATTGCTACGATAAGTAGACATCTGCAAACGCTATTTAATAGCAAGGAAGTGTCGCATTTACATTCGTTTGAAGTGAATACGAGGAATACATGACAATTCGCAATGAATATTTTATCTTGTCATGAAACATAGAAATGAGATGCGATATCTCGTTTTGAGAAGCATTAGAACCGTAATGCTACGATACGTAGACATCTGCAAACGCTATTTTCTAGCAAGGAAGTGCCGCATTTACATTCTTTTGAAGTGAATACGAGGTATACATTACACTTCGCATTACACTTCCCTAGAAATGAGGAGCGACCCTAGAGATGAGGAGAACTCTATTGCTTCGATACGTAGACATCTGCAAACGCTATTTCCTAGCAGGGAAGTGTCGTATTTACATTCATTTGAAGTGTATGCGAGGTAGTCAAGACACTTCGCAATGAATATTATATCTTATCATGAAACATAGAAATGAAATGCGATATGACGATTTAAGAAGCATTAGAACTCTATTGCTTCGATACGAAGACATCTGCAAACGCTATTTCCAATCAAGGAAGTGTCGCATTTACATTCTTTTGAAGTGAATACGAAGTATACATGACACTACGCAATGAATATTATATCTTATCCTAAAACATTGAAATGAGATGCGATATCTCGTTTTAAGAAGCATTAGTACTCTATTGCTACGATACGTAGACATCTGCAAACGCTACTTCCTAGCAAGGAGGTGTCGTATTTACATTCTTTTGAAGTGAATACGGGGTATGCATAACACTGAACAATGAATATTATATCTTATCATGAAACATAGAAATGAGATGCGATATCGCGTTTTAAGAGGCATTAGATCCCTGTTGCTACGATACGTAAAAATCTGCAAATGCTATTTCCTAGCAAGGCAGTGTCGCATTTACATTCATTTGAAGTGAATACGAGGTGTACATAACACTGCACAATGAATATTATATCTTATCACGAATCATAGAAATGAGATGCGATATCGCGATGTAAGAAGCATTAGAATTCTATTGCTTCGATACGTTGATATCTTGGAGCGTAATTTGCTAGAAAGGGTGTGTTGCATTTACATTCATTTGAAGTGTTGACGAGGAGTACATGTCACTTCGCAATGAATATCATATCTTATTATGAAACATAGAAATGAGGAGCGATTTCGTGTTTTAAGAAACATTAGAACTCTGTTGTTAAGATACGCAGACATCTGCAAACGCTATTTAATAGCAAGGAAGTGTCCCAATTACATTCTTTTGAAGCGAATACGAGGTATAGGTGACACGTCGCAATGAATATTATGTCTTATCATGAAACATAGAAATGAGATGCGATATCGCCTTTTAAGAAGTATTAGAACTCTATTGCATCGATACGTAGACATCTGCAAACGCTATTTCCTAGGAAGGAAGTGTCGCATTTACATTCTTTTGAAGTGAATACGAGGTATACATGACACTCCGGAATGAATATTGTATCTTATCATGAAACATATAAATGGGATGCGACATCTCGTTTTAGGAAGCATAAGAACTCTATTGTTTCGATATGTAGACACCTGCCAACGCTATATCCTAGCAAGGAAGTGTCGCATTTACCTTCTTTTGAGGTGAATACGAGGTATACATGACACTTCGCAATGAATATTATATCTTATCATGAAACATAGAAATGATATGCAACATCTCGTTTTAAGATGCATTAGAACTCAATAGCTTCGATACGTAAACATCTGCCAATTAGAACTCAATAGCTTCGATACGTAAACATCTGCCAATTCTATTTCCTAGCAAGGAAGTGTCGTATTTACACTCATATGAAGTGTATGCGAGAAATACACTACACTTCGCAATGAATATTATATCTTCTCATGAAACATAGAAATGAGACGCGATATCAAGTTTTAAGAAGCATTTGAACTCTATTGCTTCGATACGTAGACGTCTGCAAACGTTATTTTCTAGCAAGGAAGTGTCGCATTTACATTCATTTGAAGTGTAGACGAGGTATACATAACACTGCACAATGAATATTATATCTTATCATGAAACATAGAAATGAGATGCGATATCGCGCTTTAAGAAGCGTTAGAAATCTATTGCTACGATACGCAGACATGTGCAAACGCTATTTCCTAGCAAGGAAGTGTCGCATTTACATTCTTTTAATGTGAATACGGGGTATAAATAACCCTGCACAATGAACATTATATTTTATCATGAAACATAGAATTGAGATGCGATATCGCGTTTTAAGAAGCATTGGAACTCTATTGCTCCGATATGTAGACATCTGCAAACGCTATTTCCTAGTCTGGAAGTGTAGCATTTACATTCATTGGAAGTGTATGCGATCTATACACGACACTTCGCAATGAATAATATATCTTATCATGAAACATAGAAATGAGGTGCGATATGGTGATTTAAAAAGCATTAGAACTCTATTGCTACGATACGTAGACATCTGCAAACGCTATCTAAGAGCAAGGAAGTGTCGCATTTACATCCTTTTGAAGTGAATACGAGGTATACATAACAATACACAATGATTATTATATCTTATCATGAAACATAGAAATGGTATGGAATATGGCGATTTAAGAAGCATTTGAACTCTATTGCTACGACACGTAGACATATACAAACGGTATTTAATAACAAGGAAGTGTTGCACTTACACTCTTTTGAAGTGAATACGAGGTTATAATAACACTGCACAATGAATATTATATCTTATCATGAAACATAGAAATGAGATGCGATATGGCGATTTAAGAAGCAGTAGATCTCTATTGCTTCGATACGTAGACATCTGCCAACGCTATTTCCTAGGAAGGAAGTGTCGCATTTACATTCTTTGAAGTGAATACGAGGTATACATAACACACCACAATGAATATTATATCTTATCGTGAAACATAGAAATGGGATGCGATATAGCGTTTTATGAAGCGTTAGAACTCTATTGCTACGATACGTAGACATCTGCAAACGCTATTTCCTAGGAAGGAAGTGTCGCATTTACATTCTTTTGAAGTGAATACGAGGTATACATGACACTCCGCAATGAATATTGTATCTTATCATGAAACATATAAATGGGATGCGACATCTCGTTTTAGGAAGCATTAGAACTCTATTGTTTCGGTACGTAGACACCTGCCAACGCTATATCCTAGCAAGGAAGTGTCGCATTTACATTCTTTTGAGGTGAGTACGAGGTATACATGACACTTCGCAATGAATATTATATCTTATCATGAAACATAGAAATGATATGCAACATCTCGTTTTAAGATGCATTAGAACTCAATAGCTTCGATACGTAAACATCTGCCAATTCTATTTCCTAGCAAGGAAGTGTCGTATTTACACTCATATGAAGTGTATGCGAGAAATACATTACACTTCGCAATGAATATTATATCTTACTGTGAAACATAGAAATGAGACGCGATATCAAGTTTTAAGAAGCATTTGAACTCTATTGCTTCGATACGTAGACGTCTGCAAACTTTATTTTCTAGCAAGGAAGTGTCGCATTTACATTCATTTGAAGTGTAGACGAGGTATACATAACACTGCACAATGAATATTATATCTTATCATGAAACATAGAAATGAGATGCGATATCGCGATTTAAGCAGCATTAGAACTCTAATGCTACGATACGTAGACATCTGGAAACGCTATTTCCTAGCAAGGAAGTATAGCATTTACGTTCTTTTGAAGCGAATACGAGGTATACATAACACACCACAATGAATATTACATCTTATCACGAAACAGAAATGGGATGCTATTTCGCGTTTTAAGAAGCATTGGAACTCTATTGCTACGATACGTAAGCATCTGCCGACGCTATTTCCTAGCAAGAAAATGTCGCATTTACATTCCTTTGAAGTGAATACGAGGTACACATGACACTTCGCAATGAGTATTATATCTTATCATGAAACATGGAAATGAGATGCGATATCGCGTTTTAAGAAGCATTAGAACTCTATTGCTTCGATACGTAGACATCTGAAACGCTTCTTCCTAGCAAGGAAGTGTCGCACTTACATTCATTTGAAGTGAATATTAGGAGTACATAACACTTCGCAATGAATATTATATCTTATCATGAAACATAGAAATGAGATGCGATATCGCGCTTTAAGAAGCGTTAGAAATCTATTGCTACGATACGCAGACATGTGCAAACGCTATTTCCTAGCAAGGAAGTGTCGCATTTACATTCTTTTAATGTGAATACGAGGTATAAATAACCCTGCACAATGAACATTATATTTTATCATGAAACATAGAATTGAGATGCGATATCGCGTTTTAAGAAGCATTGGAACTCTATTGCTCCGATATGTAGACATCTGCAAACGCTATTTCCTAGTCTGGAAGTGTCGCATTTACATTCATTGGAAGTGTATGCGATCTATATACGACACTTCGCAATGAATAATATATCTTATCATGAAACATAGGATTGAGATGCGATATCGCGATTTAAAAAGCATTAGAACCCTATTGCTGCGAAACGTAGAAATCTGCGAACGACATTTAATAGAAAGGAAGTGTCGCATTTACATTCTTTTGAAGTGAATACGAGGTATACATAACACTCCACAATGAATATTACATCTTATCACGAAACAGAAATGGGATGCGATTTCGCGTTTTAAGAAGCATTAGAACTCTATTGCTACGATACGTAAGCATCTGCAAACGCTATTTCCTAGCAAGAAAATGTCGCATTTACATTCCTTTGAAGTGAATACGAGGTATACATGACACTTCGCAATGAGTATTATATCTTATCATGAAACATGGAAATGAGATGCGATATCGCGTTTTAAGAAGCATTAGAACTCTATTGCTTCGATACGTAGACATCTGAAACGCTTCTTCCTAGCAAGGAAGTGTCGCACTTACATTCATTTGAAGTGAATATTAGGAGTACATAACACTTCGCAATGAATATTATATCTTATCATGAAACATAGAAATGAGATGCGATATCGCGCTTTAAGAAGCGTTAGAAATCTATTGCTACGATACGCGGACATCTGCAAACGCTATTTCGTAGCAAGGAAGTGTCGCAATTACATTCCTTTCAAATGAAAACGAGGTATACATGACACTTCGCAATGAATATTATATCTCATCATGAAACATAGAAATGAGTTGCGATATCTTGTTTTAAGAAGCATTAGAACTCTGCTGCTTCGATACATAGACATCTGGACGCGTAATTTCCTAGAAAGGAAGTGTCGCATTTACATTCATTTAAAGTGTAGACGAGGATTACATAACACTTCGCAATGAGTATTATATCTTGTCATGAGACATACAAATGGGATGCGATATCGCGTTTTAAGAAGCATTTGAGCTCTATTGCTTCGATGCGTAGACATCTACAAACGCTATTTGCTAGCAAGGAAGTGTCGCATTTACATTCATTTGAAGTGAATACGAAGTATACATGACACTTCGCAATGAATATTATATCTTATCATAAAACATAGAAATGATATGCGACATCTCGTTTTAAGATGCATTAGAACTCTATTGTTTCGATACCTAGACATCTGGAAACGCAACTTCCTAGCAAGGAAGAGTCGCATTCACACTCTTTTGAAGTGAATACGAGGTATACATGACACTTCGCAATGAATATTATATCTTATCATGAAACATATAAATGGCATGCGATATCGCGTTTTGAGAGGCGTTAGAACTCTATTGCTACGATACGTAGACATCTGCAAACCCTATTTCCTAGCAAGGAAATGTCGCATTTAGATTCATTTGAAGTGTATGCGTAGTATACATGACACTTCGCAACGAATATTACAACTTATCAAGAAACATAGAAATGAGATGCGATATCGCGTTTTAAGAAGCACTAGAACCCTATTGCTTCGATACGTAGACATCTGCAAACGTTATATCCAAGCAAGGAAGTGTCGCATTTACATTCTTTAGAAGTGAATACGAGATATACATAACACTGCACAATGAATATTATATCTTATCATGAATCATAGAAGTGAGATACGATATTTGCTATATAAGAAGCATTAGAACTCTATTGTTTCGATACTTAGACGTCTGAAAACACTATTTCCTAGCAAGGAAGTGTCACATTTACATTCATTTAAAGTGTATGAGAGGTATAAGTGACACTTCGCAATGAATATTATATCTTATCATCAAACATAGAAATGTGATGCGGTTTAGCGTTTTAAGAAGCATTAGAAATCTATTGCTTTGATACGTAGACATCTGCAAACGCTATTTCCTAGGAGGGAAGTGTCGCATTTACATTCTTTTGAAGTGAATACGAGGTATACATGACACTTCGCAATGAATATTATATCTTATCATGAAACATAGAAATGGGTTGCGACATCTCGTTTTGAAAGGCATTAGAACACTATTGCAACGATACGTGGACATCTGCAAACGCTATTTAATAGCAAGTATGTGTCGCATTTACATTCATCTGAAGTGTATGCGAGGTATAAGTGACACCTTGCAATGAATATTATATCTTATCATGAAACATAGAAATGAGATGCGATATCGGGATTTATAAAGCATAAAACTCTATTTCTTCGATACGTAGACAACTGCAAACGCTACTTCCTAGCAAGGAATTGTCGCACTTACATTCATTGAGTTGTATACAAGGTATACGTGACACTTCGCAATGAGTATTATAGCTTATCGTGAAGCATAGAAATGAGATGCGATATCGCGTTTCAAGAAGCATTAGAACTCTATTGCTTCGAAGCGTAGACATCTGGAAACGCTATTTCCTAGCAAGGATGTGTCGCATTTACATTCATTTGAAGTGAATACGAGGTATACATAACACTTCACAGTGAGTATTATATCTTATCATGAGACATAGAAATGAGATGCGATATCCCGTCTTAAGAAGCATCAGAATTCTATTGCTTCGATACGTAGACATCTGCAATCGCAATTTCCTTGCAAGGAAGTGTCGCATTTACATTCATTTGAAGTGAATGCGAGGTATACATGTCCCTTCGCAATGAATATTATATCGTATCATGAAACATAGAAATGAGATGCGATATCGCGTTTTAAGAAACATTAGAAATCTATTGCTTCGATACGTAGACATCGGAAAAGGCTATTTCCTAGCAGGGAAGTGTCGCGTTTACATTCTTGTTAAGTGAATACGAGGTATACATAACGCTCCACAGTGAATATTATATCTTATCACGAAACATAGAAATGAGATGCGATATCCCGTTTTAAGCAGCATTAGAACTCTATTGCTCCGATACATAGACATCTGCAAACGCTATTTCCTAGGAAGGAAGTGTCGCATTTACATTCATTTGAAGTGTATGCGAGGTATAAGTGACAATTCGCAATGAATATTATATCTCATCATGAAACATAGAAATGAGGTGCGATTTCACGATTTAAGAAGCATTAGAACTCTATTGCTTCGATACGTAGAAATCAGCAACCGCTATTTCCTATCAAGGAAGTGAGGCATTTATATTTGTTTGAAGTGAATACGAGGTATACATGACACTTCGCAATGAATATTATATCTTATCACGAAACATAGAAATGAGATGCGATATCGCGTTTTAAAAAGCATTAGAACTCTATTGGTAGGACACGTAGACATCTGCAAACGCTATCTCCTAGCAAGGAAGTGTCATATTTAGATTCTTTTGAGGTGAATGCAAGGTATACATAACACTCCACAATGAATATTATAACATATCATGAAACATAGAAATGAGATGTGACATCGTGTTTTGAGGAGCATTGGAACCCTTATGCTACGATACGTAGACATCAGCAAACGCCATTTTCTAGCAAGGAGGAGTCGCATTTACATTCATTTGAAGTGAATACGAGGTATACAGAACACTGCACAATGAGTATTATATCTTATCATGAAACATAGAAATGAGAAGCGATACCTTGATTTAGAAAGCATTAGAATTCTATTGCATCGATACGTAGATATCTGCAAACGCACCTTCCTAGTACGGAAGTGTCGCATTTACATTCATTTGATGTGTATCCGAGGTACTCATGACAATTCGCAATGAATATTATATCTCATCATGAAACATAGAAAAGAGATGCGATATCGATTATATATTTTGAGAAGCATTAGAACTCTACTGCTTCGATACGTAGATATCTGCAAACGCTACTGTGACGTCAGGCGTGCCGCCTGCCACCCTCTCAACGCACCACAGCAACCACCCTCACGCGCCTGCGCCACAGGCAACACCCAGGCGCAACTCGCCGTCTCTCTCACTCCAGGGGACATACCCTCCGTCTCACTCGCACCCGCAGAGGTTCTCGCCATCTCGCTCACACCAAGGACCATGTGCGCTGTCTCGCTCCCACTCAAGGAGCCATCCACCGTCTCACTCTTACCTGCAGGAAAACTCGCCCTCTCGCTCACTCCAGGGACGTACCAGGAGAATCAACCTCCACTAGATCCGACGACAGGAACCCTCACCCTACAAAGGACTCTACGATTTCATCATCCCAGATCTGCCATGCCCAAAATACTATTTCTAAGATTATTAATTAACATTATATTTATACTCCTATATTCTAAGCTCGGTATTCCTAGCTCTTATAATTTACACGACACTACTTTATAACGACACAAACAACACACATTTTACATTTAAGGCGTTATTTCTAATTTCATACTTATATCTCTATATTCATAAGTTGCGTTAATTAAGTAACCCGCGACGCGCGAGATCGCGACCGCCTCAGCGGCACGCGCCGCTAACCACACCACGCAACGCCGAGACCCCACTAGGGCGTCTACATACTCCCACCTACGTTCGCACGCGACCGAAGCGCTCCGAAATTCGAGGAGGTCGCAGACGCATCTTGAGAGACACAGTCAGTCAATACCGTCAGTACGGTACAGTTCTATCTCGCCTTCGGGCACTTCCAATTCCAAGTTTCTTCCAAGTCGCGCCTTAGGGCCGTTGCGCAGCCTCGATGAGGTTGCTAGTTCTAAAGTCTTTGTCCTAATTCCTAATTCATAGTTAACCTAGTCTTAATACTTAGAAATAATTGTTCTTGTACTCTTTGATTTAGAATATACTTTATTACTTTTCTACCACATCGAGTTCTAGTTCATTCCAACTCCATTTCTAAATTCAATTATATTTTAATACAAATTCTTCCAAGTTCGTAACAACTTGAGTGTTTATAAACGAACTCTTCGCGCCGGGAGGAAGAATTTAATCCATTATCTCGTGCGGAATACGTTGGTGAAACGCCAGAATTCTTCGTTCATCGACGGACGGCGACATTCATCGCAGCTCCACCGTCACAACGCCGATTTCAGTCAGCCGTACGCCGACTCCTCCCCCGAGAACGACCCTCGGCGATCGCCACATCTGAAAGCAGAAGAGGGAAATCAGCGAAAGGTAAGTAAAATCCCTCCTTACACGCGTTCGCGATTGTTTACGGTGCCCGCGTCTTGCCAGAATCGACGAACCCGGTCATACGCGTTTTATACCGGACCGAATTCTCGACTAAAAGGCTTTGGTCAGCCTCCTGGGATACGAATAATTTGTTCGCCAGGACGTGACACTACTTCGTAGCAAGGAAGTGTCGCATTTACATACAATTGAAGTGTTTGCGAGGTATACATGACACTTCGCAATGAATATTATATCTTATCAGGGTACATAGAAATGAGATGCGACATCTCGTTTTCAGAAGCATTAGAACACTATTTCTGCGATACGTAGACATCTGCAAACGCTATTTCCTAGCAATGAAGTATCACATATACATTCATTTGAAGTGAATACGAGGTATACATGACACTTTGCAATGAATATTATATCTTATCATGAAACATAGAAATGAGATGCGATATCTTGTTTTAAGAAGCTTTAGAACACTATTGCTGCGATACGAAGACATATGCAAACGCTATTTCCTAGCATGGAAGTGTCGCATTTACATTCTTTTGTAGTGAATACGAGGTATACATGACACTTCGCAATGAATGTTATATCTTATCATGAAACATAGAAATGAGTTGCGATATCTTGTTTTAAGAAGCTTTAGAACTCTATTGCTACGATACGTAGACATCTGCAAACGCTATTTAATAGCAGGGAAGAGTCGCATTAACATTCTTTTGAAGTGAATACGAGGTATACATGACACTTCGCAATGGATATTATATCTTGTCATGAAACATAGAAATGAGAAGCGAAATCTTGTCTTAAGGAGCATTATAACACTATTGTTTCGATACGTAGATATCTGCAAACGCTATTTAATAGCCTGGAAGTGTCGCATTTACATTCTTTTGCAGTGAATACGGGGTATACATAACACTCCAAAATGAATGTTATACCCTATCACGAAACATAGAGATGAAATGCGATATCGCGATTTAAGAAGCATTAGAACTCTATTGCATCGATACGGAGACATCTGCAAACGCTATTTCCTAGCAATGAAGTGTCGCATTTACATTCTTTTGAAGTGCATTCGAGGTACACATGACACTTCGCAATGAATATTACCTCTTATCACGAAACATAGAAGTGAGATGCGATATCACGTTTTAAGAAGCATTAGAACTCTATTGCTACGTTACGTAGACATCTGCAATCGCTATTTCCTAGCGTGGAAGTGTCGCATTTACATTCTTTTGATGTGAATTCTTGGTATACATGACACTTCGCAATGAATATTATATTTTATCATGAAACATAGAAATGGGAAGCGATATCGCGCTTTAAGAAGCATTAGAACTCTATTGCTACGTTACGTAGACATCTGCAATCGCTATTTCCTAGCGTGGAAGTGTCGCATTTACATTCTTTTGATGTGAATTCGTGGTATACATGACACTTCGCAATGAATATTATATTTTATCATGAAACATAGAAATGGGAAGCGATATCGCCCTCTAAGAAGCATTAGAACTCTATTGCTACGATACGCAGATATCTGGAACCGTTATTTCCTAGCAAGGAAGTGCCGCATTTACATTCTTTTCAAGTGAATACGAGGTATACATGACACTCCGCAATGAATATTATATCTTCTCATGAAACATAGAAATGAGATGCAACATCTCGTTTTAAGATGCATTAGAACTCAATTGCTTCGATACGTAAACATCTGCCAATGCTATTTCCTAGCAAGGAAGTGTCGTATTTACACTCATTTGAAGAGTATGCGTGAAATACATTACACTTCGCAATGAATATTCTATCTTATCATGAAACATAGAAATGAGGAGCGATATCGCGTTTCACGAAGCATTAGAACTCTATTGCTTAGATACGTAGACATATGCAAGCGCTATTTCCTAGCAAGGAAGTGTCGCATTTACATTCTTTTGAAGTGAATACGAGGTTTACATAACACTCCACAATGAATATTATATCTTATCACGAAACATAGAAATGTGATGCGATATCGCGTTTCACGAAGCATTAAAACTCTATTGCTTCGATACGTAGACATCTGCAAACGCTATTTCCTATCAAGGAAGTGCCGCATTTACATTCATTTGTAGTGCATGCGAGGTATACATGACACTTCGCAATGAATGTTATATCTTATCATGAAACATAGAAATGAGTTGCGATATCTTGTTTTAAGAAGCTTTAGAACTCTATTGCTACGATACGTAGACATCTGCAAACGCTATTTAATAGCAGGGAAGAGTCGCATTAACATTCTTTTGAAGTGAATACGAGGTATACATGACACTTCGCAATGAATATTATATCTTGTCATGAAACATAGAAATGAGAAGCGAACTCTTGTCTTAAGGAGCATTATAACACTATTTTTTCGATACGTAGACATCTGCAAACGCTATTTAATAGCCTGGAAGTGTCGCATTTACATTCTTTTGCAGTGAATGCGGGGTATACATAGCACTCCAAAATGAATGTTAAACCCTATCACGAAACATAGAGATGAAATGCGATATCGCGTTTTAAGAAGCATTAGAACTCTATTGCATCGATACGGAGACATCTGCAAACGCTATTTCCTAGCAATGAAGTGTCGCATTTACATTCTTTTGAAGTGCATTCGAGGTACACATGACACTTCGCAATGAATATTACCTCTTATCACGAAACATAGAAGTGAGATGCGATATCACGCTTTAAGAAGCATTAGAACTCTATTGCTACGTTACGTAGACATCTGCAATCGCTATGTCCTAGCGCGCAAGTGTCGCATTTACATTCTTTTGATGTGAATTCGTGGTATACATGACACTTCGCAATGAATATTATATTTCATCATGAAACATAGAAATGGGAAGCGATATCGCGCTTTAAGAAGCATTAGAACTCTATTGCTACGATACGTAGATATCTGGAAACGTTATTTCCTAGCAAGGAAGTGCCGCATTTACATTCTTTTCAAGTGAATACGAGGTATACATGACACTCCGCAATGAATATTATATCTTCTCATGAAACATAGAAATGAGATGCAACATCTCGTTTTAAGATGCATTAGAACTCAATTGCTTCGATACGTAAACATCTGCCAATGCTATTTCCTAGCAAGGAAGTGTCGTATTTGCACTCATTTGAAGAGTATGCGTGAAATACATTACACTTCGCAATGAATATTATATCTTATCATGAAACATAGAAATGAGGAGCGATATCGCGTTTTAAGAAGCATTAGAACTCTATTGCTTAGATACGTAGACATATGCAAGCGCTATTTCCTAGCAAGGAAGTGTCGCATTTACATTCTTTTGAAGTGAATACGAGGTTTACATAACACTCCACAATGAATATTATATCTTATCACGAAACATAGAAATGTGATGCGATATCGCGTTTCACGAAGCATTAAAACTCTATTGCTTCGATACGTAGACATCTGCAAACGCTATTTCCTAGCAAGGAAGTGTCGCATTTACATTCATTTGTAGTGCATGCGAGGTATACATGACACTTCGCAATGAATATCATATCTTACCATGATACATTGTAATGAGATGCGATATCGCGTTTTAAGAAGCGTTAGAATTCTATTGCTTCGACAAGTAGACATCTGCAAACGCTATTTCGTAGCAAGGGAGTGTCGCATTTACATTCTTTTAAAGCGAATACGAGGTATACATAGCAATCCACAATGAATATTATATCTTATCATGAAACATAGAAATGAGATACGATATCACTTTTTAAGAAGCATTAGAACCCTATTGCTACGATACGTAGATAACTGGAAACGCTACTTCCTAGCAAGGAAGAGTCGCAGTTACATTCTTTTGATGTGAATACGAGGTACACATGGCACTTCGCAATGAATATTATATCTTATCATGAAACATAGAAATGAGATGCGAGATCTCGTATTAAGGAGCATTTGAACTCTATTGTTTCGATACACAGACATCTGGAAACGCAATTTCCTAGCAAGGATGTGGCGCATTTACCTTCTTTTGTAGAGAGTACGAGGTATACATGACACTGCACAATGAATATTATATCTTATCATGAAACATAGAAATGAGATGCGGTATCCCATTTTAAGAAACATTAGAACACTATTGCTTCGATACCTAGACATCTGCAAACGCTATTTCCTAGGACGGAAGAGTCGCATTTACATTCTTTTGAAGTGAACACGGGGTATATATGATACTTCGCAAAGAATATTATATCTTATCATCAAACATAAAAACGAGATGCGACATCTTGTTTTAAGAAGCATTAGAACTTTATTGCTTCGATACGTAGACATCTGGAAATGTAATTTCCTGGAAAGGAAGTGTCGTATTTATTCATTTGAATTGTAGACGAGGAATACATGACACTTCGCAATGAATATGATATCTTATCACGAAGCATAGAAATGTGATGCGATATCGCGTTTCACGAAGCATTAGAACTCTATTGCTTCGTTACGTAGACATCTGCAAACGCTATTTCCTACAAGGAAGTGTCGCATTTGCATTCATTTGAAGTGTATGCTAGGTATACATGACACTTCGCAATGAATATTATATCTTATCGTGAAACATAGAAATGAGATCCGATACCGCGATTTAAGGGGCATTAGAACACTATTGCTTCGACACGTAGACATCTGCAAACGCTATTTCCTAGCAATGAAGTGTCGCATTTACATTCTTTTGAAGTGCATTCGAGGTACACATGACACTTCGCAATGAATATTACCTCTTATCACGAAACATAGAAGTGAGATGCGATATCACGTTTTAAGAAGCATTAGAACTCTATTGCTCCGTTACGTAGACATCTGCAATCGCTATTTCCTAGCGTGGAAGTGTCGCATTTACATTCTTTTGATGTGAATTCTTGGTATACATGACACTTCGCAATGAATATTATATTTTATCATGAAACATAGAAATGGGAAGCGATATCGCGCTTTAAGAAGCATTAGAACTCTATTGCTACGATACGTAGATATCTGGAAACGTTATTTCCTAGCAAGGAAGTGCCGCATTTACATTCTTTTCAAGTGAATACGAGGTATACATGACACTCCGCAATGAATATTATATCTTCTCATGAAACATAGAAATGAGATGCAACATCTCGTTTTAAGATGCATTAGAACTCAATTGCTTCTATATGTAAACATCTGCCAATGCTATTTCCTAGCAAGGAAGTGTCGTATTTACACTCATTTGAAGAGTATGCGTGAAATACATTACACTTCGCAATGAATATTATATCTTATCATGAAACATAGAAATGAGGAGCGATATCGCGTTTTAAGAAGCATTAGAACTCTATTGCTTAGATACGTAGACATATGCAAGCGCTATTTCCTAGCAAGGAAGTGTCGCATTTACATTCTTTTGAAGTGAATACGAGGTTTACATAACACTCCACAATGAATATTATATCTTATCACGAAACATAGAAATGTGATGCGATATCGCGTTTCACGAAGCATTAGAACTCTATTGCTTCGATACGTAGACATCTGCAAACGCTATTTCCTAGCAAGGAAGTGTCGCATTTACATTCATTTGTAGTGCATGCGAGGTATACATGACACTTCGCAATGAATATCATATCTTACCATGATACATTGTAATGAGATGCGATATCGCGTTGTAAGAAGCGTTAGAATTCTATTGCTTCGACAAGTAGACATCTGCAAACGCTATTTCGTAGCAAGGAAGTGTCGCATTTACATTCTTTTAAAGCGAATACGAGGTATACACTTCGCAATCCACAATGAATATTATATCTTATCATGAAACATAGAAATGAGATACGATATCACTTTTTAAGAAGCATTAGAACCCTATTGCTACGATACGTAGATAACTGGAAACGCTATTTCCTAGCAAGGAAGAGTCGCAGTTACATTCTTTTGATGTGAGTGCGAGGTACACATGGCACTTCGCAATGAATATTATATCTTATCATGAAACATAGAAATGATATGCGAGATCTTGTATTAAGGAGCATTTGAACTCTATTGTTTCGATACACAGACATCTGGAAACGCAATTTCCTAGCAAGGATGTGGCGCATTTACCTTCTTTTGAAGAGAGTACGAGGTATACATGACACTGCACAATGAATATTATATCTTATCATGAAACATAGAAATGAGATGCGGTATCCCATTTTAAGAAACATTAGAACACTATTGCTTCGATACCTAGACATCTGCAAACGCTATTTCCTAGGACGGAAGAGTCGCATTTACATTCTTTTGAAGTGAACACGAGGTATACATGATACTTCGCAAAGAATATTATATCTTATCATCAAACGTAAAAACGAAATGCGACATCTTGTTTTAAGAAGCATTAGAACTTTATTGCTTCGATACGTAGACATCTGGAAATGTAATTTCCTGGAAAGGAAGTGTCGTATTTATTCATTTGAATTGTAGACGAGGAATACATGACACTTCGCAATGAATATGATATCTTATCACGAAATATAGAAATGTGATGCGATATCGCGTTTCACGAAGCATTAGAACTCTATTGCTTCGTTACGTAGACATCTGCAAACGCTATTTCCTAGCAAGGAAGTGTCGCATTTACATTCATTTGTAGTGCATGCGAGGTATACGTGACACTTCGCAATGAATATTATATCTTATCGTGAGACATTAAAATGAGATGTGATATTGCGTTTTAAGAAGCGTTAGAATTCTATTGCTTCGATTCGTAGATATCTGCAAACGCCATTTCGTAGTAAGGAAGTGTCGCATTTACATTCTTTTGAAGTGAATACGAGTTATACATATCACTCCACAATGAATGTTATACCTTATCACGAAACATTGAAATGAGATGCGATATCGCGTTTTAAAAAGCGGTAGGACTCTATTGCTATGATACCAAGACACCTGCAAACGTTATTTCCTAATAAGGAAGTGTCACATTTACATTCTATTGAAGTGAAGACGAGGTATACATAAAACTGCATCAATGAATATTATACCTTATCACGAAACATAGAAATGAGATGCGATATCGCGATTTAAAGAGCATTAGAACTCTATTGCTACGATACGTAGACATCTGCAAACGCTATTTAATAGCAAGGAAGTGTCGCATTTACATTCATTTGAAGGGAATACGAGGTATACACGGCATATCGCAATGAATATTGTATCTTATCATGAAACATAGAAATGAGATGCGACACCTCGTTTTAAGAAGCATTAGAACTTTATCGCTTCGATACGTAGCCATCTGCAAACGCTATTTCCTAGCAAGGAAGTGTCGCATTTACATTCATTTGAAGTGTATGCGAGGTATACAAGACACTTCGCAATGAATATTATATCTTACCACGAAACATAGAAATGAGATGCGACATCGGTATTAAAGAAGCAGTAGATCTCTATTGCTTCGATACGTAGACATCTGCAAACGCTATTTCCTAGCAAGGGAGTGTCGCATTTACATTCATTTGAAGTGTATACGAGGTATACATGACACTTCGCAATGATTATTATATATTATCATGAAACATAGAAATGAGATGCGATATCGCGTTTTGAGCAGCATTACAAAGCAAATGCTACGATACGTAGACATATGCAAGCGCTATTTCTTAGCAAGGGAGTGTCGCATTTACATTCATTTGAAGTGAATACGAGGTTATGATAACACTCCACAATGAATATCATATCTTATCATGAAACATAGGAATGAGATGCGATATGGCGATTTAAGAAGCAGTAGATCTCTATTTCTTCGATACGTAGACATCTGCCAACGCTATTTCCTAGCAATGAAGTGTCGCATTTACATTCATTTGAAGTGTATGCGATGTATAGGTGACACTTCGCAATGAATATTATATCTTATCACGAATCATAGAAATGAGATATGATATCGCGTTTTAAGAAGCATTAGAACTCTATTGCTACGATACGGAGACATCTGCAAACGGTAATTTCCTAGCAAAGAAGTGTCGGTCATTTACATTCTTTTTATGTGAATACGAGATTATGATAACACTCCACAATGAATATTATACCTTATCATGCAACATGGAAATGATATGCGATATGACGATTTAAGAAGCAGTAGATCTCTATTGCTTCGATACGTAGACATCTGCCAGCGCTATTTCCTAGCTAGGAAGTGTCGCAATTACATTCATTTGAAGTGTATGCGAGTTATACAAGACACTTCGCAATGAATAATATATCTTGTCATGAAACATAAAAATGAGATGCGATATCGCGATTTAAGAAGCATTAGGATTCTACTGCTTCGATACGTAGAAATCTGCAAACGCTATTTCCTAGCAAGGGAGTGTCGCATTTACATTCTTTTGATGTGAATACGAGGTATACATGGCACTTCACAATGAATATTATATCTTATCATGAAACATGGAAATGAGATGCAACATCTCGTTTTAAGATGCATTAGAACTCAATTGCTTCGATACGTAAACATCTGCCAATGCTATTTCCTAGCAAGGAAGTGTCGTATTTACACTCATTTGAAGAGTATGCGTGAAATACATTACACTTCGCAATGAATATTATATCTTATCATGAAACATAGAAATGAGGAGCGATATCGCGTTTTAAGAAGCATTAGAACTCTATTGCTTAGATACGTAGACATGTGCAAACGCTATTTCCTACAAGGAAGTGTCGCATTTGCATTCATTTGAAGTGTATGCTAGGTATACATGACACTTCGCAATGAATATTATATCTTATCGTGAAACATAGAAATGAGATGCGATACCGCGATTTAAGAAGCATTAGAACTCTATTGCTTCGATACGTAGACATGTGCAAACGCTATTTCCTACAAGGAAGTGTCGCATTTGCATTCATTTGAAGTGTATACGAGGTATACATGACACTTCGCAATGATTATTATATATTATCATGAAACATAGAAACGAGATGCGATATCGCGTTTTGAGAAGCATTACAAAACAAATGCTACGATACGTAAACGTATGCAAACGCTATTTCTTAGCAAGGGAGTGTCCCATTTACATTCTTTTGAAGTGAATACGAGGTTATGATAACACTCCACAATGAATATCATATCTTATCATGAAACATAGGAATGAGATGCGATATGGCGATTTAAGAAGCAGTAGATCTCTATTTCTTCGATACGTAGACATCTGCCAACGCTATTTCCTAGTAAGGAAGTGTCGCATTTACAGCCATTTGAAGTGTATGCGAGGTATACAAGGCACTTCGCAATGAATAATATATCTTATCATGAAACATAGAAATGAGATGCGATATCGCGATTTAAGAAGCATTAGGATTCTACTGCTTCGATACGTAGACATCTGCAAACGCTATTTCCTAGCAAGGGAGTGTCGCAATTACATTCTTTTGAAGTGAATACGAGGTATACATAACACTGCACAATATATATTATATCTTATCATGAAACATAGAAATGAGATGCGATATCGCCGTTTTAGAAGCATTAAAAATCTATTGCTTCGATACGTAGACATCTGCAAACGATATTTCCTAGCAAGCAAGTGTCGCATTTACATTGTTTTGAAGTGAATACGAGGTATACATGACACTTCGCAATGAATATTGTATCTTATCATGAAGCATACAAATGAGATGCGATATCGCGTTTTAAGACGAATTAGAACTCTATTGCTACGATACATAGACATCTGCAAACGCTATTTCCTAGGAAGGAAGTGACGCATTATCATTCTTTTGAAGTAACTACGAGGTATACATAACACACCGCAATGAATATTACATCTTATCATGATACATAGAAATGAGATGCGATATCGCGTTTTGAGAAGCATTAGAACTCTAATGCTACGATACGTAGACATCTGCAAACGCTATTTCCTAGCAAGGATGTGTCGCATTTACATTCATTTGAAGTGTATGCGAGGTATACAAGACACTTCGCAATGAATATTATATCTTATCATGAAACATAGAAATGTGTTGCGATATAGCGGTTTATGAAGAATTAGAAGTCTATTTCTACGATACATAGATATCTGCAAACGCTATTTCCTAACAAGGAAGTGACGCATTATCATTCTTTTGAAGTAAGTACGAGGTATACATAACACTCCGCAATGAATATTACATCTTATCATGATACATAGAAATGAGATGCGATATCGCGTTTTGAGAAGCATTAGAACTCTAATGCTACGATACGTAGACATCTGCAAACGCTATTTCCGAGCAAGAAAGTGTCGCATTTACATTCATTTGAAGTGTATGCGAGGTATACATGACAATTCGCAATGAATATTATATCTTATCATGAAACATAGGAATGAGATGCGATTTCGCGTTTTAAGAAGCATTAGAACTCTATTGCTACGATACGTAGACATCTGCCATCGCTATTTCCTTGCACGGAAGTGTCGCATTTACATTCAGTTGAAGTGTATGCGAGGTATGCATGACAATTCGCATTGAATATTATATCTTATTATGAAACATAGAAATGAGATGCGATGTCGCGTTTTAAGAAGCATTACAACACCATTGCTACGATACGTAGACATCTGCCGACGCTATTTCTTAGCAAGGAAGTGCCGCCATTACATTCGTTTGAAGTAAATACGAGGTATACATGACACTTCGCAATTAATATTATATCTTATCATGAAACATAGAAATGTGATGCGATATCGCGATTTAAGACGCATTAGAACACTATTGCTTCGTTACGTAGACACCTGCGAACGCTATTTCCTCGCAAGGAAGTGTCGCATTTACATTCCTTTGAAGTGAATACGAGGTATATATGACACTGCGCAATGAATATTATACCTTATCACGAAACATTGAAATAAGATGCGACATCGCGATTTAAGAAGCATCAGAACTCTATAGCTACGATACGTAGACATCTGCAATCGGTATTTCCTGGCAAGGAAGTGTCGCCTTTTATTTCGTTTGAAGTGTATGCGTGGTATACAAAACACTTTGCAATGAATATTATATCTTATGATGAAACATAGAAATGAGATGCGATATCGCGATTTAAGAAGCATTCGAACTCTATTGCTTCGAACGTTGACATCTGCAAACGCTATTTCCTCGCACGGAAGTGTCGCATATACAATGTTTTGAAGTGAATACGAGGTTTACATGACACTTCGCAATGTATATTATATCTTATCATGAAACAAAGAAATGAGATGCGACAACTCTTTTTAAGAAGCATTAGAACTCTATTGTTGCGATACGTAGACATCTGGAAACGCTATTTCTTAGCTAGCAAGTATCGCTATTACATTCTTTTGAAGTGAATACGAGGTGTACATAACTCTCAACAATGAATATTGTACCTTATTACGAAACATAGAAATGAAATACGATATCGCGATTATAGAAGCATTAGAACTCTATTGCTTCGATGCGTAGGCACCTGCCATGTCTATTTCCTAGCAAGGAAGTGTCGCATTTACATTCATTTGAAGTGTATGCGAGATAAACGTGATACTTCGCAATGAATATTATATTTTAACATGAAACATAGAAATGAGATGCTATATCGCGTTTAAAGAAACATTAGAACACTATTGCTTCGATACGTAGACATCTGAAAACGCATTTCCTATAAAAGATCTGTGGCATTTACATTCCTTCGAAGTGTAGACGAGGTGCACATAACACTTCGCAATGAATATTATATGATACCATGAAACAGATATAAGATGCGATATCGCGATTCAAGACGGATTAGAACTCTATTGCTTCGGTACGTAGACATCTGCAAACGCATTTCCTGGCAAGGAAGTGTGGCATTTACATTCTTTTGAAGTGTAGACGAGATATACATAACACTTCGCAATGAATATTATATCTTATCATGAAACATATAAATGGGATGCGATATCGTGTTTTGATAAGCACTAGAACTCTATTGCTTCTTACGTAGACAATTGCAAACGCTACTTCCTAGCAAGGAAGTGTCGCATTTACATTCATTTGATGTGAATACGAAGAATACATGAAACTTCGCAATGAATATTATATCTTATCATGAAACATAGAAATGTGATGTGATATCGCGTTTTAAGAAGCGATAGAACTCTCTTTCTTCGATACGTAGACATCTGCAAACGCCATTTCCTAGCAAGGAAGTGTCGCATTTACATTCATTTGAAGTGAATACGAGGTATACATAACACTCCACAATGAATACTATATCTTATCATGAAACATAGAAATGAGATGCGATATCCCGTTCTAAGAAGCATTAGAACACTACTGCTTCGAAACGTAGTGATCTGCAAACGTATTTTCCTAGAAAGGAAGTGTCGCAATTACATTCAATTGAAGTGTAGACGAGGAACACATAACACTTCGCAATGAATATTAGATCTTATCATAAGACATAGAAATGTGATGCGATACCAAGTTTTACCATGAATCATAGAAATGAGATGCGATATCCCGTTCTAAGAAGCATTAGAACACTACTGCTTCGAAACGTAGTGATCTGCAAACGTATTTCCCTAGAAAGGATGTGTCGCAATTACATTCAATTGAAGTGTAGACGAGGAACACATAACACTTCGCAATGAATATTAGATCTTATCATAAGACATAGAAATGTGATGCGATACCAAGTTTTACCATGAATCATAGAAATGAGATGCGATATCCCGTTCTAAGAAGCATTAGAACACTACTGCTTCGAAACGTAGTGATCTGCAAACGTATTTCCCTAGAAAGGATGTGTCGCAATTACATTCAATTGAAGTGTAGACGAGGAACACATAACACTTCGCAATGAATATTAGATCTTATCATAAGACATAGAAATGTGATGCGATACCAAGTTTTAAGATGCACTAGAACTCTATTACTTCGATACGTAGACATCTGCAATCGCTATTTCCTAGCAAGGAAGTGTCGCATTTACATTCTTTTGAAGTGAATGCGAGGTATACATAACATTGCACAATGAATATTATATAATATCATAAAACATATAAATGAGATGCGATATCGCGATATAAGATGCATTAGATCTTTATTGCTTCGATACGTAGATATCTGCAAACGCTACTTCCTAGCAAGGAAGTGTCGCATTTACATTCATTTGATGTGAATACGAGGAATACATGAAACTTCGCAATGAATATTATATCTTATCATGAAACATAGAAATGTGATGTGATATCGCGTTTTAAGAAGCGATAGAACTCTTTTTCTTCGATACGTAGACATCTGCAAACGCCATTTCCTAGCAAGGAAGTGTCGCATTTACATTCATTTGAAGTGTATGCGATGTATACGTGACACTTCGCAATAAATATTATATCTTATCATGAAACATAGAAATGAGATACGATATCGCGTTTTGAGATGCAATAGAAATATAATGCTTCGATACGTAGACATCTGCCAACGCTATTTCCTAGCAAGGATGTGTCGCATTTACATTCTTTTGAAGTAAATACGAGGTATACTTAACACTCCACAATGAATATTATATCTTATCATGAAACACAGAAATGCGATGCGATATAACGATCTAAGAAGCATTAGAACCCTATTGCTGTAATATGTAGAAATCTGGAAACGCTATTTCCTAGCAAGGAAGTGTCGCATTTACATTGTTTTGAAGTGAATACGAGGTATACATGACACTTCGCAATGAATATTATATCTTATCGTGAAACATAGAAATGAGATGCGATATCATGTTTTAAGAATTATTAGAACTCTATTGCTTCGATACGTTGAGATCTGCAAACGCTATTTCCTGGCAAGGAGGTGTCGCATTTACATTCTTTTGAAGTGAATACGAGGTATACATAACACTCCACAATGAATACTATATCTTATCATGAAACATAGAAATGAGATGCGATATCCCGTTCTAAGAAGCATTAGAACACTACTGCTTCGAAACGTAGTGATCTGCAAAAGTATTTTCCTAGAAAGGAAGTGTCGCAATTACATTCAATTGAAGTGTAGACGAGGAACACATAACACTTCGCAATGAATATTAGATCTTATCATAAGACATAGAAATGTGATGCGATACCAAGTTTTACCATGAATCATAGAAATGAGATGCGATATCCCGTTCTAAGAAGCATTAGAACACTACTGCTTCGAAACGTAGTGATCTGCAAACGTATTTCCCTAGAAAGGATGTGTCGCAATTACATTCAATTGAAGTGTAGACGAGGAACACATAACACTTCGCAATGAATATTAGATCTTATCATAAGACATAGAAATGTGATGCGATACCAAGTTTTAAGATGCACTAGAACTCTATTACTTCGATACGTAGACATCTGCAATCGCTATTTCCTAGCAAGGAAGTGTCGCATTTACATTCTTTTGAAGTGAATGCGAGGTATACATAACATTGCACAATGAATATTATATATTATCATAAAACATATAAATGAGATGCGATATCGCGATATAAGATGCATTAGAACTTTATTGCTTCGATACGTAGATATCTGCAAACGCTATTTCCTAGCAAGGAAGTGTCGCATTTACATTCATTTGATGTGAATACGAGGAATACATGAAACTTCGCAATGAATATTATATCTTATCATGAAACATAGAAATGTGATGTGATATCGCGTTTTAAGAAGCGATAGAACTCTTTTTCTTCGATACGTAGACATCTGCAAACGCCATTTCCTAGCAAGGAAGTGTCGCATTTACATTAATTTGAAGTGTATGCGATGTATACGTGACACTTCGCAATAAATATTATATCTTATCATGAAACATAGAAATGAGATACGATATCGCGTTTTGAGATGCAATAGAAATATAATGCTTCGATACGTAGACATCTGCCAACGCTATTTCCTAGCAAGGATGTGTCGCATTTACATTCTTTTGAAGTAAATACGAGGTATACTTAACACTCCACAATGAATATTATATCTTATCATGAAACCAAGGAATGAGGATCGATATCGCGTTTTAAGAAGCATTAGAACCTTATTGCTACGATACGTAGACATCTGCAGACGCTATTTTCTAGAAAAGAAGTGTCGCATTTACGTTCAGTTGAAGTGTATGCGAGGTGCACATGACACTTCGCAATTAATATTATATCTAACCATGAAGCATGGAAATGAGATGCGATATCACGTTTTAAGAAGCATTAGAACTCTATTGCTTCGATACGTAGATATCTGCAAACGCTATTTCCTAGCAAAGAAGTGTCCCATTTTCCTACATTCGAAGTGAATACGAGGTATACATAACACTGCACAATAAGTATTATATCTTATCGTGAAACATGGAAATGGGATGCGATATCGTAATTTAAGAAGCATTAGAACTCTATTGCATCGATACGTAGACATCTGCAAACGCTACTTCCTAGCATGGAAGTGCCGCATTTACATTCTTTTGAAGTGAATACGAGGTATACATTACACTTCGCAATGAATATTGTATCTTATCATGAAACGTAGAAATGAGATGCGATATCGCTATTTAAGAAACAAAAGATCTCTATTGCTACGATACGTAGACATCTGCAAACGCTATTTCCTAGCAAGGAAGTGTCGCATTTACATTCCTTTGAAAGGAATAGGAGGTATACATGACACTTCGTAATAAATATTATATCTTATCATGAAACATAGAAATGAGATGCGATATCGCGATATAAGGGGCATTAGAAATCCATTGCTTCGATACGTAGACATCTGCGAACGCAATTTCCTAGCAAGGAAGTGTTGCATTTACTTTCTTTTTTAGTGTATGTGAGATATAAGTGACACTTCGCAATGAATATTATATCTCATCATGAAACATAGAAATGAGAAGCGATATCGCGGTCTAAGAAGCATTAGAAATCTATTGCTACGATACGTAGACATCTGCAAACGCTACCTCCTAGCAAGGAAGCGTCGCATTTACATTCATTTGAAGTGTATTCCAGATATACACGACACTTCGCAATGAATATTATATCCTACCATGAAACATAGAAATGAGATGCGGTACCGCGTTTTAAGAAGCATTAGAACTTTATTGCTTCGATACGCTCACATCTGCAAACGCCATTTCCTAGCAAGGAAGTGTCGCATTTGCATTCATTTGAAGTGTATGCGAGGTATACAAGACACTTCGCAATGAATATCATATCTTATAATGAAACATAGGAATGAGATTCGATATTTGGCTTAAGAAGCATTAGAAATCTATTGTTTCGATACGTAGACATCTGGATACGCTATTTCCTAGCAAGGAAGTGTCGCATTTACATTCATTTGAGGTGTAGACGAGGAATACATAACACTTCGCAATGAACATTAAATCTTATCATGAGACATAGAAATGAGATGCGATATTTTGTTTAAGAAGCATTAGAACTCTACTGCTTCGATACGTAGACATCTGCCAACGCTATTTCCTAGCAAGGAAGTATGGCATTTACATTCATTTGAAGTGTATTCCAGGTATACATGACACTTCGCAATGAATATTATATCGTACCATGAAACATAGAAATGGGATGCGGTATCGCGTTTTAAGAAGCATTAGAACACTATTGCTATGATACGCAGACATCTGCAAACGCTGTTTCCTAGCAAGGAAGTGTCGCAATTACATTCGCTTGAAGTGAATACGAGGTATACATGATACTTCGAAATGAATATTATATCTTATCATGAAACATAGAAATGAGATGCGATATCCCGTTTAAAGAAGGATTAGAACTCTATTGCTTCGATACGTAGACATCTGCAAACGCTACTTCCTAGCAAGGAAGTGTCGCATTTACATTCTTTTGAAGTAAACTCGAGGTATACATAACAGTGCACTATGTATATTATATCTTATCATGAAACATAGAAATGAGATGCGATATCGCAATTTAAGAAGCATTAGAACTCTATTGCTTAGATACATAGACATCTGCAAACGCTATTCCCTAGCAGGGAAGTGTCGCATTTACATTCATTTGAAGTGTAGGCGAGATATACATAACACTGCACAATGAATATTATATCTTATCATGAAACATAGAAATAAGATGCGATATTGCGATTTAAGAAGCAATAGAACTCTATTGCTTAGATACGTAGACATCTGCAAACGCTATTTCCTAGCAAGGATGTGTAGCACTTACATTCACTTGAAGTGTATGCGAGGTATACATGACACTTCGCAATGAATATTATATACTATCATAAAACATAGAAATGAGATGCGATATCGCGTCTTCAGAAGCATCACAACTCTAATGCTACGATATGTAGACACCTGCAAACGCTATTTCCTAGCAAGGAAGTGTCGCATTTACATTCTTTTGAAGTGAATACGAGGTATGCACGTCACTTCGCAATGAATATTATATCTTATCATGAATCGTAGAAATGAGATGCAAAAGCGCGTATAAGAAGCATTAGAACTCTACTGCATCGATACGTAGACATCTGCAAACGCAACGTCCTAGCAAGGAAGTGTCGCATTTACATTCTTTTGAAGTGAATACGAGGTATACATGACACTACGCAATGAAAATTATATCTTATCATGAAACATAGAAATGAGATGCGATGTCTCGATTTAAGAAGCATTGCAACGCTATTGCTTCGATACCTTGACATCTGCAAACGCTACTTCCTAACACGAAAGTGTCGCATTTACATTCTTTTGAAGTGAATACGAGGTATGCATGTCACTTCGCAATGAATATTATATCTTATCATGAAACATAGAAATGGGATGCGATATCGCGTCTTATGAGGCGTTAGAGCACCATTTCTACGATACGTAGACATCTGCAAACGCTATTTCCTAGCAAGGAAGTGTCGCATTTACATTCATTAGAAGTGTATCCGATGTATATGTGATACTTCGCAATGAATAATATATCTTACCATGAAACATAGGAATGAGATGTGACATCTCGTTTTAAGAAGCATTAGAACTCTTTTGCTTCGATACGTAGACATCTGCAAACGCTATTTCCTAGAAAGGAAGTGTCGCATTTACATTCATTTGAAGTGAATACGAGGAATACATGAAATTCCGCAATGAATATTACATCTTATCATAAAACATAGAAATGAAATGCGATTTCGCGCTTTAAGAAGCATTAGAACACTATTGCTACGATACGTAGACATCTGCGGACGCTATTTGGTAACAAGGAAGTGTCGCATTTACATTCATTTGAAGTGTAGACGAGATATACATAACACTGCACAATGAATATTATATCTTATAATGAAGCGTAGAATTGAGATGCAATATCGCGTTTTAAGAAGCATTAGAACTCTGTTGCTTCGATACGTAGACGTCTCCCATCGCTATTTCCTAGCAAGGAAGTGTCGCATTTACATTATTTTGAAGTGAATACAAGGTATACATGACACATCGCAATTAATATTATATCTTATCATGAAACATATAAATGAGATGCGCTATGGCGTTTTAAAGAGCATTAGAAATCTATTGCTACGATATGTAGGCAACTGCAAACGCTATTTCCTAGCAAGGATGTGTCGCATTTACGTTCATTTGAAGTGTATGCAAGGTATACATGACACTTCGCAATGAATATTATATCTTGTCACGAAACACAGAAATGGGTTGCGATATCGCGATTTAAGAAGCTTTAGAACTCTATTGCTTCGATACTGAGACATTTGCATTAGCTATTTCCTAGCAAGGAAGTTTCGCATTTACATTCTTTTGCAGTGAATACGAGGTATACATAACACTTCGCAATGAATATTATATCATATCATGAAACATAGAAATGAGATGCGTTATCGCGTTTTAAGAAACATTAGGACAGTATTGCTACGATACGTAAGCATCTGCAAACGCTATTTCCTAGCAAGGAAGTGTCGCATTTACATTCTTTTGAAGTGAATACGAGGTATACATGACACTTCGAAATGAGTATTATATCATATCATTAAACATAGAAATGAGATGCGATATCGCAAATTAAGAAGCATTAGTACTCCATTGCTTCGATACGTAGACATCTGGAATCGTTATTTCCTAGAAAGGAAGTGTCGCATTTACATTCATTTGAAGTGTAGACGAGGAATACATAACACTTCGCATTGAGTATTATATCTTATCATGAGACATAGAAATGAGATGCGATATCGCGTTATAAGAAGCATTTGAACTCTATTGCTTCGATGCGTAGACATCTACAAACGCTATTTCCTAGCAAGGAAGTGACGCATTTACATTCATTTGAAGTGAATACGAAGTATACATGACACTTCGCAGTGAATATTATATCTTATCATGAGACATAGAAATGAGATACCATATCGCGTTTTAAGAGGCATTAGAACGCTATTGCTTCGATACGCAGACATCTGCAAACGCTATTTCCAAGCAAGGAAGTGTCGCATTTACATTCTTAGGAAGTGTAGACGAGGTATACATAACACTCCACAATGAATATTATATCTTATCATGAAGCATAGAAATGAGGAGCGATTTCGCGTTTTAAGAAGCATCAGAACACTATTGCTTCGATACGTAAACATCTGCAGACGTTATTACCTAGCAAGGAAGTGTCGTATTTACATTCTTTTGAGGTGAATACGAGGTATACATAACATTCCACAATGAACATTATATCTTATCATGAAATATAGAAATGAGATGCGATATCGTGTTTTGAGTAGCGTTAGAACTCTATTGCTTCGATACGTAGATATGTGCAAACACAACTTCCTCTCAGGGAAGTGTCGCATTTGCATTCTTTTGAAGTGAATACGGGGTATACATGACACTCCACAATGAATATTATACCTTATAACGAAACATAGAAATGAAATGCGATATCGCGATTTAAGAAGCATTAGAACTCTATTGCTTCGATACGAAGACATCTGCGAACGCTATTTCCTAGGAAGGAACTGCCGCATTTACATTCATATGAAGTGTATGCGATGTATAAGTAACACTTCGCAATGAATATTATATCTTATCATGAAACATAGAAATGGGATGCCGTATCATGTTTTGAGAAGCATTAGAAACCTATTGCTATGATACGTAGACATCTGCAAACGCTATTTTCAAGGAAGGAAGTGCCGCATTTACATTCGCTTGAAGTGTATGCGAGGTGTAAGTGACACTTCGCAATAAATATTATATCTTATCTTGAAATAGAGAAAGGGAATGCGGTATCCCGTTTTAAGCAGCATTAGGAATCTATGGATTCGATACGTAGACATCTGGAAACGCCATTTTCTAGAAAGAAAGTGTCGCATTTACATCCTTTTGAAGTGAATATGTGGTATTCATGACACTTCGCAATGAATATTATATCTTATCATGAAACATAGACATAAGATGCGATATCGCGTTTTAAAAAGCATTAGAACACTATTGCTATGATACGTTGTCATCTGCAAACGCTATTTAATAGCAAGGTAGTGTCGCATTTACATTCATTTGAAGTGTATGCGAGGTATTCGTGACACTTCGCAATGAATATTATATCTTATCATGAAACATAGAAATGAGAATCGATATCGCGTTTTAAGAAGAATTAGATCTCTATTGCTACGATACATAGATATCTGCAGACGCTATTTCCTAGCAAGGAAGTGTCGCATTTACATTCTTTTGAAGTGTAGACGAGATGTACATAACACTGCACAATAAATATTATATCTTATCATGAAACATAGAAATGGGATGCGATATCGCGATTTTAGAAGCATTAGAAATCTATTGCTTCGATACGTATACATCTGCAAACGCTGTTTCCTAGCAAGGAAGTGTCGCATTTACTTTGTTTTGAAGTGAATACGAGGTATACATGACACTTCGCAATGAATATTGTATCTTATCATGAGACATAGAAATGAGATGCGATATCGTGATTTTAGAAGCATTAGAAATCTATTGCATCGATACGTAGACATCTGCAAACGCTATTTCCTATCATAGATGTGTCGCATTTACATTGTTTTGAAGTGAATACGAGGTATACATGATACTTCGCAATGAATATTATACCTTATCATGAAACATAGAAATGAGTTGCGGTATCGCGATTTAAAAAGCATTAGAACTCTATTGCTTAGATACGTAGACATCTGCAAACGCTATTTCCATGCAAGGATGTGTAGCATGTACATTCTTTTGAAGTGAATACGAGGTATACATGACACTTGGCAATTAATATTGTGTCTTACCATGAAACATAGAAATGAGATGCGATGTCGCGTCTTAAGAAGAAATAGAACTCTATTGCTACGATACGTAGACATCTGCAGACGCTATTTCCTAGCAAGGAAGTGTCGCATTTACATTCATTTGTAGTGCATGCGAGGTATACATGACACTTTACAATGAATATCATACCTTATCATGATACATTGAAATGAGATGCGATATCGCGTTTTAAGAAGCGTTAGAATTCTATTGATTCGATAAGTAGACATCTGCAAACGCTATTTCGTAGCAGCGAAGTGTCGCATTTATATTCTTTTGAAGCGAATACGAGGTATACATAGCAATCCACAATGAATATTATATCTTATCACGAAACATAGAAATGAGATGCGATATCGCGATATAAGAAACATTAGAACTCTATTGCTACGATACGTAAATATCTGGAAACACTATTTCCTAGCAAGGAAGAGTCGCATTTACATTCTTATGAAGTGAATACGAGGTATACATGACACTTCGCAATGAATATTATATCTTATCATGAAACAAAGAAATAAGATGCGACATGGCGTTTAGAGAAGCATTATAACTCTAATGCTACGCTACGTAGACATCTGCAAACGCTACTTCCTAGTAAGGAAGTGTCGCATTTACATTCTCTTGAAAGGAATACGAGGTATACATGACACTTCGTAATGAATATTATATCTTATCATGAAACATAGAAGTGAGATGCGATATGACGATTTAAGAAGCATCAGAATTCTATTGCTTCGATACGTAGACATCTGCAAACGCTATTTCCTAGCAAGGTAGTGTCGCATTTACATTCCTTTGAAGCGAATACGATGTAGAGATAACACTGCACAATGAATATTATATCTTATAATGAAACATAGTAATGAGATGCGATATCGCGATTTTAGATGCATTAGAACTCTATTGCCTCGATGCGTAGATATCGGGAATCGCTATTTCCTAGCAAGGACGTGGCGCGTTTATATTCCTTTGAAGTGTGCACCATAGCCCTTCGCAATGATTATTATACCTTATCATGTAACATAGAAATAATATGCGATATCGCGTTCTAAAAAGCATTAGATCTCTATTGCTACGATACGTAGACATCTACAAACGCTATTTCCTAGCAACGAAGTGTCGCGTTTACATTCTTTTGAAGTGAATACGAGGTATGCATGACACTCCGCAATGAATATTATATCTTTTCATGAAACGTAGAAATGAGATGCGATATCAAGATTTAAAAAGCATTAGAACTCTATTGCTTCGTTACGTAGAAAATCTGCAAACGCTATTTAATGCAAGGAAGTATCGCATTCACATTCTATTGAAGTGACTACGAGGTATACATGACACATCGCAATGAATATTATATCTTATCATGAAACATAGGGATCAGATGCGATATCCCCTTTTAAGAAGCATTAGAACTCTATCGCTTCGATACGTAGACATCTGCAAACGCTATTTCCTGGCAAGGAAGTATCGCATTTACATTCAATTAAAGTGTATGCGAGGTATAAATGACACTTCGCAATAAATATCATATCTTATCACGAAACATAGAAGTGGGATGCGATTTCGCGATTTAAGAAGCATTAGAACTCTATTGCTACGATACGTAGACATCTACAAACGCTATTACCTAGCAAGGAAGTGACGCATTTACATTCATTTGAAGTGAATACGAAGTATAAATGACACTCCGCAATGAGTATTATATCTTATCCTAAAACATAGAAATGAGATGCGATATCTCGTTTTAAGAAACATTAGAACTCAATTTCTATAATACACAGATATCTGCAGACTCTTTTTCCTAGGAAGGAAGTGTCGCATTTACATTCTTCTGAAGTGAATACAATGTATAAATGACACTTAGCAATGAATATTATATCTTATCATGAAACACAGAAATGGGATGCGATATCGCGATTTAAGAAGCATTAGAAATCTATTGCATCGATACGGAGACATCTGTAAACGCTATTTCCTAGGAAGGAAGTGTCGCATTTACATTCATTTGAAGTGAATACGAGGAATACATGAAACTTCGCAATGAATATTATATCTTATCATGAAGCATAGAAATGAGATGCGATATCCCGTTTCAAGAAGCATTAGAACTTTATTGCTACGATACGTAGACATCTGCAAACGGTATTTCCTAGCAAGGATGTGTCGCATTTACATACTTTTTAAGTGAGTACGAGGTATACATAACACTCTACAATGAATATGATATCTTATCGTGAAGCATATATCTGGGAAGCGGTATCGCGTTTTAAGAAGCATTAGAACACTAATGCTTCGATACGTAAACATCTGCAGACGCTATTACCTCTGAAGGAAGTGTCGCATTTACAATCTGCTGAAGTGAATACGAGGTATACATAACAATCCACAATGAATATTATATTTTATCATGTAACGTAGAATTGAGGTGCGATATCGCGATTTAAGAAGCATTGGAATACTATTGCTTCGATACGTAGACATCTGCCAACGCTACTTCCTTGCAAGGATGTGTATCATTTACATTCTTTTGAAGTGAATACGAAGTATACATGACACTACGCAATGAATAATATATCATATAATGAATCATAGAAATGAGATGCGATATCGCGTTCTAAGAAGCATTATAACTCTGTCGCTTCGATACGTAGACATCTGCAAACGCTATTTCATATCAAGGAAGTGTTGCACTTACACTCTTTTGAAGTGATTACGAGGTATACATAACAGTCCACAATGAATATTATATCTTATCATGAAATACAGAAGTGTGATGCGATATCGCGATTTAAGAAGCACTGGAAACCTATTGCTTCGATACGTAGACGTCTGCAATCGCTATTTAATAGCAAGGAAGTGTCGCGTTAACATTCTTTTGAAGTGAATACGAGGTATACATAACACTCCAAATTGAATATTATATCATGACATGAAATATAGGAATGAGATACGATATCACGATATAAGAAGCATTAGAAAACTATTGCTTCGATACGGAGACATCTGCAAACGATATTTCCAAGGAAGGAAGTGTCGCATTTACATTCTTTTGAAGTGAATACGAGGTATACATAACACTTCACAATGAATGTTATATATCATCATGAAACATAGAAATGAGATGCGATGCCGCGTTTTGAGAAGGATTAGAACCCTAATGCTACGATACGTAGACATCTGCAAACACTAATTCCTAGCAAGCAAGTGTCGCATTTTCAATCTTTTGAAGTAAATACGAGGTATACATAACAATCCACAATGAATATTATATCTTATCATGTAACGTAGAATTGAGGTGCGATATCGCGATTTAAGAGGCATTGGAATACTATTGCTTCGATACGTAGACATCTGCTAACGCTGCTTCCTTGCAAGGATGTGTCGCATTTACATTCTTTTGAAGTGAATACGAAGTATACGTGACACTACGCAATGAATAATATATCTTATAATGAATCATAGAAATGAGATGCGATATGGCGTTTTAAGTAGCATCAGAACTCTATTGCTACGATTCGTAGACATCTACAGACGCTATTTCCTATCAAGGAAGTGTCGCATTTACATACTTTTGAAGTGAATACGAGGTATACATAACACTCCACAATGAATATTATATCTTATCATGAAGCATATAAATGAGGAGCGATTTCGCGTTTTAAAAAGCATTAGAACTCTATTGCTACGATACGTAGACATCTGCAAACGCTAATTCCTAGCAAGGAAATGTCGCATTTTCAATCTTTAGAAGTGAATACTAGGTATACATAACACTCCAGAATGAATATTATATCTTATCATGAAACATAGAAATGAGATGCGATATGACGATTTAAGAAGCATTAGAATTCTATTGCTTCGATACGTAGACATCTGCAAACGCTATTTCCTAGCAAGGTAGTGTCGCATTTACATTCTTTTGAAGCGAATACGAGGCATACATGACACTTCGCAATGAATATTATATCTTATCATGAAACATAGAAATGACATGCGATATCTCGTTATAAGAAGCATGATAACACGATTGCTACGATACGTAGACATCTGCAAACGCCTTTTCCTAGGAAGGAAGTGTCGCATTTACATTTATTTGAATTGCAGGCGAGGAATACATAACACTTCGCAATGAATATTGTATCTTATCATGAAACATAGAAGTGAGATGCCATATCGCGTTTTGAGAAGCATTAGAACTCTAATTGCTACGATACGTAGACATCTGCAAACGTTTTTTCCGTGCACGGAAGTGTCGCATTTTTATTCTTTTGTAGTGAATACGAGGCATACATGACACTTCGCAATGAATATGATATCTTATAATGAAACATAGAAATGAGATGCGATATCGCCTTGTAAGGAGCATTAGAACACTATTGCTTCGATACGTAGACATCAGCAAACGCTATTTCCCAGCAAGGAAGAGTGGCATTTACATTCTTTTGATGTGAATACGAGGTATACATGACACTTCGCAATGAATATTACATCGTATCATGAAACATAGGAATGAGATGCGACATCTCGTATTGAGAAGCATTAGAACTCTATTGCTACGATACGTAGACATCTGCAAACGCCATTTCCTAGGAAGGAAATGTCGCATTTACATTCTCTTGAAGTAAATGTGATGTATACATAACATTGCACAATGAATATTATATCTTATCGTGAAACATAGAAATGACATGCGATATCGCGATTTAAGGTGCATTAGAATTCCATTGCTTCGATACGTAGACATCTGCAAACGCTACTTCCTAGCAAGGAAGTGTAGCATTTACACCCTTTTGAAGTGAATACGAGGTATACATGACACTTGGCAATTAATATTGTATCTTATAATGAAACATGGAAATGAGTTGCGATATCTCGTTTTAAGAAGCATTAGAACTCTGTTGCTTCGATACGCAGACATCTGCAAACGCTATTTCCTAGCAAGGCAGTTTCGCATTTACATTCTTTTGAAGTGAATTTGAGGTATACATAACACTCCACAATGAATATTATATCTTATCATGAAACTTAGAAATGAGATGCGATATCGCGATTTAAAAAGCACTAGAACTCTATTGCTACGATACGTAGACATCTGCAAACGCTATTTCCAAGCAAGGAAGTGTCGCATTTACATTCTTTTGAAGTGAATACGAAGTATACATGACACTCCGCAATGAATATTATATCTTATAATGAAACATGGAAATGAGTTGCGATATCTCGTTTTAAGGAGCATTAGAACACTGTTGCTTCGATACGCAGACATCTGCAAACGCTATTTCCTAGCAAGGCAGTTTCGCATTTACATTCTTTTGAAGTGAATTCGAGGTATACATAACACTCCACAATGAATATTATATCTTATCATGAAACTTAGAAATGAGATGCGATATCGCGATTTAAAAAGCACTAGAACTCTATTGCTTCGATACGTAGACATCTGGAAACGTTATCTCCTAGAAAGCAAGTGTCGCATTTACATTCATTTAAAGTGTAGACGAGGAAAATATAACACTTCGCTATGAATATTATATATTATCATGAGACTTAGTAATGAGATGCGACATCTTCTTTTATGAAGCAATAGAACTCTATTGTTTCGATACCTAGACATCTGGAAACGCAATTACCTAGAAAGGAAGTGTCGCATTTACATTCTTTTGAAGTGAATGCGAGATATTCATGACACTTCGCAATGAATACTATATCTTATCATGAAACATAAAAATGAGATGCGAAATCTCGTTTTAAGAAGCATTAGAACTCAATTGCTTCGATACGTAGACATCTGCCAACGCTATTTTCTACCAAGGAAGTGTCGCATTTACATTCATTTGAATTGTATGCGAGGAATACATGACACTTCGCAATGAATATTATATCTTATCATGAAACATGGAAATGAGATGCGATATCGTGTTTTAGGAACCATTAGAACTCTGTTGCTTCGATACGTAGACATCTGTGAACGCTATTTCCTAGCAGGAAAGTGTCGCATTTACATTATTTTGAAGTGAATGCGAGATATACATAACATTGCACAATGGATATTATACCTTATCATGAAACATAGCGATGAGATGCAATATCGCGATTTAAGATGCATTATAACTTTAGTGCTTCGATACGTAGACGTCTGCAAACGCTATTTCCTAGCAAGGCAGTGTCGCATTTACATTCTTTTGAAGCGAATGCGAGGTATACATAACATTGCACAATGAATATTATATATTATCATGAAACAGAGAATTGAGATGCGATATCGCGATATAAGATGCACTAGAACCTTATTGCTTCGATACGTAGACATCTGCAAACGCTATTTCCTAGCAAGGAAGTGTCGCATTTACATTCATTCGAAGTGAACACGAGGAATACATGAAACTTCGCAATGAATATTATATCTTATCATGAAGCATAGAAATGTGATGTGATATCGCGTTTTAAGTAGCATCAGAACTCTATTGCTACGATACGTAGGCATCTGCAAACGCTATTTCCTAGCAAGGAACTGTCGCATTTACATTCTTCTGAAGTGAATACAAGGTATACATGACACTTCGCAATTAATATTATATCTTATCTTGAATCATAGAAATGAGATGCGATATCCCGTTTCAAGAAGCATTAGAACTCTATTGCTTCGATACGTAGACATCTGCAATCGCTATTTCCTAGCAAGGAAGTGTCGCATTTACATTCATTTGAAGTGTATGCGAGGTATACATAACACTTCGCAATGAATATTGTATCTTATCATGAAACATGGAAGTGAGGTGCGATATTGCGTTTTAAGAAGCATTAGAACTCTATTGCTACGATCAGTAGACATCTGCAAACGCTATTTCCTTGCAAGGATGTGTCGCATATACATTCATCTGAAGTGAATACGAGGTATACATAACACTCCACTATGAATATTATATCTTATCATGAAACATAGAAATGAGATGCTATATGGCGATATAAGAAGCGTTAGAACTCTATTGCTTCGATACGTAAGCATCTGCAAACGCTACTTCCTAGCAAGGAAGTGTCGCATTTACGTTCATTTGAAGTGTATGCGAGTTATACATAACACTCCACGATGAATATTATACCTTACCACGACACATAGAAATTAGATGCGTTATCGCGATTTAAGAAGCATTAGAACTCTATTGCTTCGGTACGTAGACATCTGGAAACGCTATTTCCTAGAAAGGAAGTGTCGCATTTACATTTATTTCATGTGTAGACGAGGAATACATAAGACTTCGCAATGAATATAATATCTTATCATGAAACATAGAAATGAGATGCGATATCGCGATTTAATATGCATTAGAACACTATTGCTACGATACGTGGAAATCTGCAAACGCTATTTCCTAGCAAGGAAGTGTCGCATTTACAGTCATTTGAGTAGTATGCGAGGTATACATGACACTCCACTATGAATATTATATCATATCATGAGACATAGAAATGAGATGCGATATCGCGATTTAAGAATCATTAGAACTCCATTGCTACGAAACGTAGACATCTGCAAACGCTATTTCCTAGGAAGGAAGTGCCGCATTTACATCCATTTGAAGTGAATACGAGGAATACGTGAAACTTCGCAATGAATATTGTGTCCTATCATGAAACATAGAAATGTGATGTGATATCGCGCTTTAAGATGCTTTAGAACTCTATTGCTACGATACGCAGAAATCTGCAAACGCTATTTCCTAGCAAGGAAGTGTCGCATTTACATTGTTTTGAAGTGAAAACGAGGTATACATAACACTTGGCAATTAATATTGTATCTAATCATGAAACATAGAAATGAGATGCGATATCGCGTTTTAAGAGGAATTAGAACGCTATTGCTACGATACATAGATATGTGCAAACGCTACTTCCTAGGAAGGCAGTGTCGCATTTACATTATTCTGAAGTGCATACGAGGTATACATGACACTCCGCAATGAATATTATATCTTATCATGAAACATAGAAGTGAGATGCGATATCGCTATCTAAGAAGCAGTAGATCTCTATTTCTTCGATACGTAGACATCTGCCAACGCTATTTCCTGGCAAGGAAGTGTCGCATTTACATTCATTTGAAGTGTATGCGACGTATACAATACACTTCGCAATGAATATTATATCTTATCATGTAACATAGAAACGAGATGCGATATCGCGTTTTGAGAAGCATTAGAACACTATTGCTACGATATGTAGATATCTGCAAACGCTATTTCCTAGCAAGGAAGTGTCGTATTTACATTCTTTTGATGTGAATATGGGGTATACATAACACGGCACAATGAATATTATATCTTATCATGAAACATAGAAATGAGATGCGATATGACGATTTAAGATGCATTATAACTTTATTGCTACGATACGTAGACATCTGCAAACGCTATTTCCTAGCATGGAAGTGTCGCATTTATATTCTTTTGAAGTGAATACGATTTTATACATGACACTTCGCAATGAATATTATACGCTATCATGAAACATAGATATGAGGTGCGATATCGCGTTTTGAGAAGCATTAGAACTCTATTGCTTCGATACGGAGACATCTGCAAACGCCATTTCCTAGCAAAGAAGTGTCGCATTTACATTCTTTTGAAGTGAATACGAGGTATACATGTCACTTCGCAATGAATATTATATCTTATCATGAAACATAGTAATTAGATGCGATATCGCGATAAAAGAATCATTAGATCTCTATTGCCACGATATGTAGACATCTGCGAACGCTATATCCTAGCAAGGAAGTGTCGCATTTACATTCTTCTGAAGTGTAGACGAGGTATACATGATACTTCGCAATGAGTATTATATCTTATCATGTAACATAGAAATGAGATGCGATATGACGATTTAAGAAGCATTAGAACTCTACTGCTTCGATACGTAGACATCTGCAAACGCTATTTCCTAGCAAGGAAGTGTCGCATTTACATTCTTTCGAAGTGAATACGAGATATACACAACACTCCACAATGAATATTATATCTTATCATGAAACATGGAAATGAGATGCGATATCTCGTATTAAGAAGCATTAGAACTCTCTAGCTTCGATACGTAGACAACTGCAAACGCTACTTCCTAGCAAGGAAGTGTCGCAGTTACATTCATTTGAAGTGAATATGAGGAGTACATAACACTCCACAATGAATATTATATCTTATCAGGAAACATAGAAATGGGATGCGACATCACGTTTTAAGAAGCACTAGAACTCTATTGTTTCGATGCGTAGACATCTGGAAACGCTATTTCCTAGCAAGGGAGTGTCGCTCTTGCATTCTTTTGAACTGAAAACGAGGTATACCTGACTCTTCGCAATGAATATTATATCTTATCGTGAAACGTTGAAATGAGATGCGATATCGCATTTTAAAAAGCGTTAGAACACTATTGCTTCGATACGTACACATCTGCAAACGCTATTTCCTAGCAAGGAAGTGCCGCATTTACATTCATTTGAAGTGTATGCGAGGTATTAGCGACACTTCGCAAAGAATATTCTATCTTATCATGAAAAATAGAAATGAGATGCGATATCTTGTTTTAAGAATCTTTAGAACTCTATTGCTACGATACGTAGACATCTGCAAACGCTATTTCCTAGCATGGAAGTGTCGCATTTACATTCTTTTGAAGTGAATACGAGGTATGCATATCACTCCACAATGAATATTATATCTTATCAGTAAGCTTATAAATGGGGAGCGAATTGGGGTTTAGGAAGCATTAGAACCCTATTGCTTCGTTACGTAGACATCTGCCATCGCTATTTCCTAGCATGGAAATGTCGCATTTACATTCATTTGAAGTGTATGCGAGGTATACATGACACTTCGCAATGAATATTATCACTTATCATGAACCATAGAAGTGAGATGCGATATCACGTTTTAAGAAGCATTAGAACTCTATTGCTTCGATACGTGGACATCTGGAAACGCTACTTAATGGCAAGGAAGTGTCGCATTTACATTCTTTTGAAGTGAATACGAGGTATATAAACAATCCACAATGAATATTATATCTTATCATGAAACATAGATATGAGATACGACATCGCGTTTTAAGAAGCATTAGAACTCCATTGCTTCGATACGTGGACATCTGGAAACGTTATTTCCAAGCAAGGAAGTGTCGCACTTGCATTCTTTTGAAGTGAATATGATGTATACATGACACTTCGCAATGAATATTATATCTTACAACGAAACATAAAAATGAGATGCGATATCGCGTTTTAAGAAGCATTAGAACTCTATTGCTACGATACGTAGAAATCTGCAGACGCTATTTCCTAGCAAGGAAGTGTCGCATTTACATTCTTTTGAAGTGAATACGAGGTATTGTCACGTCCCGAGGTGCGGTTGCGCTCGCAACGGTGGCACAAAGTCGTAACCGTTCCCGAAAATAACGCGAAGTGCGTCCGGACCGGGTTCGTTGGCGTTTCGGACTCGACAAAACGATAATTAACACTAACCTTACCTTGCGAAGGCTTGATTCCGCTGTCTGATTTCTCTTTCCAGGTACCTGGGGCGCCTTGGATCCGCAACCGGGATGGCGGCGGCGTACGGCTGGAACGGGGGTACGTCTACGGGAATAAGCGTCCAGGCGGGTTGACTCCGGCTGGCAGGTATCGGCGTTTGGCCCTGACGATTGGCGACTCGTACGGGTCGTGCGGCGATGGAAACCTCCTTCACAGGAACCAGGACTCGAACGTAGGAAATTGAATATTCTGGTGCATCACCCACGTATTCCCGTGCGAGACGACGAATGAACTCTCTCCTCCCCGCGCGTCGTGTACGCTTTGTCGGAGGTGCAAGGCTCATCGAGAATACTTGAACTTCGGTGGAGTACGGCGCGGCTAAGCGTTGGTTCGCTCTAGCTTACCGGGATCGACCTGGGCGCAAGATATTCGGTACACGGTAGAAGTGAGGATGGAGCAACAAAGCGCTGGTTCGCTCTAGTCGTCGAGCCTCAAGACTATCGCAGATGAGATATAGAATTAGAATAATCGCGAGCGTACCCGTGGATTAGAATTAAGGAATTGTATTTGAACTCGAATAAAGATACTTTGAATCTGGTAAAAATAACTATACTCTATGATTTCACTATACTAGATACACTTGACTAAATTCTAAGTTACTGACTAACGATTACAATGAGAATTTGAAATAGTATGAAGTATCGAATGGACTCCGCTATGGGAGTATGGATAGAGACGAATGCATTAGAGCTAATTGCTCGTTGCGAATGAGCCTATTGCTCGGATCGAAAGTGCATCGTTCGGATGCTGGATTAGAACTCCTCGGTTCGGAGGCGAGTTAGGAACCCTTCGGTTCGGAGGTGAGATAGGAACTGACTCTCGGATCTCGCGTCCGCGACCTCCTCGGGTCGCGCGGCGCGCGAGTCGCTGGGCCCTCGCGGTGGGGCGGACGGTCGGAGTAGGGCGGCCGCTCGGCCCTCGCGGTGGGGCGGCCGTTCGGAGTGGGGCGCGGCCCGCGTTAAGCGTGAGCCGCGAGCGTCGAGTCTGCGCGCGAGTGCAACGGAACATAACCGTGCATGAATGAAATATATACATGTATTTACTTAAATCTAGGTGTGTGTTGATGTGTATGTACATAGGTGAGTAATGTGTTTATTCTAATCCCACATGTACGAGAAGTACGTATAGGGCTTCGTGATCGCTGGGGATTCGACCCAGTATGTGTCGGAGAGCTCCTCGCCCTCGTAATACGGGGTGAAGTCCTCCCCCTCGTGTGTGGAGATCGCGCGTGGGCGCGGCATGCTGCATCCCTCTTCCCTCTCGTACCTTTGTCTCCTTCTGTACGGACGGCGAGTCGGCGGGTGGCCCGTGTGCAGGGGCTCCGGATACGGATGCTGGGGATGATGAGGTGGACGCCGGAGGGTGGCAGGCGGTACGCCTGACGTTACAGTATACACATCACTCCACAATAAATATTCTATCTTATCAGTAAGCATATAAATGGGGAGCGATTTGGGGTTTAGGAAGCATTAGAACCCTATTGCTTCGTTACGTAGACATCTGCCATCGCTATTTCCTTGCAAGGAAATGTCGCATTTACATTCATTTGAAGTGAATTCGAGGTATACATAACACTCCACAATGAATATTATATCTTATCATGAGACATGGAAATGAGATGCTATATCGCGTTTTAAGAAGCATTTGAACGCTATTGCTTCGATATGTAGACATCTGCAAACGCTATTTCCTAGGAAGGAAGTGTCGCATTTACATTCATTTGTACTGTATGCGAGGTATACATAACACTTCGCAATGAATATTATATCATAGCATGAAACATAGAAATGAGATGCGATATCGCGTTTTAAGAAGCATTAGAACTCTATTGCTACGATACGTAGATATCTGGAAACGTTATTTCCTAGCAAGGAAGTGCCGCATTTACATTCTTTTCAAGTGAGTACGAGGTATACATGACACTCCGCAATGAATATTATATCTTCTCATGAAACATAGAAATGAAATGCGACATCTCGTTTTAAGAAGCATTAGAACTCTATTGTTTCGATACCTAGACATCTGGAAACTCTATTTCCTAGCATGGAGGTGTCGCATTTACATTCATTTGAAGTGTATGCGAGGTATACATGACGCTTCGCAACGAATATTATATTATATCATGAGACATAGAAATGAGATTCTATATCGCGTGTTAAGAAGCATTTGAACGCTATTGCTTCGATACGTAGACATCTGCAAACGCTATTTCCTAGCATCGAAGTGTCGCATTTACATTCATTTGAAGTGTATGCGAGGTATACATGACACTTCGCAATGTATACTATATCTTATCATGAAACATAGAAATGAGATGCGATATCGCGATTTAAAAAGCATTAGAACTCTATTGCTACGATACGCAGGCATCTGCAATCCCTATTTCCTAGCAAGGAATTGTCGCATTTACATTCTTTTGAAGTAAATACGAGGTAGACATGACACTTCGCAATGAATATTATATCTTATCATGAAACATAGAAATGGGATGCGATATCGCGTTTTTAGAAGCATTAGAAAACAATTGCTACGATACGTAAACATCTGCAAACGCCATTTCCTAGCAAGGACGTGTCGCATTTACATTCTTTTAATGTGAATACGAGGTATACATGACACTCCACAATGAATATTATACCTTATCACGATATATAGAAATGAGATATCGCGATTTAAGAAGCATTAGAAATCTATTGCTTCGATACGTAGACATCTGGAAACGCTAGTTCCTAGCAAGGAAGTGTCGCATTTACATTCTTTTGAAGTGAATACGAGGTATACATGACACTTCGCAAAGAATATTATATCTTATATTGAAACATAGAAATGTGATGCGATATCGCGTTTTGAGATGCTTTAGAACTCTAATTCTACGATACGTACATTACATCTGCAAAAGCTATTTCCTAGCAATGAAGTGTCGCATTTAAATTCGTATGAAGTGTATGCGAGGTATACAGGACACTTCGCAATGAATATTATATCTTATCGTGAGACATAGAAATGAGATGCGATATCGCGTTTTAAGAAGCATTTAAGCTCTATTGCTTCGATACGTAGACATCTGCAAACGCTATTTCCTAGCAAGGATGTGTCGCACATTACATTCATTTGACGTGTATGCGAGGAATACATGGCAATTCGCAATGAATATTATATGTTATCATGAAACATAGAAATTAGGAGCGATATTGCGATTAAAGAAGAATTAATACCCTATTGCTTCGATACGAATACATCTGCAAACGCTACTTCCTGGCAAGGAAGTGCCGCATTTACATTATTTTGAAGTGAATACGAGGTATACATGACACTTCGCAATGAATATTATATCTTATCATGAAACATAGAAATGAGTTGCGATATCTCGTTTTGAGAAGCATTAGAACTCTATTGTTTCGATACCTAGACATCTGGAAACGCTACTTCCTAGCAAGGAAGTGTCGCATTTACATTCATTTGTAGTGTATCCGAGGTATACATAACGCTTCGCAATGAATATTATTTCTTATCATGAAACATAGAAATGAGATGCGACATCTCGTTTTAAGAAGCATTAGAACTCCATTGTTTCGACACCTAGACATCTGGAAAAGCTATTTCCTAGCAAGGGAGTGTCGCATTTACATTCATTTGTAATGTATCCGAGGTATACATAACGCTTCGCAATGAATATTATTTCTTATCATGAAACATAGAAATGAGATGCGACATCTCGTTTTAGGAAGCATTAGAACTCCATTGTTTCGACACCTAGACATCTGGAAAAAAGCTATTTCCTAGCAAGGAAGTGTCGCATTTACATTCTTTTGAAGTGAATACGAGGTTAACATAACACTCCACAATGAATATTATATCTTATCATGAAACATTGAAATGAGATGCGATATCGCGATTTATGATGCGTTAGAATTCTATTGCTTCGATACGTAGACATCTGCAAACGCTATTTCGTTGCAAAGCAGTGTCGCATTTACATTCTTTTGAAGCGAATACGAGGTATGCATAGCAATCCACAATGAATATTATATCTTATCACGAAATATAGAAATGAGTTGCGATATCGCGATTTAAGAAGCATTAGAACTCTATTGTTTTGATACGTAGACATCTGGAAACGCTATTTCCTTGCAAGGATGTGTCGCATTTACATTCCTTTGAAGTGAATACAACGTATACATGACACTTCGCAATGAATATTATATCTTATCATGAAGCATAGATATGGGATGCGATATCCCGTTTTAAGAAGCATTAAAACTCTATTGCTTCGGTACGTAGAGACCTGCAAACGCTATATCCTAGGAAGGAACTGTCTCATTTACATTCATTTGAAGTGTATGCGAGGTATAAGTGACATTTCGCAACGAATATTATATCTCATCATGAAACATAGAAATTAGATGCGATATCGCGTTTTAAGGAGCATTAGCAGTCTATTGCTACGATGCGTAGACATCTGCAAACGCTACTTCCTAGCAAGGAAGTGTCGCACTTACATTCACTGAATTGTATACCAGGTATACGTAACACTTCGCAATGAGTATTATAGCTTATCATGAAGCATAGAAATGAGATGCGATATCCCGTTTTAAGAAGCATTAGAACTCTATTGCTACGATACGTAGACAACTGCAAACGCTACTTCCTAGCAAGGAAGTGTCGCACTTACATTCACTGAATTGTATACCAGGTATACGTAACACTTCGCAATGAGTATTATAGCTTATCATGAAGCATAGAAATGAGATGCGATATCGCGTTTCAAGAAGCATTAGAACTCTATTGCTTCGAAGCGTAGACATCTGCAAACGCCATTTCCTAGCAAGGAAGTGACGCATTATCATTCTTTTGAAGTAAGTACGAGGTATACATAACACTCCGCAATGAATATTACATCTTATCATGATACATTGAAATGAGATGCGATATCGCGTTTTGAGAAGCATTAGTACTCTAATGCTACGATACGTAGACATCTGCAAACGCTATTTCCTAGCAAGGAAGTGTCGCATTTACATTCATTTGAAGTGTATGCGAGGTATACAAGACACTTCGCAATGAATATTACATCTTATCATGATACATTGAAATGAGATGCGATATCGCGTTTTAAGAAGCATTAGATCTCTAATGCTACGATACGTAGACATCTGCAAACGCTACTTCCTAGCAAGGAAGTGTCGCATTTACATTCATTTGAAGTGTATGCGAGGTATACAGGACATTTCGCAATGAATATTATATCTTATCATGAAACATAGAAATGAGATGCGATATCGCGTTTTGAGAAGCACTAGAACTCCAATGCTACGATACGCAGACATCTGCAAATGCTATTTCCTAGCAAGGAAGTGTCGCATTTACATTATTTTGAAGTGAATACGAGGTATACGTGACACTTCGCAATGAATATTATATCTTATCGTAAAACATAGAAATGTGATGCGATATCGCGTTTTGAGAAGCATTAGTACTCTAATGCTACGATACGTAGACATCTGCAAACGCTATTTCCTAGCAAGGAAGTGTCGCATTTACATTCATTTGAAGTGTATGCGAGGTATACATGACACTTCGCAATGAATATTATATCTTATCATGAAACATAGGAATGAGATGCGATATCGCGTTTTAAGAAGCATTAGATCTCTATTGCTACGATACGGAGATATCTGCAAACGAATATTTCCTAGCAAAGAAGTGTCGCATTTACATTTTTTTGTAGTGCAGACGAGATATACATATCACTGCACAATGAATATTATATCTTATCATGAAACATAGAAATGAGAAGCGATATCGCGATTTAAGAAACATTAGAACTCTAATGCTACGATACGTAGACGTCTGCAAACGCTATTTCCTAGCAAGGAAGTGTTGCATTTACATTCTTTTGAAGCGAATACGAGGTATACATAACACTCCACAATGAATATTATATCTTATCATGAAACATAGAAATGAGATGCGATATCGCGTTTTGATAAGCAATAGAACACTAATGCTACGATACGTAGACATCTGCAAACGCTATTTCCTAGCAAGGGAGTGTCGCATTTACATTCTTTTGAAGTGAATACGAGGTTATGACAGCATTCCGCAATGAATATTATATCTTATAATGAAACATAGAAATGAGATCCGATATCGCGATTTAAGCAGCATTAGGACTCTATTGCTTCGATACGTAGACATCTGCAAACGCTATTTCCTAGCAAGGAAGTGTCGTATTTACATTGTTTTGAAGTGAATACGAGGTATACATGAACACTTCGCAATGAATATTGTATCTTATCATGAAACATAGAAATGAGATGCGATATCGCGTTTTAAGAAGAATTAGAACCCTATTGCTACGATACATAGACATCTGCAAACGCTATTGCCTAGCATGGAAGTGACGCATTATCATTCTTTTGAAGTGAATACGAGGTATACATAACACTGCACAATGAATATTATATCTTATCATGAAACAAAGAAATGAGAAGCGATATCGCGATTTAAGAAGCATTTGGACTCTACTGCTTCGATACGTAGCCATCTGCAAACGTTATTTCCTAGCAAGGAAGTGTCGCATTTACATTCTCTTGAAGTGAATACGAGGTATACATAACACTGCACAATGAATAATATATCTTATAATGAAACATAGAAATGAGATGCGATATCGCGATTTTAGAAGCATTAGAAATCTATTGCTTCGATACGTAGACATCTGCAAACGCTACTTCCTAGCAAGCAAGTTACGCATTTACATTGTTTTGAAGTGAATACGAGGTATACATGACACTTCGCAATGAATATTGTATCTCATCATGAAACATACAAATGAGATGCGATATCGCGTTTTAAGAAGAATTGGAGCCCTATTTCTACGATACGTAGACAACTGCAAACGCTATTACCTAGCAAGGAAGTGTCGCATTTACATTGTTTTGAAGCGAATACGAGGTATACATAACACTGCACAATGAATATTATATCTTGTCATGAAACATAGAAATGAGATGCGATATCGCGATTTAAGAAGCATTAGAACTATATTGCTTCGATACGTATACATCTGCAGACGCTACTTCCTAGCAAGGAAGTGTCGCATTTACATTCTTTTGAAGTGTAGACGAGATATACATAACACTGCACAATAAATATTATATCTTATCACGAAACATAGAAATGATATGCGATATCGCTTTTTAAGAAGCGTTAGAACGCTACTGCTACGATACGTAGACATCTGCAAACGCTATTTCCTAGAAAGGAAGTGTAGCATTTACATTGTTCTGAAGTGAATACGAGGTATACATGACATTTGGCAATTAATATTGTATCTTATCATGAAACATAGAAACGAGATGCGATATCGCGTCTTAAGAGGAATTAGAACTCTAATGCTACGATACGTAGACATCTGCAGACGCTACTTCCTAGCAAGGAAGTGTCGCATTTACATTCTTTTGAAGTGTAGACGAGATATACATAACACTGCACAATAAATATTATATCTTATCACGAAACATAGAAATGAGATGCGATATCGCTTTTTAAGAAGCGTTCGAACGCTACTGCTACGATACGTAGACATCTGCAAACGCTATTTCCTAGAAAGGAAGCGTCGCATTCATATTCTTTTGAAGTGAATACGAGGTATACATAACACTCCACATCGAATATTATATCTTATCATGAAACATAGAAATGAGATGCGATATGGCTATTTAAGAAGCATTAGAACTCTATTGCTTCTATACGTAGACATCTGCAAACGTAACTTCCCAGCAAGGAAGTGTCGCATTTACATTCTCTTGAATGTAATACGAGGTATACATGACACTTCGTAATGGATATTATATCTTATCATGAAACATAGAAATGAGATGCGATATTGCGATTTAAGAAGCAGTAGATCTCTATTTCTTCGATACGTAGACATCTGCCAACGCTATTTCCTAGCAAGGAAGTGTCGCATTTACATTCTTTTGAAGTGTAGACGAGATATACATAACACTGCACAATAAATATTATATCTTATCACGAAACATAGAAATGAGATGCGATATCGCTTTTTAAGAAGCGTTCGAACGCTACTGCTACGATACGTAGACATCTGCAAACGCTATTTCCTAGAAAGGAAGCGTCGCATTCATATTCTTTTGAAGTGAATACGAGGTATACATAACACTCCACATCGAATATTATATCTTATCATGAAACATAGAAATGAGATGCGATATGGCTATTTAAGAAGCATTAGAACTCTATTGCTTCTATACGTAGACATCTGCAAACGTAACTTCCCAGCAAGGAAGTGTCGCATTTACATTCTCTTGAATGTAATACGAGGTATACATGACACTTCGTAATGGATATTATATCTTATCATGAAACATAGAAATGAGAAGCGATATGGCGATTTAAGAAGCATTAGAAATCTAATGCTACGATACGTAGACGTCTGCAAACGCTATTTCCTAGCAAGGAAGTTATGCATTTACATTCTTTTGAAGCGAATACGAGGTATACATAACACTCCACAATGAATATTATATCTTATCATGAAACATAGAAATGAGATGCGATATCGCGTTTTGATAAGCAATAGAACACTAGTGCTACGATACGTAGACATCTGCTAACGCTATTTCCTAGCAAGGGAGAGTCGCATTTACATTCTTTTGAAGTGAATACGAGGTTATGACAGCACTCCGCAATGAATATTATATCTTATAATGAAACATAGAAATGAGATGCGATATCGCGATTTAAGCAGCATTTGGACTCTATTGCTTCGATACGTAGCCATCTGCAAACGTTATTTCCTAGCGAGGAAGAGTCGCATTTACATTCTCTTGAAGTCAATACGAGGTATACATAACACTGCACAATGAATAATATATCTTGTAATGAAACATAGAAATGAGATGCGATATCGCGATTTTAGAAGCTTTAGAAATCTATTGCTTCGATACGTAGACATCTGCAAACGCTATTTCCTAGCAAGCAAGTTACGCATTTACATTGTTTTGAAGTGAATACGAGGTATACATGACACTTCGCAATGAATATTGTATCTCATCATGAAACATACAAATGAGATGCGATATCGCGTTTTAAGAAGAATTGGAGCTCTATTTCTACGGTACGTAGACATCAGCGGACGCTATTTCCTAGCAAGGAAGTGTCGCATTTACATTCTTTTGAAGTGTAGACGAGATATACATATCACTTCGCAATGAATATTATATCTTATCATGAAACATAGAAATGAGATGCGATATTGCGATTTAAGAAGCAGTAGATCTCTATTGCTTCGATACGTAGACATCTGCCAACGCTATTTCCTAGCAAGGAAGTGTCGCATTTACATTCATTTGAAGTGTATGCGAGGTATACAAGACACTTCGCAATGAATATTATATCTTATCATGAAACGTAGGAATGAGATGCGTTATCGCGTTTTGAGTAGCATTAGATCTCTAATGCTACGATACGTAGACATCTGCAGACGCTATTTCCTAGCAAGGAAGTGTCGTATTTACATTTTCTTGAAGTGTAGACGAGATATACATATCACTGCACAATGAATATTATATCTTATCATGAAACATAGAAATGAGAAGCGATATCGCTATTTTAGAAGCATTAGAGCTCTAATGCTACGATACGTAGACTTCTGCAAACGCTATCTCCTAGCAAGGAAGTGTTGCATTTACATTCTTTTGAAGCGAATACGAGGTATACATAACACTCCACAATGAATATTATATCTTATCATGAAACATAGAAATGAGATGTGATATCGCGTTTTGATAAGCAATAGAAAACTAATGCTACGATACGTAGACATCTGCAAACGCTATTTCCTAGCAAGGAAGTGTCGCATTTACATTCTTTTGAAGTGTAGACGAGATATACATAACACTGCACAATAAATATTATATCTTATCACGAAACATAGAAATGAGATGCGATATCGCTTTTTAAGAAGCGTTAGAACCCTACTGCTACGATACGTAGACATCTGCAAACGCTATTTCCTAGAAAGGAAGCGTCGCATTCATATTCTTTTGAAGTGAATACGAGGTATACATAACACTCCACATCGAATATTATATCTTATCATGAAACATAGAAATGAGATGCGATATGGCTATTTAAGAAGCATTAGAACTCTATTGCTTCGATACGTAGACATCTGCAAACGTAACTTCCCAGCAAGGAAGTGTCGCATTTACATTCTCTTGAATGTAATACGAGGTATACATGACACTTCGTAATGGATATTATATCTTATCATGAAACATAGAAATGAGATGCGATATTGCGATTTAAGAAGCAGTAGATCTCTATTTCTTCGATACGTAGACATCTGCCAACGCTATTTCCTAGCAAGGAAGTGTCGCATTTACATTCATTTGAAGTGTATGCGAGGTATACAAGACACTTCGCAATGAATATTATATCTTATCATGAAACGTAGGAATTAGATGCGTTATCGCGTTTTGAGTAGCATTAGATCTCTAATGCTACGATACGTAGACATCTGCAGACGCTATTTCCTAGCAAGGAAGTGTCGTATTTACATTTTTTTGAAGCGTAGACGAGATATACATATCACTGCACAATGAATATTATATCTTATCATGAAACATAGAAATGAGAAGCGATATCGCGATTTAAGAAGCATTAGAAATCTGATGCTACGATACGTAGACGTCTGCAAACGCTATTTCCTAGCAAGGAAGTGTTGCATTTACATTCTTTTGAAGCGAATACGAGGTATACATAACACTCCACAATGAATATTATATCTTATCATGAAACATAGAAATGAGATGCGATATCGCGTTTTGATAAGCAATAGAACCCTAATGCTACGATACGTAGACATCTGCAAACGCTATTTCCTAGCAAGGAAGTGTCGCATTTACATTCTCTTGAAGTGAATACGAGGTATACATAACACTGCACAATGAATAATATATCTTATAATGAAACATAGAAATGAGATGCGATATCGCGTTTTAAGAAGAATTGGAGCTCTATTTCTACGATACGTAGACATCTGCAGACGCTATTTCCTAGCAAGGAAGTGTCGCATTTACATTCTTTTGAAGTGTAGACGAGATATACATATCACTGCACAATGAATATTATATCTTATCATGAAACATAGAAATGAGATGCGATTTCGCGATTTAAGAAGCATTAGAACCCTAATGCTACGATACGTAGACATCTGCCAAAGCTATTTCCTAGCAAGGAAGTGTAGCATTTACATTGTTTTGAAGTGAATACGAGGTATACATGACACTTCGCAATGAATATTGTATCTTATCATGAAACATACAAATGAGATGCGATATCGCGTTTTAAGAAGAATTAGAACTCTGCTTCTACGGTACGTAGACATCTGCAGACGCTATTTCCTAGCAAGGAAGTGTCGCATTTACATTCTTTTGAAGTGTAGACGAGATATACATATCACTGCACAATGAATATTATATCTTATCATGAAACATAGAAATGAGATGCGATATCGCGATTTAAGAAGCATTAGAACTCTAATGCTACGATACTTAGACATCTGCTAACGCTATTTCCTAGCAAGGAAGTGTAGCATTTACAATCTTTTGAAGTGAATACGAATTATACATGACACTTGCCAATTAATATTGTATCTTATCATGAAACATAGAAATGAGATGCGATGTCGCGTTTTAAGACGCGTTAGAACTCTATTGCTACGATACGTAGACATCTGCAGACGCTATTTCCAAGCAAGGGAGTGTCGCATTTACATTCATTTAAAGTGTATGCAAGGTATACGTGACACTTCGAAATGATTATTATATATTATCACGAAACATAGAGAGGAGATGCGATATCGCGTTTTGAGAAGCATTGGAACACAAATGCTACGATACGTAGACATCTGCAAACGCTATGTCCTAGCAAGGGAGTGTCGCATTTCCATTCCTTTGAAGTGAAGACGAGGTTATGACAACACTCCACAATGAATATTATACCTTATCATGAAACATAGAAATGAGAAGCGATATCGCGATTTAAGAAGCATTAGAAATCTAATGCTACGATACGTAGACGTCTGCAAACGCTATTTCCTAGCAAGGAGGTGTTGCATTTACATTCTTTTGAAGCGAATACGAGGTATACATAACACTCCACAATGAATATTATATCTTGTCATGAAACATAGAAATGAGATGTGATATCGCGTTTTGATAAGCAATAGAACACTAATGCTACGATACGTAGACATCTGCAAACGCTATTTCCTAGCAAGGGAGTGTCGCATTTACATTCTTTTGAAGTGAATACCAGGTTATGACAGCACTCCGCAATGAAAATTATATCTTATAATGAAATATAGAAATGAGATGCGATATCGCGATTTAAGCAGCATTAGGACTCTATTGCTTCGATACGTAGACATTTGCAAACGCTATTTCCTAGCAAGGAAGTGTCGCATTTACATTGTTTTGAAGTGAATACGAGGTATACATGACACTTCGCAATGAATATTGTATCTTATCATGAAACATAGAAATGAGATGCGATATCGCGTTTTACAAAGAATTAGAACCCTATTGCTTCGATACGTAGCCATCTGCAAACGTTATTTCCTAGCGAGGAAGTGTCGCATTTCCATTCTCTTGAAGTGAATACGAGGTATACATAACACTGTACAATGAATAATATATCTTATAATGAAACATAGAAATGAGATGCGATATCGCGATTTTAGAAGCATTAGAAACCTATTGCTTCGATACGTAGGCATCTGCAAACGCTATTTTTTAGCAAGCAAGTTACGCATTTACATTGTTTTGAAGTGAATACGAGGTATACATGACACTTCGCAATGAATATTGTATCTCATCATGAAACATACAAATGAGATGCGATATCGCGTTTTAAGAAGAATTGGAGCTCTATTTCTACGGTACGTAGACATCTGCAGACGCTATTTCCTAGCAAGGAAGTGTCGCATTTACATTCTTTTGAAGTGTAGACGAGATATACATATCACTGCACAATGAATATTATATCTTATCATGAAACATAGAAATGAGATGCGATATTGCGATTTAAGAAGCAGTAGATCTCTATTGCTTCGATACGTAGACATCTGCCAACGCTATTTCCTAGCAAGGAAGTGTCGCATTTACATTCATTTGAAGTGTATGCGAGGTATACAAGACACTTCGCAATGAATATTATATCTTATCATGAAACGTAGGAATGAGATGCGTTATCGCGTTTTGAGTAGCATTAGATCTCTACTGCTACGATACGTAAACATCTGCAGGCGCTATTTCCTAGCAAGGAAGTGTCGTATTTACATTTTTTTGAAGTGTAGACGAGATATACATATCACTGCACAATGAATATTATATCTTATCATGAAACATAGAAATGAGAAGCGATATCGCGGTTTAAGAAGCATTAGAACTCTAATGCTACGATACGTAGACGTCTGCAAACGCTATTTCCTAGCAAGGAAGTGTTGCATTTACATTCTCTTGAAGCGAATACGAGGTATACATAACACTCCACAATGAATATTATATCTTATCATGAAACATAGAAATGAGATGCGATATCGCGTTTTGATAAGCAATAGAACACTAATGCTACGATACGTAGACATCTGCAAACGCTATTTCCTAGCAAGGGAGTAACGCATTTACATTCTTTTGAAGTGAATACCAGGTTATGACAGCACTCCGCAATGAATATTATATCTAATAATGAAACATACAAATGAGATGCGATACCGCGTTTTAAGAAGAATTGGAGCTCTATTTCTACGATACGTAGACATCTGCAGACGCTATTTCCTAGGAAGGAAGTGTCGCATTTACATTCTTTTGAAGTGTAGACGAGATATACATATCACTGCACAATGAATATTATAACTTATCATGAAACATAGAAATGAGATGCGATTTCGTGATTTAAGAAGCATTAGAACCCTAATGTTACGATACGTAGACATCTGCCAACGCTATTTCCTAGCAAGGAAGTGTAGCATTTACATTGTTTTGAAGTGAATACGAGGTATACATGACACTTCGCAATGAATATTGTATCTCATCATGAAACATACAAATGAGATGCGATATCGCGTTTTAAGAAGAATTGGAGCTCTATTTCTACGATACGTAGACATCTGCAGATGCTATTTCCTAAGAAGGAAGTGTCGCATTTACATTCTTTTGAAGTGTAGACGAGATGTACATATCACTGCACAATGAATATTATATCTTATCATGAAACATAGAAATGAGATGCGATTTCGCGATTTAAGAAGCATTAGAACCCTAATGTTACGATACGTAGACATCTGCCAACGCTATTTCCTAGCAAGGAAGTGTAGCATTTACATTGTTTTGAAGTGAATACGAGGTATACATAACACTGCACAATGAATATTATATCTTATCATGAAACAAAGAAATGAGATGCGATATCGCGATTTAAGAAGCATTTGGACTCTATTGCTTCGATACGTAGCCATCTGCAAACGTCATTTCCTAGCAAGGAAGTGTCGCATTTACATTCTCTTGAAGTGAATACGAGGTATACATAACACTGCACAATGAATAATATATCTTATAATGAAACATAGAAATGAGATGCGATATCGCGATTTTAGAAGCATTAGAAATCTATTGCTTCGATACGTAGACATCTGCAAACGCTATTTTCCAGCAAGCAAGTTACGCATTTACATTGTTTTGAAGTGAATACCAGGTATACATGACACTTCGCAATGAATATTGTATCTCATCATGAAACATACAAATGAGATGCGATATCGCGTTTTAAGAAGAATTGGAGCTCTATTTCTACGATACGTAGACATCTGCAGATGCTATTTCCTAAGAAGGAAGTGTCGCATTTACATTCTTTTGAAGTGTAGACGAGATATACATATCACTGCACAATGAATATTATAACTTATCATGAAACATAGAAATGAGATGCGATTTCGTGATTTAAGAAGCATTAGAACCCTAATGTTACGATACGTAGACATCTGCCAACGCTATTTCCTAGCAAGGAAGTGTAGCATTTACATTGTTTTGAAGTGAATACGAGGTATACATGACACTTCGCAATGAATATTGTATCTCATCATGAAACATACAAATGAGATGCGATATCGCGTTTTAAGAAGAATTGGAGCTCTATTTCTACGATACGTAGACATCTGCAGATGCTATTTCCTAAGAAGGAAGTGTCGCATTTACATTCTTTTGAAGTGTAGACGAGATATACATATCACTGCACAATGAATATTATATCTTATCATGAAACATAGAAATGAGATGCGATTTCGCGATTTAAGAAGCATTAGAACCCTAATGTTACGATACGTAGACATCTGCCAACGCTATTTCCTAGCAAAGAAGTGTAGCATTTACATTGTTTTGAAGTGAATACGAGGTATACATAACACTGCACAATGAATATTATATCTTATCATGAAACAAAGAAATGAGATGCGATATCGCGATTTAAGAAGCATTTGGACACTATTGCTTCGATACGTAGCCATCTGCAAACGTCATTTCCTAGCAAGGAAGTGTCGCATTTACATTCTCTTGAAGTGAATACGAGGTATACATAACACTGCACAATGAATAATATATCTTATAATGAAACATAGAAATGAGATGCGATATCGCGATTTTAGAAGCATTAGAAATCTATTGCTTCGATACGTAGACATCTGCAAACGCTATTTTCCAGCAAGCAAGTTACGCATTTACATTGTTTTGAAGTGAATACCAGGTATACATGACACTTCGCAATGAATATTGTATCTCATCATGAAACATACAAATGAGATGCGATATCGCGTTTTAAGAAGAATTGGAGCTCTATTTCTACGATACGTAGACATCTGCAGACGCTATTTCCTAGGAAGGAAGTGTCGCATTTACATTCTTTTGAAGTGTAGACGAGATATACATATCACTGCACAATGAATATTATAACTTATCATGAAACATAGAAATGAGATGCGATTTCGTGATTTAAGAAGCATTAGAACCCTAATGTTACGATACGTAGACATCTGCCAACGCTATTTCCTAGCAAGGAAGTGTAGCATTTACATTGTTTTGAAGTGAATACGAGGTATACATGACACTTCGCAATGAATATTGTATCTCATCATGAAACATACAAATGAGATGCGATATCGCGTTTTAAGAAGAATTGGAGCTCTATTTCTACGATACGTAGACATCTGCAGATGCTATTTCCTAAGAAGGAAGTGTCGCATTTACATTCTTTTGAAGTGTAGACGAGATGTACATATCACTGCACAATGAATATTATATCTTATCATGAAACATAGAAATGAGATGCGATTTCGCGATTTAAGAAGCATTAGAACCCTAATGTTACGATACGTAGACATCTGCCAACGCTATTTCCTAGCAAGGAAGTGTAGCATTTACATTGTTTTGAAGTGAATACGAGGTATACATAACACTGCACAATGAATATTATATCTTATCATGAAACAAAGAAATGAGATGCGATATCGCGATTTAAGAAGCATTTGGACTCTATTGCTTCGATACGTAGCCATCTGCAAACGTCATTTCCTAGCAAGGAAGTGTCGCATTTACATTCTCTTGAAGTGAATACGAGGTATACATAACACTGCACAATGAATAATATATCTTATAATGAAACATAGAAATGAGATGCGATATCGCGATTTTAGAAGCATTAGAAATCTATTGCTTCGATACGTAGACATCTGCAAACGCTATTTTCCAGCAAGCAAGTTACGCATTTACATTGTTTTGAAGTGAATACCAGGTATACATGACACTTCGCAATGAATATTGTATCTCATCATGAAACATACAAATGAGATGCGATATCGCGTTTTAAGAAGAATTGGAGCTCTATTTCTACGATACGTAGACATCTGCAGATGCTATTTCCTAAGAAGGAAGTGTCGCATTTACATTCTTTTGAAGTGTAGACGAGATATACATATCACTGCACAATGAATATTATAACTTATCATGAAACATAGAAATGAGATGCGATTTCGTGATTTAAGAAGCATTAGAACCCTAATGTTACGATACGTAGACATCTGCCAACGCTATTTCCTAGCAAGGAAGTGTAGCATTTACATTGTTTTGAAGTGAATACGAGGTATACATGACACTTCGCAATGAATATTGTATCTCATCATGAAACATACAAATGAGATGCGATATCGCGTTTTAAGAAGAATTGGAGCTCTATTTCTACGATACGTAGACATCTGCAGATGCTATTTCCTAAGAAGGAAGTGTCGCATTTACATTCTTTTGAAGTGTAGACGAGATATACATATCACTGCACAATGAATATTATATCTTATCATGAAACATAGAAATGAGATGCGATTTCGCGATTTAAGAAGCATTAGAACCCTAATGTTACGATACGTAGACATCTGCCAACGCTATTTCCTAGCAAAGAAGTGTAGCATTTACATTGTTTTGAAGTGAATACGAGGTATACATAACACTGCACAATGAATATTATATCTTATCATGAAACAAAGAAATGAGATGCGATATCGCGATTTAAGAAGCATTTGGACACTATTGCTTCGATACGTAGCCATCTGCAAACGTCATTTCCTAGCAAGGAAGTGTCGCATTTACATTCTCTTGAAGTGAATACGAGGTATACATAACACTGCACAATGAATAATATATCTTATAATGAAACATAGAAATGAGATGCGATATCGCGATTTTAGAAGCATTAGAAATCTATTGCTTCGATACGTAGACATCTGCAAACGCTATTTTCCAGCAAGCAAGTTACGCATTTACATTGTTTTGAAGTGAATACCAGGTATACATGACACTTCGCAATGAATATTGTATCTCATCATGAAACATACAAATGAGATGCGATATCGCGTTTTAAGAAGAATTGGAGCTCTATTTCTACGATACGTAGACATCTGCAGACGCTATTTCCTAGGAAGGAAGTGTCGCATTTACATTCTTTTGAAGTGTAGACGAGATATACATATCACTGCACAATGAATATTATATCTTATCATGAAACATAGAAATGAGATGCGATTTCGTGATTTAAGAAGCATTAGAACCCTAATGTTACGATACGTAGACATCTGCCAACGCTATTTCCTAGCAAGGAAGTGTAGCATTTACATTGTTTTGAAGTGAATACGAGGTATACATGACACTTAGCAATGAATATTGTATCTTATCATGAAACATACAAATGAGATGCGATATCGCGTTTTAAGAAGAATTAGAACTCTACTTCTACGGTACGTAGACATCTGCGGACGCCATTTCCTAGCAAGGAAGTGTCGCATTTACATTCTTTTGAAGTGTAGACGAGATATACATATCACTGCACAATGAATATTATATCTTATCATGAAACATGGAAATGAGATGCGATATCGCGATTTAAGCAGCATTAGAACTCTATTGCTTCGATACGTAGACATCTGCGGACGCTATTTCCTAGCAAGGAAGTGTCGCATTTCCATTCCTTTGAAGTGAAGACGAGGTTATGACAACACTCCACAATGAATATTATATACTTATAGTGAAACATAGAAATGAGATGCGATATGGCGATTTAAGCAGCAGTAGGACTCTATTGCTTCGATACGTAGACATCTGCCAACGCTATTTCCTAGCAAGGAAGTGTCGCATTTACATTGTTTTGAAGTGAATACGAGGTATACATGACACTTCGCAATGAATATTGTATCTTATCATGAAACATAGAAATGAGATGCGATATCGCGTTTTACGAAGAATTAGAACCCTATTGCTACGATACATAGACATCTGCAAACGCTATTGCCTAGCAAGGAAGTGACGCATTATCATTCTTTTGAAGTGAATACGAGGTATACATAACACTGCACAATGAATATTATATCTTATCATGAAACATAGAAATGAGATGCGATATCGCGATTTTAGAAGCATTAGAAATCTATTGCTTCGATACGTAGACATCTGCAAACGCTATTTTCTAGCAAGCAAGTTACGCATTTACATTGTTTTGAAGTGAATACGAGGTATACATGACACTTCGCAATGAATATTGTATCTCATCATGAAACATACAAATGAGATGCGATATCGCGTTTTAAGAAGAATTAGGACTCTACTTCTACGGTACGTAGACATCTGCAGACGCTATTTCCTAGCAAGGAAGTGTCGCATTTACATTCTTTTGAAGTGTAGACGAGATATACATATCACTGCACAATGAATATTATATCTTATCATGAAACATGGAAATGAGATGCGATATCGCGATTTAAGCAGCATTAGAACTCTATTGCTTCGATACGTAGACATCTGCGGACTCTATTTCCTAGCAAGGAAGTGTCGCATTTACATTCTTTTGAAGTGTATGCGAGGTATACAAGACACTTCGCAATGAATATTATATCTTATCATGAAACGTAGGAATGAGATGCGTTATCGCGTTTTGAGTAGCATTAGATCTCTAATGCTACGATACGTAGACATCTGCAGACGCTATTTCCTAGCAAGGAAGTGTCGTATTTACATTTTTTTGAAGTGTAGACGAGATATACATGAATCTTCGCAATGAATATTATATCTTATCATGAAACATAGAAATGTGATGTGATAGCGCGTTTTAAGAAGCTTTAGAACTGTATTGCTACGATACGTGGACATCTACAAACGTTATTTCCTAGCAAGGAAGTGTCGCATTTACATTCTCCTGAAGTGAATACAAGGTATACATAACACTTCGCAATGAATATTATATGTTATCATGAAACATAGAAATGAGATGCGATATCTCGTTTTAAGAAGCATTATAACACGTTTGCTACGATACGTAGACATCTGCAATAGCTATTTCCCAGCAAGGAATTGTCGCATTTATATTCTTTTGAAGTGAACGCGAGGTATACATAATAGTGCACAATTAATATTATATATTATCATGAAACATAGAAATGAGATGCGATATCTCGTTTTAAGAAGCATTAGAACTCTGTTGCTTCGATACGTAGACATCTGCCATCGCTATATCCTAGCAAGGAAGTGTCGCATTTGCATTCATTTGAAGTGTATGCGAGGTATACATGACACTTCGCAATGAATGTTATATCTTATCCTAAAACATAGAAATGAGATGCGATATCGCATTTTAAGAAGCATTAGAACTCCATTACTACGATACGTGGACATCTGCAGACGCTATTTCCTAGCAAGGAAGTGTCGCATTTACATTCTTAGGAAGTGTAGGCGAGGTATACATGACACTTCGCAATGAATATTATATCTTATCATGAAACATAAAAATGAGATGCGATATCGCGATTTAAGAAGCATTGGAACTGTACTGCTCCGATACGTAGGCATCTGCACGTAGGCACTATTTCCTAGCAATGAAATGTCGCATTTACATTCTTTTCAAGTGAATACGAGGTATACATGACACTCCGCAATAAATACTATATCTTCTAATGAAACGTCGAAATGAAATGCGACATATAGTTTTAAGAAGAATTAGAACTCTGTTGTTTCGATACCTAGACATCTGGAAACTTTATTTCCCAGCAAGGAGGTGTCGCATTTACATTCTTTTGAAGTGAATACGAGGTATACATGTCACGTCGCAATGAATATTATAGCTTATCATGAGACACTGAAATGAGGTGCGAAATCGCGTTTTTAGTAGCATTAGAACTCTAATGCTACGACACGTAGACACCTGCAAGCGCTATTTCCTTGAAAGGAAGTGTCGCATTGACATTCTTTTGAAGTGAATACCAGGATTACATAATACTCCACAATGAATATTATATCTTATCATAAAACATAGAAATGAGATGCGATATGGCGTTTTAGGAAGCATTAGAACTCTATTGCTACGATGCGTAGACATCTGGAAACATAACTTCCTAGAAAGGAAGAGTTGCATTTACATTCAATTGAAGTGTAGACGAGGAACACATAACACTTCGCAATGAATATTATATATTATAATAAGACATAGAAATGTGATGCGATATCAAGTTTTAAGATGCACTAGATCTCTATTGCTTCGATACGTAGACATCTGCAACACGATATTTCCCAGCAAGGAGGTGTCGCATTTACATTCTTTTGAAGTGAATACGAGGTACACATGACACTCCACAGTGAATATTATACCTTATCAGGAAACATAGAAATGAGAAGCGATATCGCGATTTAAGAAGCATTAGAAATCTATTGCATCGATACGTAGACATCTGCAAGCGCTACCTCCTAGCAAGGAAGCGTCGCATTTACATTCTTATGAAGTGAGTACAAGGTAAACATAACACTCCACATTGAGTATTATATCTTATCTTGAAACATAGAAATGAGATGCGACATCTCGTTTTAGGAAGCGTTAGAACTCTATTGCTTCGATACGTAGACATCTGCTAACGCTATTTCCTAGCAAGGAAGTGCCGCAATTACGTTCGTTTGATGTGTATACGAGGTATACATGACACTCCGCAGTGAATATTATATCTTATCATAAAACGTAGAAATGAGATGCAATATCGCGTTTTAAGTATTATTAGAACAATATTGCTTCGATACGGAGACATCTGCAAACGCTATTTCCTAGCATGGAAGTGTCGCATTTACATTCTTTTGAAGTGAATACGAGGTATACATAACACTCCACAATGAATATTATATCTTGTGATGAAACATAGAAATGAGATGCGATATCGCGATTTAAAAGGGCACTAGAAATCTATTGGGACGATACGAAGACATCTGCAAACGCTATTTAATAGCAAGGAAGAGTCGCATTTACATTCATTTGTAGTTTATGCGAGGTATAAGTGACACTTCGCAATAAATATTATATCTTACCATGAAACATAGACGTGAGACGCGATATAGCGTTTTAAGAAGCATTAGATCTCTATTGCTACGATACGTAGACATCTACAAACTCTATTTCCTAGGAAGGAAGTGTCGCATTTACATTCTTTTGAAGTGAGTGCGAAGTGCACATGACACTTCGCAATGATTATTATATCTTATCATGAAACATAGATATGAGATGCGATATCTCGTTTTAAGAAGCGGTAGAACTCTACTGCTACGATACGTAGACATCTGAAAACGCTATTTCCTAGGAAGGAAGTGTGGCATTTACATTCTTTTGAAGTGAATACGAGGTATACATGACACTTCACAATGAATATTATATCTTATCACGAAACATAGAAATGTGATGCGATATCGCGTTTTTAGAAGCATTAGAATTCTACTGCTTCGATACGAACACATCTGGAAACGTAATTTCCTGGAATGGAAGTGTCGCATGTACATTCTTTTGAAGTGAATACAAGGTACACATAACACTGCACAATGTATATTATATCTTATCATGAGACATAGAAATGAGATGCGATTTCGCGTTTTAAGAAGCATTAGAACTCTATTGCTTCAATATACTCCTAGCAAGGATGTGTCGCATTTACATGCTTTTGAAGTGAATACGAGGTATGCATGACACTTCGCAATGAATATTATATCTTATCATAAAACAGAAATTAGGAGCGATATCGCTATTTAAGAAGCATTAGAACTCTATTGCTTCGATATATAGACATCTGCAAAGGCTATTTCCTAGCAAGGATGTGTCGCATTTACATTCATTTGAAGTGTATGCGAGGTATAAGTGACACTTCGTAATGATTATTTTATCTTATCATGAAACATAGAAATGTGATGCGATATCGCGGTTTAAGAAGATTTAGTACTCTATTGCTACGATACGTGGACATCTGCAAACGCTATTTCCTACCAATGAAGTGTCGCATTTACATTCTTTTGGAGTGAGTACGAGGTATACATAACACTCCACAATGGACATTATATCTTATCATGAAACATAGAAATGGGATGCGATATCACGATTTAAGAAGCATTAGATCTCTATTGCTTTCATACGTAGACATCTGCAAAAGCTATTTTCTAGAAGGGATGTGTCGCAGTTATATTCATTTGAAGTGTAGGCGAGGAATACATAACACTGCACAATGAATATTATATCTTATCACGAAACGTAGAAGTGTGATGCGATATCGCGATTTACGAAACATTAGAACACTATTGCTTGGATATGCAGACATCTGCCAACGCTATTTCCTAGCAATGAAGTGTCGCCTTTTATTTCGTTTGAAGTGTATGCGTGGTATACAACACACTTTGCAATGAATGTTATATCTTATGATGAAACGTAGAAATGAGATGCTATATCTCGTTTTAAGAAGCATTAGAACTCTATTGCTTCGATACGTAGACATCTGCAAACGCTACTTCCTAGCAACGAAATGTCGCATTTACATTCTTTTGAAGTAAATACGAGGTATACATAGCAGTGCACTATGTATATTATATCTTATCGTGAAACATAGAAATGGGATGCGATATGGCGATTTAAGAAGCATTAGAACTCTAATGCTTCGATACGTAGACATCTGCAAACGCTACTTTCTAGCACGGAAGTGTCGCATTTACATTATTTTGAAAGGAATACGAGGTATGCATGACACTTTTCAATGTATATTATATCTTATCATGAAACATAGATATGAAATGCGGCATCGCGATTTAAGAAGCATTAGATCTCTATTCCTTCGATACGGAGATGTCCGCAAACGCTACTTCCTAGTAAGGAAATGTCACATTTACATTCGCTTGGAGTGTATGCGAGGTATAAGTGACACTTCGCAATGAATATTATATCTTATCGTGAGACATAGGAATGCGATGCGATATCGCGTTTTAAGAAGCATTAGAACCCTATTGCTACGATACGTAGACATCTGCAAACGCTATTTCCTAGCAAGGAAGTGTCGCATTTACATTCTTTTGAAGTGAACACGAGGTATGCATAACACTTCACAATGAATATTATATCTTATCATGAAACATAGATATGAAATGCGACATCGCGATTTAAGAAGCATTAGATCTCTATTCCTTCGATACGGAGACATCCGCAAACTCTACTTCCTAGTACGGAAATGTCACATTTACATTCATTTGAAGTGTATGCGAGGTACAAGTGACACTTCGCTATGAATATTATATCTTATCGTGAGACATAGAAATGCGATGCGATATGGCGTTTTAAGAAGCATTAGAACCTTATTGCTACGATACGTAGACATCTGCAAACGCTATTTCCTAGCAAGGAAGTGTCGCATTTACATTCCTCTGAAGAGAATACGAGGTATACATGGCACTTCGCACTGAATATTATATCTTATCATGAAACATAGAAATGAGATGCGATATCGCGATTTAAGGAGCATTAGAACTCTATTGCTTCGATGCGTAGACATCTGCAAACGCTGCTTCCTTGCAAGGAAGTGTCGCATTTACGTTCTTTTGAAGTGTATGCGAGTTATACGTGACACTACGCAATGAATATTATATTTTAACATGAAACATAGAAATGAGATGCTATATCGCGTTTTAACACATTGCGGACGGGTGACGAGATATCTCGTTTTTAGAAAACTAAACGTTGCGAACGGGTCACAATATATCTAGTTTTCACGTTTTTTTTATTCAGTCGGCAACTGAGCAAGGAGCTGCAAATGTTTCTGTTACGTTACGATGGTATCGAAGTCTCTCGCATTCCGAAACCAAAGCGAAACAACTGAATCATTCCTTAAATTTAAGAAAAAGCAGTCATTATAGTGTAACGTCCGCCGTACCTCGCGGTACCTCCTTCACCCCTTGGGAGAGCCACACGCATCGCCTGTCGCCACCACAAAAACGAGCTTACCGAGTATACGATCGCCGAGCTAAGGCAGCCACCCACGCAACCAGGAGTTGGACCACACGACCGCGCTACGACGCGTGCCTTCCAGACAGCTGGAGCACGACCGAGCCACAGCATCCGCACGAGGACCATTCCACGTATCAGGAAGAGTCGCCCGCCGTTACGCACCTGTACCCATACTTTGCATATCATTATAATTATAATTAAGCGAATCCTAGAACTTAAGCACACGACACTCCATGTACGCACACGACACAACACACACAACCTAGCATAAGGCGTTTCATGTGTTATTCTAATTTTTAAGATCATAATTAATCGTAATAAGAAGTAAGCGATTCGCCCGACGCGCGCGGCTCACGCCGAACGCGCGCGCCCTACCACGACCGTCCACCCCACTCCGTGGGCCGAGCGTCCGCCCCACTCTGGGGACCTGCGACTCGCGCGCCCCGCGATCCGAGGAGGTCGCGGGCCCGCGAGCTGATAGTCAGTACGAGTCATCCGCTCCAAGCGAGCGGACCTCCCTCAAATCCAATCTCTAGTTCGAGCCATTCGCTCCAAGCGAGCACTCCTTTATCATAATCCAATCTTACTATTTCAACTTAAACTCTAATTGAATTCAGGTCCTTATTCTAAACTCTAATTATCGTATCCTAGTACTTAGTCAACTTTAGCATAGGGAAGTATCAGTGTAAGCTTAGTTTTATTTAGAATATACTTTATTTTTACCAGTACTACAATTCTCATCATTCTAAATATTCCTTGCCTTATTATTATTATTATAAATTCATTCATTGCGAAGTCTTCCACGAGTTCACGCGTCTTCAAGAACATTCACAAGCTCCGAACTTTAGTCAAACTTGGTAATCGATCAGTTATAGCCGACCGCCGCTTAGCTGCATCGACCCACAGCGTGGCTAGAGCAAGGACACTCGTCGATTTTCCATATTTCTAGACCGGTAAACTAGAGCGGACCGCCGTCTAGTGGACCCGTATCTGGACTTTTGGAAACCGACTCGAATGCGTCATTCCGGTACAACTAAACGAACTCGTCGCGCGGGAAGGAAGAACTACTTGCGTTCACTTGTGCGCGGATACGTTGGTACAGCCGAGTGCATATACCACTGCAACGTCTCATCTTCCGCCGCAAGCCGATCGGGCAGCCGTCCCGCACCGCCGCATCCATCGCCGATCCACTTGACCGAGCCGATCCATCCCCGAGGTCAGCCCACCTGAGTACTCGTCCCGCTGACAATCACGCCTCACCGACCGTACGCAGGGATTATACCTGAGGGCGATCCGTGCCGTCGACGATACCTGCAACTAAATATTAGCAGCTGACAAGACATCAAAGGTAAGGTCATATTTTCTTATCCGCGTTCGTGCCTTTTGATACGTGTTTCGCGAGCCAGAAAGAACCCGGTCTTCGTCGCAATTCCGCGAGCCGAACCGTTCGAGGCTGCGTGTCGCTCCCGGCAAACGATAAGTTTTCGCGACCCGTGACGTGACAATAGCCATTGCCGGCTGATCTGTGCGGATCGTCGTACGTATCGTATCTTATAAAGTGTTTCATTGATCTGCATTTTAGAATTTCAAACTTCGTGTTTTAAAATTGGAAGGTAACAGTTATTTGAGAACTATCTATATTTTCAATCAACCTGTTACTGATAATTGATAACAAAAATTTATTTTATGAATTAGCCCTCTATAAAAGAAGCGAAATGACGCATAGATGTAATGAAAACGGATATACAGATATATGAACTATATGTATACCATTATTTAAAAATACTAAATGCAAATTAAGTAAAATGCGTATCCACTTCCTGTCACATGCCAAGCATGTTTTTGGAGCGTTCGAAAATCTGCGATCCGTGAGGGCGTGTTGAACGCGCAGCGCCCCGTCCTCAATGTGTTAAGAAGCATTAGAACTCTATTGCCTCGATAAGTACACATCTGCAAACTCTATTTCCTAGCAAGGAAGTGTCGCATTTACATTCTTTTGAAGTAAATACAAGGTATACATGACACTCCGCAGTGAATATTATATCTCATCATGAAACATAGAAATGAGATGCGAAGTCTCGTTACAAGAAGCATTAGAACACTATTGATTCTATACGCAGACATCTGGAAACGCTATTTACTAGCAGGGAAGTGTCGCATTTTCATTCTTTTGAAGTGAATACAAGGTATACATGACACTTCGTAATGAATATTATATCTCATCGTGACACATAGAAATGAGATGCGATATCGCGTTTTAAGAAGCGTTAGAACCCTATTGCTACGATACGTAGACATCTGGAAACGCTATTTCCTAGCATGGAAGTGTCCCATTTACATTCCTTTGAGGTGAGTAAGAGGTATACGTAACACTCCACAATGAATATTATATCTTATCATGAAACATAGAAATGAGGTGCGATATCGCGTTTTGAGAAGTATAAGAACTCTAATGTTACGATACGTAGACATCTGACAATGCTATTTCCTAGTCAGGAAGTGTCGCATTTACATTCATTTGAAGTGTATGCGAGGTATACATGACATTTCGCAATGAATATTACATCTTACCATGAAAGATAGAAATGAGATGCGATATCGCGTTTTGAGAAGTATAAGAACTCTAATGTTACGATACGTAGACATCTGCCAATGCTATTTCCTAGTCAGGAAGTGTCGCATTTACATTCATTTGAAGTGTATGCGAGGTATACATGACACTTCGCAATGAATATTACATCTTACCATGAAAGATAGAAATGAGATGCTATATCTCGTTTTAAGAAGCATTAGAAAACTATTGCTACGATACGTAGACATATGCAAACGCCATTTCCTAGCAAGATAGTGTCGCATTTACATTCTTTTGAAGTGAATACGAAGTATACATAACGCTCCACAATGAATATTATATCTTATCATGAAACATAGAAATGAGATGCTATATCCCGTTTTAAGAATTAATAGAACTCTATTGCTTCTATACGTTTACATCTGCAATCGCTATTTCCTTGCCAGGAAGTGTCGCATTTACAATCATTTTAAGTGTATGCGAGGAATACATGACACTTCGTAATGAATATTATATCTTATCTTGAAACATAGAGATGAGATGCGATATCGCGTTTCAAAAAGCATAAGAACTCTATTGCTACAGTACGTAGATATATGCAGACGCTATTTCCTAGCAAGGAAGTGTCGCATTTACATTCATTTGAAGTGTTGACGAAATATACATAACACTGCACAATGAATATTATATCTTATCTTGAAACATAGAAATTAGATGCGATATCGCGATATAAGAAGCATTAGAAACCTATTGCTTCGATACGTAGACATCTGTAAACGCTATTTCCTAGAAAGGAAGTGCCGCATTTACATTCATTTGAAGTGTATGCGAGGTATACATGACACTTCGCAATGAATATTATATCTTATCATGAAACATAGAAATGAGATGCGATATCGCCTTTTAAGAGGCATTAGAACTCCGTTGCTACAATACGTAGATATCTGCAAACGCTATTTCCTAGCAAGGAAGTGTCGCATTTACATTCTTTTGAAGTGAATGCGAGGTAGACATAACACTCCACAATGAATATTATATCTTATCACGAAACATAGAAATGGGATGCGATTACGCGATCTAAGAAGCATTAGAACTCTATTGCTTCGATACGAAGACATCTGCAAACGCTGTATCCTAGCATGGAAGTGTCGCGTTTACGTTCTTTTGAAGTGAATACGTGGTATACATGACACTTCGAAGAGAATATTATATCTTATCATGAAACATAGAAAAGAAATGCGATATCGCTTTTTGAGAAGCATTAGAACCCTATTGCTTCGATACGTAGACATCTGGAAGCGCTATTTCCAGGCAAGGAAGTGTGGCATTTACATTCTCTTGAACTGTGGACGAGGTATGCATAACACTTCGCAATGAATATTATATCTTATCATGCAACATATACCTGAGATGCGACATCGCGTTTTAAGAAGCATTACAGCTATATTGCTTCGATACACAGGCATCTGGAAACGCTATTTCCTAGCAAGGACTTGTGACATTTACATTTATTTGAAGTGTAGACTTGGTGTGCACAACACTTCTAAATGACAATTATATCTTATCATGAAAGATAGAAATGTGAAACGATATCATGTTCTAAGAAACATTAGAACTCAATTGTTTCCATACCTAGACATCTGGAAACACTATTTCCTAGCAGTGAAGTGTGGCATTTACATTATTTTGAAGTGTAGACGAGGTATACACAACACTTCGCCATGACTATTATATCTTATCATGAAGCATAGGAATGAGTTGCGATATCGCGTTTTAAGATACATTAGAGCTCTACTGCTTCGATACGTAGACATTTGGAAAGGCATTTTCTAGCAACGAAGTGCGGCATTTACATTCTTTTGAACTGTAGGCGAGGTATACATAATACTTCGCACTGAATATTATATCTTATCATGAAACGTAGAAATGAGATGCGATATCGCAATTTAAGAAGCATTAGAACTCTATTGCTTGGTATACTTGGACATGTGAAAACGCATTTCCTAGCAAGGATGTAAGGCAATTACATACTTTGGAAGTGTAGACGAGGTATACATAACGCTTCGCAATTAATATTATGTCTTATCATGAAACATAAAAATGAGATGCGATATCGCGTTTTAAGATGCATTAGAAATCAATTCCTTCGATACGTAGACATCTGCAAACGCTATTTCCTAGCAAGGAAGTGTCGCATTTACATTCTTTTGAAGTGAATGCGAGGTAGACATAACACTCCACAATGAATATTATATCTTATCACGAAACATAGAAATGGGATGCGATTTCGCGATCTAAGAAGCATTAGAACTCTATTGCTTCGATACGGAGACATCTGCAAAAGCTGTATCCTAGCATGGAAGTGTCGCGTTTACGTTCTTTTGAAGTGAATACGTGGTATACATGACGCTTCGAAGAGAATATTATATCTTATCATGAAACATAGAAAAGAAATGCGATATCGCTTTTTGAGAAGCATTAGAACCCTATTGCTTCGATACGTAGACATCTGGAAGCGCTATTTCCAGGCAAGGAAGTGTGGCATTTACATTCTCTTGAACTGTGGACGAGGTATGCATAACACTTCGCAATGAATATTATATCTTATCATGCAACATATACCTGAGATGCGATATCATGTTTTAAGAAACATTAAAACTCAATTGCTTCCATACCTAGACATCTGGAAACACAATTTCCTAGCAATGAAGTGTGGCATTTACATTCTTTTGAAGTGTAGACGAGGTATACACAACACTTCGCGATGACTATTGTATCTTATCACGAAGAATAGGAATGAGTTGCAATACCGCGTTTCAAGATGCATTGGAACACTATTGCTTCGATACGTAGACATCTGGAAACGCTACTTCCTAGCAAGGAAGTGAGGCATTTACAATGTTTTGAAGCGTAGACGAGGTATACATAACACTTCGCAATGATTATTGTATCCTATCATGAAACATAGGAATGAGATGCGATATCGCGTTTTAAGATACATTAGAACTCTATTGCTTCGATACGTAGACATCTGCTAACGCTATCCTCTAGCAAGGAAGTGTCGCATTTACATCCGTTTGAAGTGAATACGAGTTATACATGACACTCCACAATGAATATTATATCTCATCCTGAAACATAGAAATGTGGATCGATATCGCGGTTTAAGAAGCATCAGAACTCTATTGCTACGATAGGTAGATGTCTGCAAACGCTATTTCCTAGCAAGGAAGTGTCGCATTTACATTCGTTTGAAGTGTATGCGAGGTTTACGAAACACTTCGTAATGAATATTATATCTTATCATAAAACATAGAAATGAGTTGTGATATCGCATTTTAAGAAGCATTAGTACTCTATTGCTTCGATAAGTAGACATCTGGAATCGCTTTTTCAAGCAAGGAAGTGTGGCATTTACAATCTTTTGAAGTGTATGCGAGTTATACATGACAATTCGCAATGAGTATTGTATCATATTATGAAACATAGGAATGAGATGCGATATCGCGGTTTAAGAAGCATCAGAACTCTATTGCTACAATAGGTAGATGTCTGCAAACGCTATTTCCTAGCACGGAAGTGTCGCATTTACATTCGTTTGAAGTGTATGCGCGGTTTACGAAACACTTCGTAATGAATATTATATCTTATCATGAGACATAGAAGTGAGATGCGATATCGCGTTTCTAGAAGCATTAGAACTCTATTGCTTCAATACGTAGACATCTGCAAACGCTATTTCCTAGCAAGAAAGTGGCGCATTTACATTCATTTGAAGTGTATGCGAGGTATAGGTGACACTTCGCAATGAATATTACATCTTAGCATGAAACATAGAAATGAGATGCGATATCGCGTTTCAAAAAGCACTAGAACTATATTGCTTCCATACGTAGACATCTGCCATCGCTATATCCTAGCTAGGAAGTGTCGCATTTACATTCTTTTGAAGCGACTACGAGGTATACATAGCAATCCACAATGAATATTATATCTTATCACGAAATATAGAAATGAGTTGCGATATCGCGATTTAAGAAGCATTAGATCTCTATCGTTTCGATACGTAGACATCTGCAAACGCTATTTCCTAGCAGGGAAGAGTCGCATTTACATTCCACTGAATTGAATACAAGGTATACATGAAACTTCGCAATGAATATTATATTTTATCATGAAACATAGAAATGAGATGAGATATCGCGTTTTAAGAAGCATTAGGACACTATTGCTTCGATACGTAGACATCTGCAAACGCTACTTCCTGGCAAGGAAGTGTCGCACTTACATTCTTTGGAGTGAATACGAGGTATACATGACACTTCGCAATGAATATTATGCCTTATCATGAAACATAGAAATGAGATGCGATATCTCGTTTTAAGAAACATTAGAACTCCATTGCTTCGATCCGTAGATGTCTGCAAAAGCTACGTCCTAGCAAGAAAGTATCGCATTTACATTCTTTTGAAGTGAATACGAGGTATACATGACACTTCGAAATGAATAGTATATCTTATCATGAATCATAGAAATGAGATGCGATATCGCGTTTTAAGAAGCATTAGAACACTGTTTCTGCGATACGTAGACATCTGCAAACACTATATCCCAGCAATGAAGTGTCGCATTTACATTCATTTGAAGTGTCTTCGAGGTGTAAGTGGCACTTCGCAATGAATATTATATCCTATCATGAAACATAGAAATGAGATGCGATATCGCGATATAAGAATCACTACAACTCTATTGCTTCGATACGTATACATCTTTGAAACGCTTTTTCCTAGCAAGGAAGTGTCGCATTTACATTCTTTTGGTGTGAATACGAGGTATACATGACACTGCGCAATGAATATTATACCTTATTACGAAACATAGAAATGAGATGAGAGATCGCGATTTGAGAGGCATCAGAACTCAATAGCTACGATACGTAGACATCTGCAATCGGTATTTCCTAGCAAGGAAGTGTCGCATTTACATTCTTTTGATGTGAATACGAGATATACATGACACTCCACAATGAGTATTATATCTAATCATGAAACTTAGAAATGTGATGCGATATCGCGATATAAATAGCATTAGAACTCTATTGCTACTATACGTAGACATCTGCAAACGCTATTTCCTAGAAAGGAAGTGTCGTATTTACATTCATTTGAAGTGTATGCGAGGTAAACATGACACTTCGCAATGAATATTATAACTTATCATGAAACGCAGTATTGAGGTTCGATATGGCGATTTAAGAAGCATTAGAACTCTATTGCTTCGTTACGTAGACATCTGCAAACGCTATTTCCTAGCAAGGAAGAGTAGCATTTACATTCATTTGAAGTGAATACGAGGTATACATAACACTCCACAATTAATATTATATCTTATCATGAAACATAGAAATGATATGCGATATCGCGATTTAAGAAGCGTTAGAACTTTGTTGCATCGATACGTAGACATCTGCAAACGCTACTTCCTAGCAGGGAAGTGTCGCATTTACATTCATTTGAAGTGTATGCGAGATATACATAACACTCCACGATGAATATTATACCTTATCATGAAACATAGAAATGAGCTGCGATATCGCGTTTTAAGAAGCATTAGAACTCTATTGCTACGATACGTAGACATATGCACACCCTATTTCCTAGCAAGGAAGTGTCGCATTTACATTCTTCTGGACTGAATACGAGGTATACATGACACTTCGCAATGGATATTATATCCTATCATGAAACAAAGAAATGAGATGCGATATCGCGATTTAAGAAGCGTCAGAACTCTATTGCTACGATGCGTAGACATCTGCAAACGCTATTTCCTAGCAAGGAAGTGTCGCATTTACATTCATTTGAAGTGTATGCGAGTTATACATGACACTTCGCAATGAATACTATATCTTATCATGAAACATAGAAATGAAATGCGGTATCCCGTTTTAAGAGGCATTAGAACTCTATTGTTTCGATACGAAGACATCTGGTAACGCTATTTCCCAGCAAGGAAGTGTCGCATTTACAATCATTTGAAGCGTATGCGAGTTATACATGACAATTCGCAATGAGTATTATATCATATTATGAAACATAGATATGAGATGCGATATGGCGATTTAAGAAGCATTAGAATTCAACTGCTTCGATACGTAGACATCTGCCAACGCTATTTCCTAGCAAGGAAGAGTAGCATTTACATTCATTTGAAGTGAAAGCGAGGTAGACATAACACTCCACAATGAATATTATATCTTATCACAAAACATAGAAATGAGATGCGTTATCCCGATATAAGAAGCAATAGAAATCTACTGCTTCGATACGGAAAAATCTGCAAACGCTATTTCTTAGCATGGAAGTGTCGCATTTACATTCTTTTGAAGAGAATACGAGGTATACATTGTACTTCGCAATGAATATTATATCTTATCATGAAACGTAGAAATGAGATGCGATATCACGTTTTAAGAAGCATTAGAACTCTATTGCTACGATACGAAGGCATCTGAAACGATACTTCCTAGCAAGGAAGTGTCGCAGTTACATTGTTTTGAAGTGAATACGAGGTGTACATGTCACTTCGGAATGAATATTATATCTTATCATGAAACGTAGAAATGAGTTGCGATATCTCGCTTTAAGAAGCATTAGAACTCTATTGCTCCGACACGTAGACATCTGCCAACGCTCTTTCCTAGGAAGTAAGTGGCGCATTTACATTCACTTTAAGTGTATGTGAGGTATACATGACACTTCGCAATGAATATTATATCTTATCATGAAACATAGAAATGAGATGCCATATCACGACTTAACAAGCATTAGAACCCCATTGCTGCGATATGTAGACATCTGCGAACGCTATTTAATAGAAAGGAAGTGTCGCATTCACATTCTTTCGAAGTGAAAACGAGGTATACATAACACTTCGCAATGAATATTACTCTTATGATGAGACATAGGTATGAGCTTCGATATCGCGATTTAAGATACATTAGAACTCAATTGCTTCGATACCTAGACATCTGCAAACGCTATTTCCTAGCAAGGAAGTATCGCATTTACATTCAGTTGAGGTGAATACGAAGTATACATAACACTTCGGAATGAACATTATATCTTATCATGCAACATAAAAATGAAATGCGATATCGCGTTATGAAAAGTACTACAAACCTATTGTTACGATACGTAAACATCTGCAAACGCTACTTCTTAGCATGGAAGCGTCGCATTTACATTCCTTTGATGTGAGTACGAGGTGTACATGACACTTCGCAATGAACATAATATCTCTTCATGAAACATAGAAATGGGATGCGATACCTTGAATTTATGAAGATTTGGAACTCTGCTGCTACAATACGTAGACATCCGGAAACGCTATTTCCAAGCAAGGAAGTGTCTCATTTACATACTTTTCAGGTGAATACGAGGTATACATAACACTTCGCAATGACTATTATGTCTTACCATGAAACATAGAAATGAGATGCTATATCGCGTTTTGAGAAGCATTGGAACTCTATTGCTTCGATACGTAGACATCTGCAAACGCTATTTCCTAGCAAGGAAGTGCCGCATTGACACCATTTTGAAGTGAATACGAGGTATACATGACACTTCGCAATGAATATTATGCCTTATCATGAAACATAGAAATGGATGCGATATCTCGTTTTAAGAAACATTAGAACTCCAGTGCTTCGATTCGTAGATGTCTGCAAACGCTACGTCCTAGCAAGAAAGTATCGCATTTACATTCTTTTGAAGTGAATACGAGGTATACATGACACTCCGCAATGAATATTATTTCTTATCATGAGACATAGAAATGCTATGCGATATCGCGTTTTAAGATGCATTAGAACTCTATTGTTTCGATACGTTGACATCTGCAAACGCTATTTCCCGGAAAGGAAGTGTCGCATTTACATTCATTTAATGTGTAGACGAGGAAGACATATCACTTCACAATGAATATTATATCTTAACATGAAACATAGAAATGACATGCGATATCGCGTTTTGAGAAGCATTAGAACTCTATTTCTTCGATACGTAGACATCTGGAAACGCTATTTCCTAGGTAGGAAGAGTCGCATTTGCATTCATTTGAAGAGAATACGAGGTATACATGTAACTTCGCAATGAATATTATATCTTATCACGAAACATAGAAATGAGATGCGATATCGCGTTTTAAGAAGCATTGGAACTCTATTGCTTCGATACGTAGACATCTGCAAACACTATTTCCTAGGAAGGAAGTGTCGCATTTACATTCCTTTAACGGAATACGAGGTATGCATGACACTTCGCAATGAATTTTATATCTCATCATGAAACATAGAAATGAGATGCGAAGTCTCGTTTTATTAAGCATTAGTACCCTATTGTTTCTATACGTAGACATCTGGAAACGCTATTACCTAGCAAGGAAGTGTCGCATTTACATTCCTTTGAAGTGAATACGAGGTATACATGACACTTCGCAATGAATATTATACCTTATCACGAAACATAGAAATGAGGTGCGATATCGCGTTTTAAGAAGCATTAGAAATCTATTGCTTCGAATCGTGGACATCTGGAAACGCTATTCCCTAGCAGGGATGTGTGGCATTTACATTCTTTAGAGGTGTAGACGAGGTATACCTAACAGTTCGCAATGAATATTGTATCTTATCATGAAACATAGAAATGAGATGCTATATCGCGTTTTAAGAAGAATTAGTACCCTATTGTTTCGATACGTAGACATCTGGAAACGCATTCCCTAGCAAGGAAGTGTCGCATTTACGTTCCTTTGAAGTGAATACGAGTTACACATGACACTCCGCAATGAATATTATGTCTTATCATAAATCATAGAAATGAGATGCGATATGGCGTTTTAAGAAGCATTAGAACTCTATTGCTTCGATACGTAGATCTCTACAGACGCTATTTCATAGCAAGGAAGTGTTGCATTTACATTCATATTAAGTGTATGCGAGGTATACATGACACTTCGAAATTAATATCATATCTTATCATGAAACATAGAAATAAGATGCGATATCGCGTTTTGAGAAGCATTAGATCTCTATTGCATAGATACGTAGACATTCGCTAACGCTACTTCCTAGCAAGGAAGTGTCGCATTTACATTCTTTTGAAGTGAATACGAGGTATGCATGTCACTTCGCAATGAATATTATATCTTATCATGAAACGCAGAAATGAGATGCGATATCGCGATTTAAGAAGCATCAGAACTCTATTGCTTCGATACGTAGACATCTGGTAACGTAATTTTCTAGAGAGAAGTGTCGCATTTACATTAATTTGAAGTGTAGAAGAGGAATACATAACACTTCCTAATGGATATTACATCTTATCATGACACATAGAAATGAGATGCAATATCGCGTTTTGGGAAGCATTAGAACCCTATTGCTGCGATACGTAGACATCTGCAAACGCTATTTCCTAGCAAGTAAGTGTCGCATTTACATTCTTTTGACGTGAATGCGAGGTATACATAACAGTCCACAAGGAATATTATATCTAATTACGAAACATAGAAATGAGATGCGATATCGCGATATAAGAAGCATTATAGCTCTATTGCTTCGATACGGAGACATCTGGAAACGCTAATTCCTAGCAATGAAGTGTCTCATTTACATTCATTTGAAGTGTATGCGAGGTATACATGACACTTCGCAATGAATATTATATCTTGTCATGAAACATAGAAGTGAGATGCGATATCGCGTTTTAACAAGCATTGGAACTCTAATGCTACGATACGTAGACATCTGCAAACGCTATTTCCTAGCATGAAATTGTCATATTTACATTCTTTTGAAGTGAATACGATGTATACATGTGTCACGTCCCGTGGTGCGATTGTGCTCGATCCGGTGGCACGATTCGTATCCTTTCCCGTAAACCTACGCGAATTGCGACGGAGCCGGATACGTTGGCGGTCGGAACTCGATTTAACCAACATTACGCCTTAAAACTTACCTTTCGTTGTCTTCTTTATGCTGTTTCGCATCTCGTTCCAGGTGTTTATGGCGCCTTGGATCCGTGACCGGAATGGCAGCGGCGTACTGCTGGACCAGCGGAGCGACGACGGGAATGAGTCTCCAGGCAGGCGAGCTGCGGCTGGAGGAAACTGGCGCTGGAACCGGGCGATCGTGGATTCGATTTGGACTTACGGCTGCGAATACCTCCTTCGCAGGAACGGAAACGGCGTTGCAGGCGTATGGATGTCCGGATGTACAACTCGCGTATTCACGAATGAGGCGGCGTAGATATTCTTTCCTCCCCGCGCGTCGTCTACGCCTTTTCGGTGGCTCGAAATTTATCAAGGGCACTTGCACTAGGACAGAGTACGGCTCGGCCAAGCGATGGTGCTCTCTGGCTTACCGAGGTCGATCCTTGTTCAAGATACCCTGGATACGATAGAAATGCAGCAAGAGCAGTCGAGCATTGGAGCACTCAAAGACCGTCCAGCGTACAGAACTGTCGCAGATGAATCGTATGAATTGAATAAGAATCGCAAGCGTACACGTGGAATAGAATTTAAGGAACTTGTAATCGAATAAAGAGACTTAGATTTGGTAGAAGAAGTGTATATTCTATAATATCACTATCCTACTACACTATACTATGTTTAAGTTATCAACTAAAGATATAATTTCAAATAGAAATAGAACTAAGTTACAATAAGGACTCCGCTAAAGGAGATGCGATACAGTCGGCTGCATGAGAGCTGACAGCGCGTAGCAGTGGAGCGTATTGCTCGATTCGGAGTTGACATTAGAACTGTGTCCGAGATGGGACTCGATGGAATTGATCTCTGGGTGGCGCGTCCGCGACCTCCTCGGGTCGCGCGGCCCACGCGTCGCTGGGCCCTTCGAGTGGGGCGTACGGTCGCAGTGGGGCGGCCGCTCGGACCTCGCGGTGGGGCGTACGGTCGTAATAGGGCGGCCGCTCGGCCCTCGCGGTGGGGCAGCCGTTCGGAGTGGGGTGCGGCTCGCGTTCAGCGTGAGCCGCGAGCGTCGAGTGCGCGCGGGCGCGCCTCGCAGCTTATATTCTATATGTCTTAGAAATTATGACTGTACAAATATTCGCTCAAATCTAGGTGTGTGTTGGATTGTGTATGTACATGATTTGTGTACAGTGCTTAATCTAGAATCGCGTGTATGAGAAATAAGCGTATGGTTGTGTGATCGCAGGTAATTGGGATTCGTACGTGGAGAGGTATTCCTCGTCCCCGTGGCGTTGTCTCCTCGTCTTACGGCGTCGAATCGTCGTGCGGCCCGTGTATGGAGGATCCGGATACCGGTGCTGGCGGAAGAACGGTGTCCCGGTTGTGGATGCTGCGGATGGTGGTTGGCGCCAGAGGGTGGAAGGCGGTGCGCCTAACGTCATAGAAGCATTAGAACTCTATTGCTACGATACGTAGAAATCTGAAAACACTGTTTCCTAGAATGGAAGTGTCGCATTTACATTCTTTTGAAGTGAATACGAGGTATACATGACACCTCGCAATGAATATTATATCTTATCATGAGACATAGAAATGAGATGCGATATGGCGATTTAAAAAGCATTAGAAATCTATTGCTTCGATACGTAGACATCTGCAATCGCTACTTTATAGCAAGGAAGTGTCGCATTTACATTCAGTTGAAGTGAGTACGAGGAGTACATAACACTTCGCAATGAATATTATATCTTATCATGAAACATGGAAATGAGATGAGATATCGCGCTTTAAGAAGCATTAGAACACTATTGCTACGATACGTAGACATCTGCAAATGCTATTTCCTAGCAGGGAAGTGACGCATTATCATTCTTTTGAAGTGAATACGAGGTATACATAACACTGCACAATGAATATTATATCTTATTATGAAACATAGAAATTAGATGCGATATCGCGATATAAGAAGCATTAGAACTCTAATGCTATGATACGTAGACATCTGCAATCGCTATTTCCTAGCAAGGAAGTGTCGCATTTACATTCTTTTTAAGCGAATACGAGGTATACATAACACTGCACAATGAATATTATATCTTATCATGAAACATAGAAATGAGATGCGATATCGCGATTTAAGCAGCATTAGAAATCTATTGTTTCGATACGTAGACATCTGGAAACGTTATTTCCTAGCAAGGAAGTGTCGTATTTACATTCTTTTGAGGTGAGTACGGGGTATACATAACGCTGCACAATGAACATTATATCTAACCATGAAACATAGAAATGAGATGCGATATCGCCAATTAAGATGCATTAGAACTCTACTTCTTCGATACGTACACACCTGCAAACGCTATTTCCTAGCAAGGAAGTGTCGCATTTACATTCATTTGAAGTGAAAACGAGGTATACATGACACTTAGCAATGAATATTATATCTTATCATGAAGCATAGAAATGAGATGCGATATCGCGTTTTGGGAAGCACTAGAACTCTATTGCTACGATACCTAGACATCTGCAAACGCTACTTCCTAGGAAGGAAGTGTCGTATTTACATTCTTTTGGTGTCAATTCGAGGAATACACGGCACTTCGCAATGAATATTATATCCTATCATAAAACATAGGAATGAGATGCGATATCGCTATTTAAGAAGCAGTAGATCTCTACTGCTTCGATACGTAGACATCTGACAACGCTATTTCCTAGCAAGGAAGTGTCGCATTTACATTCATTTGAAGTGTATGCGACGTATACAAGACACTTCGCAATGAATATTATATCTTATCATGAGACATAGAAATGAGATGCGATATCGCGTTTTGAGAAGCATTAGAACTCTAATGCTACGATACGTAGACATCTGCAGACGCTACATCCTAGCAAGGAAGTGTCGCATTTACATTCTTTTGAAGTGTAGACGAGATATACATATTACTGCACAATGAATATTATATCTTATCATGAAACATAGAAATGAGATGCGATATGGCGATTTAAGAAGCAGTAGATCTCGATTGCTACGATACCTAGCCATCTGCCAACGCTATTTCCTAGCAAGGAAGTGTCGCATTTACATTCATTTGATGTGTATGCGAGGTATACAAGACACTTCGCAATGAATATTATATCTTATCAAGAACCATAGAAATTAGATGCGATACCGCGATTAGAGAAGCATTGCAACCCTATTGTTACGATACGTAAACATCTGCAAACGCTATTTCCTAGCAAGGAAGTATGGCATTTACATTCATTTGAAGTGTATGCGAGGTATACATGACACTTCGCAATGAATATTATATCTTATCATAAAACATAGAAATGAAATGCGATTTCGCGTTCTAAGAAGCGTTAGAACTCTATTGCCACGATACGTAGACATCTGCAAAAGCTATTTCCCAGCAAGGAAGTGTCGCACTTACATTCTTTTGAAGTGAATACGTGGTATGCATAACACTCCACAATGAATATTATATCTTATCATGAAACATAGAAGCGAGATGCGATGTCGCGTTTTAAGAAACATTTGAACACAATTGCTACGATACGTAGATATCTGGAAACGCTATTACCTAGCAAGGATGTGTCGCATTTACATTTTTTTGAAGTGAATACGAGGTATACATAACACTCCACATTAAATATTATATCTTATCGTGAAACATAGAAATGAGATGCAATGTCGCGTTATAAGAAGCATTAGAATTCTATTGCTTCGATACGTAGATATCTGGAAACTTAATTTCCTAGAGGGGAAGTGTCGCATTTACATTCATTTAAAGTGTGGACGAGGAATACATAACACTTAGCAATGAATATTATATCTTGTCATAAAACAGAAATTAGGAGCGATATCGCTATTTAAGTAGCATTAGAACTCTATTGCTTCGATATATAGACATCTGCAAAGGCTATTTCCGAGCAAGGTAGTGTCGCATTTACATTCTTTTGAAGTGAATACCAGGTACATATAATACTCCACAATGTGTATTATATCTTATCATGAGACATAGAAATGAGATGCGATATCCCGTTTTAAGAAGCCTTAGAACACTATTGCTTCGATACGTGGACATCTGCAAACGCTATTTCCTAGCAAGGAACTGCCGCATTTACATTCACTTGAAGTTTATGTGAGGTATAAGTGACACTTTGCAATGAATATTGCATCTTATCATGAAACATAGAAATGGAATTCAACATCTCGTTTTAAGAATCATCAGAACCCTATTGTTTCGATACGTAGACATCTGGAAACGTTATTTCCTAGCAAGGAAGTATCGCATTTACACTCTTTTGAAGTGAATACGTTGATACATGACACTTCGCAATGAATATTATATCTTACCATGAAACATAGAAGTGAGATGCGGTATAGCGAATTAAGAATCGTTAGAACTCTATTGCTACGATACGTAGACATTTGCAAACGCTATTTCCTAGCAAGGAAGTGACGCATTTACATTCTTTTAAAGTGAATACGAGGTATACATGACACTTCGCAATGAATATTATATCTTAACATGAAACAGAGGAATGAGATGCGATATCGCGTTTTACGGAGCATTAGAACTCTATTGCTACGATACGTGGACATCTGCAAACGCTTTTTCCTAGCAAGGAAGTGTCGCATTTACATTCTTTTGAAGTGAATACGAGGTATACGTGACACTTCGCAATGAATATTATATCTTATCACGGAACATAGAAATGCGATGCGATGTCGCGTTGTAAGAAGCATTAAAACTCTATTGCTTCGATACTTGAACATCTGCCAACGCTATTTCCTAGGAATAAAGTGTCACCTTTAAATTCGTTTGAAGTGTATGCGTGGTCTACAAGACTCTTCGCAAAGAATAACATATCTTATCATGAAACATACGAATGAGATGCGATATCGCGTTTTAAGAAGCATTAGAAATCTATTCGTACGATACGTAGACATCTGCAGACGCTATCTCCTAGCAAGGAAGTATCGCATTTACATTCTTTTGAAGTGAATACGAGGTATACATAACACTCCACAATGAATATTATATCTTTTCATGAAGCATATAAATGGGGAGCGATTTCGCGTTTTAAGAAGCATGGGAAATCTATTGCTTCGATACGTAGACATCTGCAAACGCTATTACCTAGCAAGCAAGTGTCGCATTTACATACATTTCAAGTGTAGACGATGAATTCAAAACACTTCGCGATGAATATTATATCTTATCATGAGACATAGAAGTGAGGTGCGATGTCGCGTTATAAGAAGCATTAGAAATCTATTGCTTCGATACGTAGACATCTCGAAACGTAATTCCCTTGAAAGGAAGTGTTGCATTTACATACATCTCAAGTGCAGACGGTGACTACATAACACTTCGCAATGAATATTATATCTTATCATGAGACATAGAAATGAAGTGCGAAATCGCGTTATAAGAAGCATTAGAAATCTATTGCTTCGATACGTAGACATCTGCAAACGCTACTTCCTAGCAAGGAAGTACCGAATTTACATTCTTTTGCAGTGAATATGAGGTATACATGACAATTCGCAATGAATATTATATCTTATCATGAGACATAAGAATGAGATGCGATATCGCGTTTTAAGAAGCATTAGACCTATATTGCTACGATACGTAGATATCTGCAAACGCTGTTTCCTAGCAAGGAAGTGTCGCATTTACATTCGTTTGAAGTGTATGCGTGGTATACAAGACTCTTCGCAAAGAATAACATATCTTATCATGAAACATACGAATGAGATGCGATATCGCGTATTAAGAAGCATTAGAAATCTATTGCTACGATACGTAGACATCTGCAGACGCTATTTCCTAGCAAGGAAGTATCGCATTTACATTCTTTTGAAGTGAATACGTGGTATACATAACACTCCACAATGAATATTATATCTTTTCATGAAGCATATAAATGGGGTGCGATTTCGCGTTTTAAGAAGCATTGGAAATCTATTGCTTCGATACGTAGACATCTGCAAACGCTATTACCTAGCAAGGAAGTGTCGCATTTACATACATTTCAAGTGTAGACGATGAATTCAAAACACTTCGCGCTGAATATTATATCTTATCATGAGACATAGAAATGAGGTGCGATGTCGCATTATAAGAAGCATTAGAAATCTATTGCTTCGATACGTAGACATCTCGAAACGTAATTCCCTTGAAAGGAAGTGTCGCATTTACATACATCTCAAGTGCAGACGGTGACTACATAACACTTCGCAATGAATATTATATCTTATCATGAGACATAGAAATGAGGCTGCGAAATCGCATTATAAGAAGCATTAGAAATCTATTGCTTCGATACGTAGACATCTGCAAACGCTACTTCCTAGCAAGGAAGTACCGAATTTACATTCTTTTGCAGTGAATATTATGTATACATGACAATTCGCAATGAATATTATATCTTATCATGAGACATAGGAATGAGATGCGATATCGCGTTTTAAGAAGCATTAGACCTATATTGCTACGATACTTAGATATCTGCAAACGCTTTTTCCTAGCAAGGAAGTGTCGCATTTACATTCATTTGAAGTGTATGCGAGGTATACAAGACACTTCGCAATGAATATTATATCTTATCATGAAACATAGAAATGAAATGCGTTATCGCGATTTAAGAAGCATTAGGGCTCTACTGCTTCGATACGTAGGCATCTGCAAACGCCATTTCCTAGCAAGGAAGTGACGCATTTACATTCTCTTGAAGTGAATACGAGGTTATAATAATACTCCACAATGAATATTATATCTTATCATGAGACATAGAAATGAGATGCGATATGGCGATTTAGGAAGCAGTAGATCTATGTTGCTTCGATACGTAGACACCTGCCAACGCTATTTCCTAGCAAGGAAGTGTCGCATTTACATTCTTTTGGAGTAAATACGAGGTATATATAACACTGCACAATGAATGCTATATCTTATCATAAGACACAGAAATGATATGCGATATCGCGTTCTAAGAAGCATTAGAACTCTATTGCTTCGATATATAGACATCTGCAAACGCTATTTCCTAGCATGGAAGTGTCGCATTTACATTCATTTGAAGTGTAGACGAGATATACATAACACTGCATAATGAATATTATATCTCATCATGAGACATAGAAATGAGTTGCGATTTCGCGATTTCAAGAGCATTGGAACTCTATTGCTTCAATACGTAGACATCTGGAAACGTAATTCCGTAGCAAGGATGTGTCGCATTTACATTAATTTGAAGTGTATGGGAGGTATACATGACACTTTGCAATGAAAATTATATCTTATCATGAAATATAGAAATGAGATGCGATATGTCGATTTAAGAAGCTCTAGAACCCTATTGCTTCGATACGTAGACATATGCAAACGCTACTTCCTAGCAAGGAAGTGTCGCATTTACATTCACTCGAAAGTTTGAAGAGCAATGCATAACACTTTGCTATTAATATTATATCTTATCGTGAAACATAGAAATCAGATGCGACATCTCGTTGGAAGTAGCATTAGAATTCTATCGCTTCGATACGTAGACATCTGCCAACGCTATTTCCAGCAAGGAAGTGTCCCATTTACATTCATTTGAAGTGTATGCGAGGTACACATGACACTTCGCAATGAATACTATATCTTGTCATGAGACATAGAAATGAGATTCGATATCGAGATTTAAGATGCATTAGAACCCTATTGCTACGATACGTAGACATCTGCAAGCGCTATTTCCTACAAGGAAGTGTCGCATGTACATTCTTTTTAAGTGTAGCCGAGATATACATAACCCATGGCAAAGAATATTATATCATATCATGAGACACAGAAATGATATGCGACATCTCGTTTTAAGAAGCACTAGAACTCTACTGCTTCGATACGGAGGCATCTGCAAACGCTATTTCCTGACAAGGAAGTGTCCATTTACATTCTTTTGATGTGAATACGAGTTATACATGTAACTTCACAGTGAATATTATATCTTATCATGAAACATAGAAATGAGATGCGATATCGCGTTTTGAGAAGCATTAGAACTCTACAGCTACAATACGTAGATTTCTGCAATCGCTATTTCCTAGCAAGGAATTGTCGCATTTACATTCTTTTGAAGTGAATACGATGTATACATAACACTCCATAATGAATATTATATCTTACTGTGAAACATAGAAATGGGATGCGATATCAAGTTCTAAGAAGCATTAGAACTCTAATGCTCCGATACGTAGACATCTGCAAACGTTATTTCCTAGCAAGGAAGTGTCGCATTTACATTCCTTTGAAGTGGATACGAGGTATACATGACACTTCGCAATGAATATTATATCTTACTGCGAAACATAGAAATGAGATGCGATATCAAGTTTTAAGAAGCATTAGAACTCTATACCTTCGATACGTAGACATCTACAAACGCTATTTCCTAGCAAGGAGGTGTCACATTTACACTTTTTTGAAGTGAATACGAGGTATACATAACACTCCACATTAAATATTATATCTTATCGTGAAACATAGAAATGAGATGCAATGTCGCGTTATAAGAAGCATTAGAATTCTATTGCTTCGATACGTAGATATCTGGAAACTTAATTTCCTAGAGAGGAAGTGTCGCATTTACATTCATTTGAAGTGTAGACGAGATATACATAACACTGCACAATGAATATTATATCTCATCATGAGACATAGAAATGAGTTGCGATTTCGCGATTTCAAGAGCATTGGAACTCTATTGCTTCAATACGTAGACATCTGGAAACGTAATTCCGTAGCAAGGATGTGTCGCATTTACATTAATTTGAAGTGTATGGGAGGTATACATGACACTTCGCAATGAAAATTATATCTTATCATGAAACATAAGAATGAGATGCGGTATCGCGTTTTGAGAAGCATTAGAACTCTATTGCTTCGATACGTAGACATCTGGTAACGTAATGTTCTAGAGAGAAGTGTCGCATTCACATCCATTTGAAGTGTGTGCCAGGTATACATGACACTTCGCAATGAATAATATATCTTATCATGAAAGATATGAATGTGATGCGATATCGCGTTTTGAGAAGCATTAGTACCCCACTGCTACGACACGTAGACATCTGCAAACGTTATTTCCCAGCAAGGAAGAGCCGCCTTTACATTCATCTGAAGTTTATGCGAGGTATACATGACACTCCACAATGAATATTTTATCTTATCATGAAAAATGGAAGTGAGATGCGATATCTCGTTTTAAGACGCATTAGAACTCTATTGCTTCGATACGTAGATATCTGCAAATGCTATTTCCCAGAAAGGAAGTGTCGCATTTACATTCATTTGAAATGTAGAAGAGGAATACATAACACTTCGCAATGAATATTGTATCTTAGCATGAAATATAGAAATGAGATGCGACATCGCGTTCTAAGAAGCGTTAAAATTCTATGGCTTCGATAAATAGACATTTGGAAACGCTATCTCCTAGCAAGGAAGTATGTTATTTACAATCTTTTGAAGTGAATACGAGGTATACATAACACTTCACAATGAATAATACACCTTATCATGCGACATAGAAAAGAGATGCGATATCGCCTTTGAAGAAGCATTAGAAATCTATTGCTACGATACGTAGACATCTGCAGACGCTATTTCCTAGCAAGGAAGTATCGCATTTACGTTCTTTTGAAGTGAATACGAGGTATACATAACACTCCACAATGAATATTATATCCTTTCGTGAAACATAGAATTGAGATGCGATATCTCGTCTTAAGAAGCATTAGTACATTGTTGCTTCGATACGTAGACATTTGCCATCGCTATATCCTAGCAACGAAGTGTCGCATTTACATTCATTTGAAGTGTATGCGAGGTATACATGACACTTCGCAATGAATATTATATCTTATAATGAAACATAGAAATGAGATGCGATATCACGAATTAAGAAGCATTAGAACTCTAATGCTTCGATACGTAGATATCTGGAAACGTTATTTCCTAGAAAGGATGTGTCGCATTTACATTCATTTAAAGTGTGGACGAGGAATACATAACACTTCGCAATGAATATTATATCTTATCATAAAACAGAAATTAGGAGCGATATCGCTATTTAAGTAGCATTAGAACTCTATTGCTTCGATATATAGACATCTGCAAAGGCTATTTCCTAGCAAGGTAGTGTCGCATTTACATTCTTTTGAAGTGAATACCAGGTACACATAATACTCCACAATGTGTATTATATCTTATCATGAGACATAGAAATGAGATGCGATATCCCGTTTTAAGAAGCCTTAGAACACTATTGCTTCGATACGTGGACATCTGCAAACGCTATTTCCTAGCAAGGAACAGCCGCATTTACATTCACTTGAAGTTTATGTGAGGTATAAGTGGCACTTTGCAATGAATATTATATCTTATCATGAAACATAGAAATGGAATTCAACATCTCGTTTTAAGAATCATCAGAACCCTATTGTTTCGATACGTAGACATCTGGAAACGTTATTTCCTAGCAAGGAAGTATCGCATTTACACTCTTTTGAAGTGAATACGTTGTATACATGACACTTCGCAATGAATATTATATCTTACCATGAAACATAGAAATGAGATGCGGTATAGCGAATTAAGAATCGTTAGAACTCTATTGCTACGATACGTAGACATTTGCAAACGCTATTTCCTAGCAAGGAAGTGACGCATTTACATTCTTTTAAAGTGAATACGAGGTATACATGACACTTCGCAATGAATATTATATCTTATCACGGAACATAGAAATGCGATGTGATGTCGCGTTGTAAGAAGCATTAAAACTCTATTGCTTCGATACTTGAACATCTGCCAACGCTATTTCCTAGGAATAAAGTGTCGCCTTTAAATTCGTTTGAAGTGTATGCGTGGTATACAAGACTCTTCGCAAAGAATAACATATCTTATCATGAAACATACGAATGAGATGCGATATCGCGTTTTAAGAAGCATTAGAAATCTATTGCTACGATACGTAGACATCTGCAGACGCTATTTCCTAGCAAGGAAGTATCGCATTTACATTCTTTTGAAGTGAATACGAGGTATACATAACACTCCACAATGAATATTATATCTTCTCATGAAGCATATAGATGGGGAGCGATTTCGCGTTTTAAGAAGCATTGAAAATCTATTGCTTCGATACGTAGACATCTGCAAACGCTATTACCTAGCAAGGAAGTGTCGCATTTACATACATTTCAAGTGTAGACGATGAATTCAAAACACTTCGCGCTGAATATTATATCTTATCATGAGACATAGAAATGAGGTGCGATGTCGCGTTATAAGAAGCATTAGAAATCTATTGCTTCTATACGCAGACATCTCGAAACGTAATTCCCTTGAAAGGAAGTGTCGCATTTACATACATCTCAAGTGCAGACGGTGACTACATAACACTTCGCAATGAATATTATATCTTACCATGAGACATAGGAATGAGATGCGATATCGCGTTTTAAGAAGCATTAGACCTATATTGCTACGATAGATATCTGCAAACGCTTTTTCCTAGCAAGGAAGTGTCGCATTTACATTCATTTGAAGTGTATGCGAGGTATACAAGACACTTCGCAATGAATATTATATCTTATCATGAAACATAGAAATGAAATGCGTTATCGCGATTTAAGAAGCATTAGGGCTCTACTGCTTCGATACGTAGGCATCTGCAAACGCCATTTCCTAGCAAGGAAGTGACGCATTTACATTCTCTTGAAGTGAATACGAGGTATATATAACACTGCACAATGAATGCTATATCTTATCATAAGACACAGAAATGATATGCGATATCGCGTTCTAAGAAGCATTAGAACTCTATTGCTTCGATATATAGACATCTGCAAACGCTGTTTCCTAGCATGGAAGTGTCGCATTTACATTCATTTGAAGTGTAGACGAGATATACATAACACTGCACAATGAATATTATATCTCATCATGAGACATAGAAATGAGTTGCGATTTCGCGATTTCAAGAGCATTGGAACTCTATTGCTTCAATACGTAGACATCTGGAAACGTAATTCCGTAGCAAGGATGTGTCGCATTTACATTAATTTGAAGTGTATGGGAGGTATACATGACACTTCGCAATGAAAATTATATCTTATCATGAAACATAAGAATGAGATGCGGTATCGCGTTTTGAGAAGCATTAGAACTCTATTGCTTCGATACGTAGACATCTGGTAACGTAATGTTCTAGAGAGAAGTGTCGCATTCACATCCATTTGAAGTGTGTGCCAGGTATACATGACACTTCGCAATGAATAATATATCTTATCATGAAAGATATGAATGTGATGCGATATCGCGTTTTGAGAAGCATTAGTACCCCACTGCTACGACACGTAGACATCTGCAAACGTTATTTCCCAGCAAGGAAGAGCCGCCTTTACATTCATCTGAAGTTTATGCGAGGTATACATGACACTCCACAATGAATATTTTATCTTATCATGAAAAATGGAAGTGAGATGCGATATCTCGTTTTAAGACGCATTAGAACTCTATTGCTTCGATACGTAGATATCTGCAAATGCTATTTCCCAGAAAGGAAGTGTCGCATTTACATTCATTTGAAATGTAGAAGAGGAATACATAACACTTCGCAATGAATATTGTATCTTAGCATGAAATATAGAAATGAGATGCGACATCGCGTTCTAAGAAGCGTTAAAATTCTATGGCTTCGATAAATAGACATTTGGAAACGCTATCTCCTAGCAAGGAAGTATGTTATTTACAATCTTTTGAAGTGAATACGAGGTATACATAACACTCGACAATGAATATTATATCTTATCATGAAACATAGAAATGGGATGCGATATTGCGTTTAGAAAAGCATTAGTAATATAATGCTACGATACGTAGACATCTGCAGACCATATTTCCTAGCAAGGAAGTTTCGCATTTACATTCCGTTGAAGTGAATACGAGGTATTCATAACACTCCACAATGAATATTATATGTTATCATGAAACATAGAAATGAGGATCGATTTCGCGTTTTAAGAAGCATTAGAATTCCTTTGCTACGATTAGTAGACATCTGCAAACGCTATTTCCTAGGAGGGAAGTTTCGCATTTACATTCCTTTGAAGTGAATACGAGGTATTCATAACACTCCACAATGAATATTATATGTTATCATGAAACATATAAATGAGGATCGATTTCGCGTTTTAAGCAGCATTAGAATTCCTATGCTACGATACTTAGACAGCTGCAAACGCTATTTCCTAGCAAGGAAGTGCCGCATTTACATACTTTTGATGTGATACGAGGTATGCATAACACTGCACAATGAATGTTATATCTTATCATGAAGCATAGAAATGAGATGCGATATGGCGATTTAAGAAGCAGTAGATCTCGATTGCTTCGATACCTAGCCATCTGCCAACGCTATTTCCTAGCAAGGAAGTGTCGCATTTACATCCATTTGAAGTGTATGCGAGGTATACAAGACACTTCGCAATGAATATTACATCTTATCATGAAACATAGGAATGAGATGCGATATCGCGTTTTGATAAGCACTAGAACTGTATTGCTTCTTACGTAGACATCTGCAAAAACTATTTCCTAGCAAGGAAGTGTCGCATTTACATTCTTTTGAAGTGAATACGAGGTATACATAACACTCCACAATGAATAGTATATCTTATCGTGAAACATAGAAATGAGAAGCGATATCCCGTTTTAGGAAGCATTAGAACTCTATCGCTTCGATACGTAGACATCTGCGAACGCTATTTCCTAGCAAGGAAGTATAGCATTTACATTCACTTGCAGTGAATACGAGGTATACATGACACTTCGCAATGAATATTATAACTTGCCAGGAAACATAGAAATGAGATGCGATATCGCGATTTAAGAAGCACTGGAACACTATTGCTTCGATACGTAGACATCTGCAAAAGCTATTTAATAGAAAGGAAGAGTCGCACTCACATTCTTTTGAAGTCAATACGAGGTATACACAAATCTCCACATTGAATATTATATCATGTCATGAAATATAGGAAAGAGATACGATGTCACGATATAAGAAGCATTAGAAAACTATTGCTTGGATACGGAGACATCTGCAAACGCTATCTCCAAGGAAGGAAGTGTCGTATTTACATTCTTTTGAAGTGAATACGAGGTATACATAACGCTCCACAATGAATGTTATATCTCATCATGATACATAGAAATGAGATGTAATATCGCGATTTAAAAAGCATTAGAAATCTATTGCTACGATACGTAGACATCTGCAAACGCTATTTCATATCAAGGAAGTGTTGCACTTACACTCTTTTGAAGTGCTTGCGAGGTATACATAACAGTCCACAATGAATATTATATCGTATCATGAAACATAGTAATGAGATGCGATATCGCGATTTAAGAAGCACTGGAGCACTATTGCTTCGATACGTAGACGTCTGCAAACGCTATTTAATAGCAAGGAAGTGTCGCGTTTACATTCTTTTGAAGTGAATACGAGGAAAACATAACACTCCACAATGGATATTATACCTTATCATGAAACATAGAAATGAGGTGCTATACCGCGGTCTACAGAGCATTAGAACTCTATTGCTTCGATACGTAGACATCTGCAAACGCAACTTCCTAGCTGGGATGTGTCGCATTTACATTCAATTGAAGTGAATACGAGGTATACATAACACTGCACAATGAATATTATATCTTATCATGAAACACAGAAATGAGATGCGATATCGCGATATAAGAAGCATTGGAACGCTATTGCTTCGATACGTAGACAACTGCAGACGCTATTTCATAGCAAGGAAGTGTCCCATTTACATTCATTTTAAGTGTATCCGAGGTATACATGACACATCGCAATGAATATTATATCTTATCAGGAAACATAGAAATGAGATGTGAACTCGGGTTTGAGATGGGTTAGAACTCTATTGCTACGATACATATACATCTGCAAACGCTATTTCCTAGCAAGAAAGTGTCGCATTTACATTCTTTTGAAGTGAATCCGAGGTATACATGACACTTCGCAATGAATATTATATCTCATCATGAAACATAGAACTGAGATGCGAAGTCTCGTTTTAAGAAGCATTAGAACCCTATTGTTTCTATACGTAGGCATTTGGAAACGCTATTTCCTAGCAAAGAAGTGTCGCATTTACATTCATTTGAAGTGTATGCGAGGTATACATAGCACTTCGCAATGAATATTATATGTTATCATGAAACATAGAAATGAGATGCGATATCTCGTTTTAAGAATCATTATGACACGCTTGCTACGATACGTAGACATCTGCAAACGTTATTTCCTAGCAGGGAAGAGTAACATTTACATTCTTCTGAAGTGAATACAAGGTATACATGAAACTTCGCAATGAATATTATATCTTATCATGAAACATAGGAATGTGATGTGATATCGCGTTTTAAGAAGCATTAGAACTCTATTGCTACGATACGTAGACGTCTGCAAACGCTATTTCCTAGCAAGGAAGTGTCGCATTTACATTCGTTTCAAGTGTATGCGATGTATACGTGACACTTCACAATAAATATTATATCTTATCATGAAACATAGAAATGAGATGCGATATCGCGTTTTGAGATGCAATAGAAATCTAATGCTACGATACACAGAAATCTGCAAACGCTATTTCCTAGCAAGGAAGTGTCGCATTTACATTCTTCTGAAGTGAATACAAGGTGTACATGACACTTCGCAATTAATATTTTATCTTACCATGAAACATAGTAATGAGATTTGACATCGCGTTTTGAGAAGCATTAGAACTCTATTGTTACTATACGTAGACATCTGCAAACGCTATTTCCTAGCAAGGAAGTGTCGCATTTACATTCATTTGAAGTGTATGCGAGGTATACGTGATACTTCGCAATGAATAATATATCGTACCATGAAACATAGGTATGAGATGCGGTATCTCGTTCTAAGAAGCATTAGAACACTTTTGCTTGGATACGTAGACATCTGCAAACGCTATTTCCTAGCAAGGAAGTGTCGCATTTACATTCATTTGAAGTGTATGCGAGGTATGAAGAATAGGAATGAGGAATAGCAGGTATAGGAATGAGATGCGGTATCTCGTTCTAAGAAGCATTAGAACTCTTTTGCTTCGATACGTAGACATCTGCAAACGCTATTTCCTAGCAAGGAAGTGTCGCATTTACATTCATTTGAAGTGTATGCGATGTATACGTGACACTTCGCAATAAATATTATATCTTATCATGAAACATAGAAATGTAATGCGATATCGCGTTTTGAGATGCAACAGAAATCTAATGATACGATACGCAGAAATCTGCACACGCTATTTCCTAGCAAGGAAGTGTCGCATTTACATTCTTTTGAGGTGAATACGAGGTACACATAACACTCCACAATGAATATTATATCTTATCGTGAAACATAGATATGAGATTCGATCTTGCGATATGAGAAGCATAAGAACTCTATTGCTACGGTACGTGGACATCTGCAAATGCTATTTCCTAGCAAGGAAGTGTCGCATTTACATTCTTTTGAAGTGAATGCGAGGTATACATGACACTTCGCAATTTACATTATATCTTATCATGAAACATAGAAATGAGATGCGATATCGCGTTTTGAGATGCAATAGAAATCTAATGCTACGATACACAGAAATCTGCAAACGCTATTTCCTAGCAAGGAAGTGTCGCATTTACATTCTTCTGAAGTGAATACAAGGTGTACATGACACTTCGCAATTAATATTTTATCTTACCATGAAACATAGTAATGAGATTTGACATCGCGTTTTGAGAAGCATTAGAACTCTATTGTTACTATACGTAGACATCTGCAAACGCTATTTCCTAGCAAGGAAGTGTCGCATTTACATTCATTTGAAGTGTATGCGAGGTATACGTGATACTTCGCAATGAATAATATATCGTACCATGAAACATAGGTATGAGATGCGGTATCTCGTTCTAAGAAGCATTAGAACACTTTTGCTTGGATACGTAGACATCTGCAAACGCTATTTCCTAGCAAGGAAGTGTCGCATTTACATTCATTTGAAGTGTATGCGAGGTATGAAGAATAGGAATGAGGAATAGCAGGTATAGGAATGAGATGCGGTATCTCGTTCTAAGAAGCATTAGAACTCTTTTGCTTCGATACGTAGACATCTGCAAACGCTATTTCCTAGCAAGGAAGTGTCGCATTTACATTCATTTGAAGTGTATGCGATGTATACGTGACACTTCGCAATAAATATTATATCTTATCATGAAACATAGAAATGTAATGCGATATCGCGTTTTGAGATGCAACAGAAATCTAATGATACGATACGCAGAAATCTGCACACGCTATTTCCTAGCAAGGAAGTGTCGCATTTACATTCTTTTGAGGTGAATACGAGGTACACATAACACTCCACAATGAATATTATATCTTATCGTGAAACATAGGTATGAGATTCGATCTTGCGATATGAGAAGCATAAGAACTCTATTGCTACGGTACGTGGACATCTGCAAATGCTATTTCCTAGCAAGGAAGTGTCGCATTTACATTCTTTTGAAGTGAATGCGAGGTATACATGACACTTCGCAATTTACATTATATCTTATCATGAAACATAGAAATGAGATGCGATATCCCGGTCCATGAAGCATTAGAACTCTATTGCTTCGATACGTAGACGTCTGCAAACGCTATTTCCTAGCAAGGAAGTGTCGCATTTACATTCGTTTCAAGTGTATGCGATGTATACGTGACACTTCACAATAAATATTATATCTTATCATGAAACATAGAAATGAGATGCGATATCGCGTTTTGAGATGCAATAGAAATCTAATGCTACGATACACAGAAATCTGCAAACGCTATTTCCTAGCAAGGAAGTGTCGCATTTACATTCTTCTGAAGTGAATACAAGGTGTACATGACACTTCGCAATTAATATTTTATCTTACCATGAAACATAGTAATGAGATTTGACATCGCGTTTTGAGAAGCATTAGAACTCTATTGTTACTATACGTAGACATCTGCAAACGCTATTTCCTAGCAAGGAAGTGTCGCATTTACATTCATTTGAAGTGTATGCGAGGTATACGTGATACTTCGCAATGAATAATATATCGTACCATGAAACATAGGTATGAGATGCGGTATCTCGTTCTAAGAAGCATTAGAACACTTTTGCTTGGATACGTAGACATCTGCAAACGCTATTTCCTAGCAAGGAAGTGTCGCATTTACATTCATTTGAAGTGTATGCGAGGTATACATAACACTTCGCAATGAATATTATATCTTATCGTGAAACATAGATATGAGATGCGATCTCGCGATATAAGGAGCATTAGAACTCTATTGCTACGATACGTAGACATCTGCAAACTCTATTTCCTAGCAAGGAAGTGTCGCATTTACATTCATTTGAAGTGAATACGAGGAATACATGAAACTTCGCAATCAATATTTTATCTTATCATGTGTCACGTCCCGAGGTGCGTTTGCGCTCGTTCCGATGGCACGATTCGTAGCCTTTCCCGAAAAACCTACGCGAATTGCGCTGGGGCCGGGTTCGTTGGCGGTCGGAACTCGATCTAACCAAAATTACGCCTAACACTTACCTTTCGACGTCTTCTTAATACTGTTTCGCCTCTCGTTCCAGGTATCTGTGGCGCCGTGGATCCGTGACCGGAATAGCAGCGGCGTACGGCTGGATCGGCGGAGCGTCGACGGGAATGAGTCTCCAGGCAGGCGAGCTACGGCTGGAGGAAACTGGCGCTGGAACCGGGCGATCCTGGATTCGAATTGGACGTACGGCTGCGAAGACCTCCTTCGCAGGAACGGAAACAGCGTTGCAGACGTATGGATGTCCGGAAGTACAACTCGCGTATTCGCGAATGAGACGGCGTAGATATTCTTTCCTACCCGCGCGTCGTGTACGCCTTTTCGGAGGCTCAGGATTCATCAAAGGCGCTTGCACTAGGACGGAATACGGCTCGGCCAAGCGATGATGCGCTCTGGCTTACCGAGGTCGATCCTTGTTCAAGATACCCTGGATACGATAGGAATGCAGCGAGAGCAGTCGAGCGTTGGTGCGCTCAAAGACTGTCCAGCGTACAGAACTGTCGCAGATGAATCGTGTGAATTGAAGAAGAATCGCGAGCGTACACGTAGAATAGAATTTAAGGAACTTGTATTCGAATAAAGAGACTTGGATTTGGTAAAACAAGAGTATATTCTATAATATAACTATCCTACTACACTTTACTAAGTCTAAGTTATCAACTAACGATATAATATGAAATGGAAATAGTACTAAGTTATATTAAGGACTCCGCTAAGGGAGATGCGATAGAGACGGCTGCATGAGAGCTGATATTTCGTGGCAGGGGAGCGTATTGCTCGGAGTTGAGATTAGAACCGTCTCGGAGATCGGACTCGAAGGAACTCCTCTCTCGGTCGCGCGTCCGCGACCTCCTCGGGTTGCGTGGCGCGCGAGTCGCTGGGCCCCGTGAGTGGGGCGTACGATCGGAGTGGGGCGGCCACTCGGAGTGGGGTGCGGCTCGCGTTCAGCGTGAGCCGCGAGCGTCGAGTGCGCGCGGGCGCGCATCGCAGCTTATATTCTATACGACTTAGAAATTATGACTGTACAAATATCTGCTTATATTTAGGTGTGTGTTGGGTTGTGTATGTACATGATTCGTGTAGAGTGCTTAATCTAGAATCGCGTGTATGAAAAGTAAGCGTACGGTTGTGTGATCGCAGGTGATCGGGATTCGTACGCGGGGAGGTATTCCTCATCCTCGTGGCGTTGTCTCCTCGTCTCGGGGCGTCGAATCGTCGTGCGGCCCGTGTACGGAGGATGCTGATACAGGTGCTGGCGGGAGAGCGGTGTCCCGGTTGCGGATGCTGCGGATGCTGGTTGGCGCCAGAGGGTGGCAGGCGGTGCGCCTGACGTCACAGTAGACATCTGGAAACGTAATTTCCTTGCAGTGAAGTGTCGCATTTACATTCATTTGAAGTGTATGCTAGGTATTCATGACACTTCGCAATGAATATTATATCTTATCATGACACATAGAGATGTGATGCGATATCGCGTTTTAAGAAGCATTAGAATCCTATTGCTTCTATACGTAGACATCTGCAAACGCTATTTCCTAGCAAGGAAGTGTCGCATTTACATTCATTTGAAGCGTATGCGAGGTATACATTACACTCCTTAATTAATATTATATCTTATCACGAATCATGGAAATGAGATGCGATATCGCGTTTTAAGAAGCATTAGAACTCCATTGCTTCGATACGTAGACGTCTGCAAACGCCATTTCCTAGCAAGGAAGAGTCGCACTTACTTTCTTTTGAAGCGAATACGAGGTATACATAACACTGCACATTGAATATTATATCTTATCATGAAACATAGAAATGAGATGCGATATCGCGTTCTAAGGAGCATTAGAAATCTACTGCTTCGATACGTAGACATCTGCAGACGCTATTTCCTAGCAAGGAAGTGTCGCATTTACATTCGTTTGAAGTGAATACGAGGTATACATGACACTTCGCAATTAATTTTACATCTTATCACGAATCATAGAAATGAAATGCGACATCTCGTTTTAAGAAGCATTACAACACTATTGTTTCATACGTAGACATCTGGAAACGCTGTATCCTAGCAAGGAAGTGTCGCATTTACATTCTTTTGAAGTGAATACGAGGTATACATGACACTTCGCAATGAATATTATATCTTATCGTGAAACATTAAAACGAGATGTGATATCGCGTTTTGAGAAGCGTTAGAATTCTATTGCTTCGATACGTAGACATCTGCAAACGCTATTTCGTAGCAAGGAAGTGTCGCATTTACATTCTTTTGAAGCGAATACGAGGTACACACAGCAATCCACAGTAAATATTATACCTTATCACGAAACATACAAATGAGATGCGCTATCGCGTTGGGAGAAGCGCTAGAACAATAATGCTACGATATGTAGACATCTGCAGACGCTATTTCCTAGCAAGGAAGTGTCGCATTTACATTCCTTTGAAAGGAATAGGAGGTATACATGACACTTCGTAATAAATATTATATCTTATCATGAAACATAGAAATGAGATGCGATATCGCGATTTAAGGGGCATTAGAACCGTATTGCTTCGGTACGTAGACATCTGGAAACGTAATTTCCTTGCAGTGAAGTGTCGCATTTACATTTATTTGAAGTGTATGCTAGGTATACAAAACACTTCGCAATGAATATTATATCTTATCATGACACATAGAGATGTGATGCGATATCGCGTTTTAAGAAGCATTAGAATCCTATTGCTTCTATACGTAGACATCTGCAAACGCTATTTCCTAGCAAGGAAGTGTCGCATTTACATTAATTTGAAGCGTATGCGAGGTATACATGACACTCCTTAATGAATATTATATCTTATTACGAATCATGGAAATGAGATGCGATATCGCGTTTTAAGAAGCATTAGAACTCCATCGCTTCGATACGTAGACGTCTGCAAACGACATTTCCTAGCAAGGAAGAGTCGCACTTACTTTCTTTTGAAGCGAATACGAGGTATACATAACACTGCACATGGAATATTATATCTTATCATGAAACGTAGAAATGAGATGCGATATCGCGTTCTAAGGAGCATTAGAAATCTATTGTTTCGATACGTAGACATCTGCAAACGCTATTTCCTAGCAAGCAAGTGTCGCATTATATTGTTTTGAAGTGAATACGAGATATACATGACACTTCGCAATCAATATTGTATCTTATCATGAAACATACAAATGAGATGCGATATCGCGTTCTAAGAAGAATTAGAACTCTATTTCTACGATACGTAGACATCTGCAGACGCTATTTCCTAGCAAGGAAGTGTCGCATTTACATTCTTTTGAAATGTAGACGAGATTTACATAACACTGCGCAATGAATATTATATCTCATCTTGAAACATAGAAATGAGATGCGATATCGCGATTTAAGCAGCATTAGAACTCTATTGCTTCGATACGTAGACATATGCAACCGCTATTTCCTAGCAAGGAAGTGTAGCATTTACATTGTTTTGAAGTGAATACGAGGTATACATGACACTTGGCAATTAATATTGTATCTTACCATGGAACATAGAAATGAGATGCGATATCGCGTTTTAAGAAGAATTGGAACTCTATTGCTACGATACGTAGACATCTGCAAACGCTATTTCCTAGCAAGGAAGTGTCGCATTTACATTCTTTTGAAGCGAATACGAGGTATACATGTCACTGCACAATGATTATTATATCTTATCATGAAGCATAGAAATGAGATGCGATATCGCGATTTAAGGGGCATTAGAACCCTATTGCTTCGGTACGTAGACATCTGGAAACGTAATTTCCTTGCAGTGAAGTGTCGCATTTACATTTATTTGAAGTGTATGCTAGGTATACATGACACTTCGCAATGAATATTATATCTTATCATGACACATAGAAATGTGATGCGATATCGCGTTTTAAGAAGCATTAGAATCCTATTGCTTCTATACGTAGACATCTGCAAACGCTATTTCCTAGCAAGGAAGTGTAGCATTTACATTAATTTGAAGCGTATGCGAGGTATACATGACACTCCTTAATGAATATTATATCTTATTACGAATCATGGAAATGAGATGCGATATCGCGTTTTAAGAAGCATTAGAACTCCATTGCTTCGATACGTAGACGTCTGCGAACGACATTTCCTAGCAAGGAAGAGTCGCACTTACTTTCTTTTGAAGCGAATACGAGGTATACATAACACTGCACATTGAATATTATATCTTATCATGAAACGTAGAAATGAGATGCGATGTCGCGTTCTAAGGAGCATTAGAAATCTATTGCTTCGATACGTAGACATCTGCAAACGCTATTTCCTAGCAAGCAAGTGTCGCATTATATTGTTTTGAAGTGAATACGAGATATACATGACACTTCGCAATCAATATTGTATCTAATCATGAAACATACAAATGAGATGCGATATCGCGTTCTAAGAAGAATTAGAACTCTATTTCTACGATACGTAGACATCTGCAGACGCTATTTCCTAGCAAGGAAGTGTCGCATTTACATTCTTTTGAAATGTAGACGAGATTTACATAACACTGCGCAATGAATATTATATCTCATCTTGAAACATAGAAATGAGATGCGATATCGCGATTTAAGCAGCATTAGAACTCTATTGCTTCAGATACGTAGACATATGCAACCGCTATTTCCTAGCAAGGAAGTGTAGCATTTACATTGTTTTGAAGTGAATACGAGGTATACATGACACTTGGCAATTAATATTGTATCTTACCATGGAACATAGAAATGAGATGCGATACCGCGTTTTAAGAAGAATTGGAACTCTATTGCTACGATACGTAGACATCTGCAAACGCTATTTCCTAGCAAGGAAGTGTCGCATTTACATTCTTTTGAAGCGAATACGAGGTATACATAACACTGCACAATGAATATTATATCTTTTCATGAAACATAGAAATGAGATGCGATATCGCGATTTTAGATGCATTTGAAATCTATTGCTTCGATACGTAGACATCTGCAAACGCTATTTCCTAGCAAGCAAGTGTCGCATTTACATCGTTTTGAAGTGAATACGAGGTATATATGGCACTTCGCAGTCAATATTGTACCTTATCATGAAACATACAAATGAGATGCGATATCGCGTTTTAAGAAGAATTAGAACTCTATTTCTATGATACGTAGACATCTGCAGACGCTATTTCCTAGCATGGAAGTGTCGCATTTACATTCTTTTGAAGTGTAGCCGAGATATACTTATCACTCCACAATGAATATTATATCTTATCATGAAACAGAAATGAGATGCGATATCGCGATCTAAGAAGCATTAGAACCCTAATGCTACGATACATAGACATCTGCAAACGCTATTTCCTAGCAAGGAAGTGGCGCATTATCATTCTTATGAAGTGAATACGAGATATACATAACACTGCACAATGAATATTATATCTTATCATGAAACGTAGAAATTAGATGCGATATCGCGATTTAAGAGGCATTAGAACCCTAATGCTACGATACGTAGACATCAGCAAACGCTATTTCCTACAAAGGATGTGTCGTATTTACATTCTTTTGAAGCGATTACGAGATATACATAACACTGCACAATGAATTTTATATCTTATCATGAATCATAGAAATGAGATGCGATATCGCGATTTAAGCAGCACCAGAAATCTATTGCTTCGATACGTAGGCACCTGCAAATGCTATTTCCTAGCAAGGAAGTGTAGCATTTACATACTTTTGAAGTGAATACGAGGTATACATGACACTTGGCAATTAATATTGTATCTTATCATGAAACATACAAATGTGATGCGATATCGCGGTTTAAGATGCATTTGAAATCTATTGCTTCGATACGTAGACATCTGCAAACGCTATTTCCTAGCAAGCAAGTGTCGCATTATATTGTTTTGAAGTGAATACGAGGTATACATGACACTTCGCAATCAATATTATATCTTATCATGCAACATACAAATGAGATGCGATATCGCGTTCTAAGAAGAATTAGAACTCTATTTCTACGATACGTAGACATCTGCAGACGCTATTTCCTAGCAAGGAAGTGTCGCATTTACATTCTTTTGAAATGTAGACGAGATTTACATAACACTGCACAATGAATATTATATCTCATCTTGAAACATAGAAATGAGATGCGATATCGCGATTTAAGAAGCATTAGAACTCTATTGCTTCGATACCCAGATATCTGCAAACGCTAATTCCCAGCAAGGAAGTGTCGCATTTACATTCTTATAAAGTGAATACTAGGTATACATAACACTCCAGAATGAATATTATACTTCATCATGAAACATAGAAATGAGATGCGATATGGCGATTTAAGAAGCATTAGAACTCTATTGCTACGATACGTAGACATCTGCAAACGCTACTTCTTAGCAAGAAAGTGTCGCATTTACATAGTTTTGAAGTGAATACGAGGTATACATGACACTTCGCAATGGATATTATATCTTATCATGAAACATAGAAATGTGAATCGATATCGCGTTTTAAGAAGCATTAGAATTCTATTGCTTCGATACGTATACATATGCAGACCCTTTTTCCTAGCAAGGAAGTGTCGCATTTACATTCTTCCGAACTGAATACGAGGTATACTTAACACTCCACAATTAATATTATATCTTATCATGAAACCAAGAAATGAGGATCGATTTCGCGTTTTAAGAAGCTTTAGAACTCCTTTGCTGCGATACGTAGACATCAGCAAAAGCAATTTCCTAGCAACGAAGTGTCGCAATTACAATCTTTTGAAGGGAATACGAGGTATACATAACACTCCACAATGAATATTTTATCTTATCATGAAACACAAAAATGAGATGCGATATGGCGATTTAAGAAGCATTAGAACACTTTTGCTTCGATACGTAGACACCTGCAAACGCTATTTCCTATCAAGGAAGTGTCGCATTTACATTCATTTGAAGTGAATGCGAGGTATACATAACACTCCACACTGAATATTATAGCTTATCATGAGACATAGATATGAGATGCGATATCGCGTTTTTAGTAGCATTAGAACTCTAATGCTACGATACGTAGACACCTGCCAGAGCTATTTCCTAGAAAGGAAGTGTCGCATTGACATTCTTTTGAAGTGAATACCAGGAATACATAATACTCCACAATGAATATTATATCTTATCGTAAAACGTAGAAATGAGATGCGATATGGCGTTTTAAGAAGCATTAGAACTCTATTGCTACGATAGGTATATATCTGGAAACGCTATTTCCTAGCAAGGAAGTGTCGCATTTACTTTCATTTGAAGTGAATACGAGGTATACATGACACTTCGCAATGAATATTATATCATATCTTGAAACATAGGAGCGAGATGCGATATCGCGTTTTAAGAAACATTTTGACTCAATTGCTACGATACGTAGATATCTGGAAACGCTATTACCTAGGAAGGATGTGTCGCATTTACATTCGTTTGAAGTGAATACGAGGTATACATGACACTTCGCAATTAATTTTACATCTTATCACGAATCATAGAAATGAAATGCGACATCTCGTTTTAAGAAGCATTACAACACTATTGTTTCATACGTAGACATCTGGAAACGCTGTATCCTAGCAAGGAAGTGTCGCATTTACATTCTTTTGAAGTGAATACGAGGTATACATGACACTTCGCAATGAATATTATATCTTATCGTGAAACATTAAAACGAGATGTGATATCGCGTTTTGAGAAGCGTTAGAATTCTATTGCTTCGATACGTAGACATCTGCAAACGCTATTTCGTAGCAAGGAAGTGTCGCATTTACATTCTTTTGAAGCGAATACGAGGTACACACAGCAATCCACAGTAAATATTATACCTTATCACGAAACATACAAATGAGATGCGCTATCGCGTTGGGAGAAGCGCTAGAACAATAATGCTACGATATGTAGACATCTGCAAACGCTATTTCCTAGCAAGGAAGTGTCGCATTTACATTCCTTTGAAAGGAATAGGAGGTATACATGACACTTCGTAATAAATATTATATCTTATCATGAAACATAGAAATGAGATGCGATATCGCGATATAAGGGGCATTAGAACTCTTTTGCTTCGGTACGTAGACATCTGGAAACGGAATTTCCTAGCAAGGAAGTGTCGCATTTACATTCATTTGAAGTGCATGCTAGGTATACATGACATTTCGCAATGAATATTATATCTTATCATGAAGCATAGAAATGAGATGCGATATCGCGATTTAAGGGGCATTAGAACCCTATTGCTTCGGTACGTAGACATCTGGAAACGTAATTTCCTTGCAGTGAAGTGTCGCATTTACATTTATTTGAAGTGTATGCTAGGTATACATGACACTTCGCAATGAATATTATATCTTATCATGACACATAGAGATGTGATGCGATATCGCGTTTTAAGAAGCATTAGAATCCTATTGCTTCTATACGTAGACATCTGCAAACGCTATTTCCTAGCAAGGAAGTGTCGCATTTACATTCTTTTGAAGCGAATACGAGGTATACATAACACTGCACAATGAATATTATATCTTTTCATGAAACATAGAAATGAGATGCGATATCGCGATTTTAGATGCATTTGAAATCTATTTCTTCGATACGTAGACATCTGCAAACGCTATTTCCTAGCAAGCAAGTGTCGCATTTACATTGTTTTGAAGTGAATACGAGGTATACATGGCACTTCGCAGTCAATATTGTACCTTATCATGAAACATACAAATGAGATGCGATATCGCGTTTTAAGAAGAATTAGAACTCTATTTCTATGATACGTAGACATCTGCAGACGCTATTTCCTAGCATGGAAGTGTCGCATTTACATTCTTTTGAAGTGTAGCCGAGATATACTTATCACTCCACAATGAATATTATATCTTATCATGAAACAGAAATGAGATGCGATATCGCGATCTAAGAAGCATTAGAACCCTAATGCTACGATACATAGACATCTGCAAACGCTATTTCCTAGCAAGGAAGTGGCGCACTATCATTCTTATGAAGTGAATACGAGATATACATAACACTGCACAATGAATATTATATCTTATCATGAAACGTAGAAATTAGATGCGATATCGCGATTTAAGAGGCATTAGAACCCTAATGCTACGATACGTAGACATCAGCAAACGCTATTTCCTACAAAGGATGTGTCGCATTTACATTCTTTTGAAGCGATTACGAGATATACATAACACTGCACAATGAATTTTATATCTTATCATGAATCATAGAAATGAGATGCGAATACGCGATTTAAGCAGCATCAGAAATCTATTGCTTCGATACGTAGGCACCTGCAAATGCTATTTCCTAGCAAGGAAGTGTAGCATTTACATTCTTTTGAAGTGAATACGAGGTATACATGACACTTGGCAATTAATATTGTATCTTATCATGAAACATACAAATGAGATGCGATATCGCGGTTTAAGATGCATTTGAAATCTATTGCTTCGATACGTAGACATCTGCAAACGCTATTTCCTAGCAAGCAAGTGTCGCATTATATTGTTTTGAAGTGAATACGAGGTATACATGACACTTCGCAATCAATATTGTATCTTATCATGAAACATACAAATGAGATGCGATATCGCGTTCTAAGAAGAATTAGAACTCTATTTCTACGATACGTAGACATCTGCAGACGCTATTTCCTAGCAAGGAAGTATCGCATTTACATTCTTTTGAAATGTAGACGAGATTTACATAACACTGCACAATGAATATTATATCTCATCTTGAAACATAGAAATGAGATGCGATATCGCGATTTAAGAAGCATTAGAACTCTATTGCTTCGATACCCAGATATCTGCAAACGCTAATTCCCAGCAAGGAAGTGTCGCATTTACATTCTTATAAAGTGAATACTAGGTATACATAACACTCCACAATGAATATTATACTTCATCATGAAACATAGAAATGAGATGCGATATGGCGATTTAAGAAGCATTAGAACTCTATTGCTACGATACGTAGACATCTGCAAACGCTACTTCTTAGCAAGAAAGTGTCGCATTTACATAGTTTTGAAGTGAATACGAGGTATACATGACACTTCGCAATGGATATTATATCTTATCATGAAACATAGAAATGTGAATCGATATCGCGTTTTAAGAAGCATTAGAATTCTATTGCTTCGATACGTATACATATGCAGACCCTTTTTCCTAGCAAGGAAGTGTCGCATTTACATTCTTCCGAACTGAATACGAGGTATACTTAACACTCCACAATTAATATTATATCTTATCATGAAACCAAGAAATGAGGATCGATTTCGCGTTTTAAGAAGCTTTAGAACTCCTTTGCTACGATACGTAGACATCTGTAGAAGCAATTTCCTAGCAACGAAGTGTCGCAATTACAATCTTTTGAAGTGAATACGAGGTATACATGACACTCCACAATGAATATTATATCTTATCATGAAACACAGAAATGAGATGCGATATGGCGATTTAAGAAGCATTAGAACTCTATTGCTTCGATACGTAGACATCTGCAACCGCTATTTCCTAGCAAGGAAGTGTCGCATTTGCATTCATTTGAAGTGAATGCGAGGTATACATAACACTCCACACTGAATATTATATCTTATCATGAAACATAGAAAGGAGATGCTGTATAGCGATCTAAAAAGCATTAAAACTCTGTTGCTACGATACGTAGACATCTGCAAAAGCTATTTAATAGCAAGGAAGAGTCGCACTTACATTCTTTTGATGTGAATACGAGGTATACATAACACTCCAAGTGAATATTATATCTTGTCATGAAATATAGGAATGAGATGCGATATCGCGATTTAAGAAGCATTAGAACACAATTGCTTCAATACGGCGACATCAGCAAACGCTATTTCCTAGCAAGGAAGTGCCGTATTTACATTCTATTGAAGTGAATACGAGGTATACATAACACTACACAATGAATATTATATCTTATGACGAAACATAGAAATGAGATGCAATATCGCTATTTAAGAAGCATTAGAACTCTATTGCTTCGATACCCAGATATCTGCAAACGCTAATTCTCAGCAAGGAAGTGTCGCACTTACATTCTTATAAAGTGAATACTAGGTATACATAACACTCCACAATGAATATTATACCTTATCATGAAACATAGAAATGAGATGCGATATGGCGATTTAAGAAGCATTAGAACTCTATTGCTACGATACGTAGACATCTGCAAACGCTACTTCTTAGGAAGAAAGTGTCGCATTTACATAGTTTTGAAGTGAATACGAGGTATACATGACACTTCGCAATGGATATTATATCTTATCATGAAACATAGAAATGTGAATCGATATCGCGTTTTAAGAAGCATTAGAAATCTATTGCTCCGATACGTAGGCATCTGCAAACGCTACTTCCTAGCAATGAAGTGTCGCATTTACAATCTTTTGAAAGGAATACGAGGTATATATGACACTCCGCAATGAATATTATATCTTATCGTAAAAGATAGAAATGAGATGCGATATCTCGTTTTAAGAAGAATTAGATCTCTATTGCTTCGATACGTGGACATCTGCCAATGCTATTCCCTAGCAATGAAGTGTCGCATTTAAATTCATTTGAAGTATATGCGAGGTATACAAGACACTTCGCAATGAATATTATATCTTATCATGAAACATAGAAATGATATGCGATATCGCGATTTAAGAAGCGTTAGAACTCTATTGCATCGATACGTAGACATCTGCAAACGCTACTTCTTAGCAAGGAAGTGTCGCATTTACATTCATTTGAAGTGAATACGAGGTATACATAACAATTCACAATGAATATTATATTTTATCATGAAACATAGAAATGAGATGCGATATCGCGTTTTGAGAAGCATTAGAACCCCACTGCTATAATACGTAGACATCTGCAAACGCCATTTTTTTTAGCAAGGAAGTGACGCATTTACATTCATTTGAAGTGTGGACGAGATAGACATAACACTACACAATGAATATTTTATCTTATCATAAAACGTAGAATTGAGGTGCGATTTCGCGATTTAAGAAGCATTGGAACTCTGTTGCTTCGATACGTAGACATCTGCCATCGCTATTTCCTATCAAGGAAGTGTGGCATTTACATTCTTTTGAAGTGAATACGAGGTATACGTGACACATCGCAATGGATATTATATCTTATTATGAAAAGTAGGAAAGAGACGCGATATCGCGTTTTAAGAAGCATCAGAACTCTATTGTTACGATACGTAGACATCTGCGAAAGCTACTTCCTAGCAAGGAAGTGACGCATTTACATTCATTTGAAGTGTATGCGAGGTATACGTGACGCTTGGCAATAAATATTATATCTTATCTTGAAACATAGAAATAAGATGCGAAATGGCGTTCTGAGAAGCATTAGAAGCCTAATGCTACGATACGTAGACATTTGCAAACGCTATTTCCTAGCAAGGAAGAGTCGCAATTACATTCCTGTGAGGTGAATACGAGGAATACAATACACTCCACAATGAATATTATATCTCATCGTGAAACATAGAAATGAGGGGCGATATCGCGTTTTAAGAAGCACCAGAACTCTATTGCTCCGATACGTAGACATCTGCAAGCGCTATTTCCTAGCAAGGAAGTGGCGCATTTACATTCATTTGAAGTGTATGCGAGTTATACATGACACTTCGAAATGAATATTGTATCTTATCATGAAACATAAAAATGAGATGCGATGTGACGATTTAAGAAGCATTAGAACTCCATTGCCTCGATACGTAGACATCTGGAAACGCTATTTCCTAGCAAGGAAGTGTCGCAATTCGTTTCGTTTGAAGTGACTACGAAGTATACAAACACTGCACGATGAATATTATATCTTATCATGAAACATAGGAATGAGATGCGATATCACGATTTAAGAAGCATTGGAATTCTAATGCTTCGATACGTAGACAACTGCAAACGCTACATCCTAGCAAGGAGGTGTCGCACTTACATTCTTTTGAAAGGAAAACGAGGTATGCATGACACTTCGCAATGAATATTATATCTTATTATAAAACATAGTATTGAGATGCGATATCTCGTTATAAGAAGCATTAGAACTCTATTGCTTCGATACGTAGACATCTGTAACCGCTATTTCCTAGCAAAGAAGAGTCGCATTTGCATCCTTTTCAAGTGAATACGAGGTATACATGACACTTCGCAATGAATATTATATCCTAACATGAAACATAGAAGTGTGATGCGATATCACGATATAAGAAGCATTAGAACTCTATTGCTACGACACGTAGACATCAGCAAACGCTATTTCCAAGCATGGAAGTGTCATATTTAAATTCTTTTGATGTGAATGCCAGGTATACATGACACTTCGCAAAGAATATTAAATCTTATCATGAAACATAGAATTGAGATGCAATATCGCGTTTTGAGAAGCATTAGAACTCTGTTGCTACGATACGCAGACATCTGCAAACGCTATTTAGTAGCAAGGAAGTGTCGCACTTACATTCGTTTGAAGTGAATACGAGGTATACATAACACTCCACAATGAATATTATATCTAATCATGAAACATAGAAGTGAGATGCGATATCCCGTTTTAAGAAACACTGTAACTTTATTTCTTCGTTACGTAGACATCTGCAAAAGAATATTTCCTAGCAAGGAAGTGTCAGCTTTACATTCATTTGAGGTGTATGCGAGGTATAAGTGACACTTCGCAATGAATATTATATCTTATCATGTACGATAGAAATGCGATACGATATGGCGTTTTAAGAAGCATTAGAACTCTATTGCTATGATACGTTGACATCTGCAAATGCTATTCGCTGGCAAGGAAGTGTCGCATTTACACTCTTTTGAAGCGAATGCGAGGCATACATAACTCTCCACAATTAATATTATATTGTATCACGAAACAGAGAAGTGTGATGCGATATCGCGATATAAAAAGGATTAGAACTCAATTGCTTCGATACGTAGACTTCTGGAAACGCTATTTCCTAGCAACGAAGTGTCGCATCCACATTCATTTGAAGCGTAGACGGGGTATACATAACCCTCCTCAATGAATATTATATCTTATCATGAAACATAGAAATGGGATGCGATATCGCGTTTTAAGAAGCATGCATTAGAACTCTATTGCTTCGATACGTAGACATCTGCAAGCGCTATTTCCTAGCAAGGAAGTGGCGCATTTACATTCCCTTGATGTGTGGACCAGGTATGCATAGCCCTTCGCAATGAATATTATATCTCATCATGAAACATTGGAATAAGAAGCGATATCGCGTTTTAAGGGGCATTAGAATTCCATTGCTACGGTACGTAGACATCTTAAAACGCTATTTCCAAGCAAGGAAGTGTCCCATTAACATTCTGTTGTGGTGAACACGAGGTATACATATCACTCCACAATGAAAACTATATCTTATCATGAAACAAATATATGAGATGCGATATCGCGATTTAAGAAGCATTAGAACTCTATTCCTTCAATACGTAGACATCTGCAATCGCTACTTCCTAGCAAGGAAGTGCCGCATTTACATTCATTTGAAGTGTAGACGAGATACACATTTACACTGCACAATGAATATTATATCTTTTCATGAAACATAGGAATGAGATGCGATATCGCGATTTAAGAAGCATTAGATCTCTATTGCTTCGATACGTAGACGTCTGCAAACGCTATTTCCTGGCAAGAAAGGGTGGCTCTTGCATTCATTTGAAGTGTAGACAAGGTATACAAACACTTCGCGATGGATTTTATATCTTAACATGAGACATAGAAATGAGATGCGATGTCGCGTTGTAAGAGGTATTAGAACTCTATTGCTTTGATACGTAGACATCTGGAAACGCTATTTCCTAGCAAGGGTGTGTGGCATTTGCATTCTTTTGAAGTGTAGACGAGGTATACATAACACTTCGCAATGAATATTATATTTTATCATGAGACATTGAAAAGAGATGCGATATTGCGTTTTAAGAAGCATTAGAATACTGTTGCTTCTATACGTAGACATCTGGAAACGCTATTTCCCAGCAAGTACGTCTGACATTTACATTCTTTTGATGTGTAGCCGAGGTATAAATAAAACATCGCAATGAATACTATATCTTATCATGAAACATAGAAATGAGATGCTATATCGCGTTCCAAGAAGCATTAGAACTCTACTGCTTCGATACGTAGACATCTGGAAACGCTATTTCCTAGCAAGGAAGTGTGGTGTTTACACTCTTTTCAAGTGTAGTCGAGGTGTACATAACACTTCGCAGTGAATGTTTTATCTTATCGTGAGACAGATGAGGGATGCGATATCGCGTTTTACGAAGCTTTAGAACTCTATGACTTCGATACGTAGACATCAGGAAACGCATTTCCTTGCAAGGAAGTGTGGCATTTACATACTTTTGAAGTGTGGACGAGATATACATAAAACTTCGCAACGAATACTATTTTATCATGAATCATAGGAATGTGAAGCGATATCGCGTCCAAAAAAGCACTAAAACTCTATTGCTTCGATACGTAGATATCTACAAACGCTACTTCCTAGCAAGGAAGTGTCGCATTTACATTCATTTCAAGTGTATGCGAGGTATACATGACACTTCGCAATGAATATTATATCTTATAATGAAACATAGAAATGAGATGCGATATCGCGTTTTAAGAAGCATTAAAACTCTATCGCTACGAAACGTAGACATCGGCAGACGCTATTTCCTAGCAAGGGGGTCTCGCATCTACATTCTTTTGGAGTGAATACTTGGTATACATGACACTCCGCAATGAATATTATATCTTATAATGAAACATGGAAATGTGATGCGATATCGCGATTTAAGCAGGATTAGAACTCTATAGTTTCGATACCTAAACATCTGCAACCGCTATTTCCTAGCAGGGTAGTGTCGCGTTTACATTCATTTGAAGTATATGCGTGGTATACATGACACTTCGCGATGAATATTATATCTTATAGTGAAACATAGGAATGAGATGCGATAGGGCGATTTATGAAGCATTAGAACTATATTGCTTCGATACGTAGACATCTGCCAACTCTAATTCCTAGCAATCTAGTGTCGCATTTAAATTCGTTTGAAGTGTATGCGAGGTGTACAAGATAATTCGCAATGAATATTATATCTTATCATGAAAAATAGAAATGAAATGCGATATCCCGTTTTGAGAAGCATTAGGGCTCTGATTCTACGATACGTAGACATCTGCAAACGCTATTTCATAGCAAGGAAGTGTCGCATTTACATTCATTTGGAGTGAATGCGAGGTATACGTGACACTTCGCGACGGAAATTATATCTTATCATGAAACATAGAAATGAGATGGGATATGGCGTTTTAAGAACCATTAGAACTCTACTGCTACGATACATAGACAACTGCAAACGCTATTTCCTAGCAAGGAAGTGTCGCATTTACATTCTTTTGAAGTGATTACGAGGTATGCATGACACTTCGCAATGAATATTATATCTTATCATGAAATATAGAAATGAGTTGCGATATCTCGTTTTAAGAAGAATTAGAACTCTATTGCTTCGATACGTAGTCATCTGCAGACGCTATTTCCTAGCATGGAAGTGTCGCATTTACATTCAATTGATGTGAATACGAGGTATACATAACACTGCACAATGAATATCTTATCATGAAATCTTATATCTTGTCATGAAACATAGAAATGAGGGGCGAAATCGCGTTATAAGAAGCATTAGAACGCTATTGCTTCGATACGTAGACATCTGGAAACGCTATTTCCTAGAAAGGAAGTGTCGCATTTACATACATTTGAAGTGTAGGCGAGGAATACATAACACTTCGCAATGTATATTATATCTTATCTTGAAACATAGAAGTGAGATGCGATATCGCGATTTAAGGAGAATTAGAATTCTATTGCTATGATACGTAGACATCTGGAAACTCTATTTCCTAGCAAGGAAGAGTCGCATTCACATTCTTTTGAAGTCAATTCGAGGTATACATGACACTTCGCAATGAATATTATATTTTATCATGAAACATAGAAATGAGATGGGACTTCTCGTTTTAAGAAGCATTAGTACTCTATTGCTACGTAGATATCTGCAGACGCTATTTCCTAGCAAGGAAGTGACGCATTTACAATCTTTTGAAGTAAATACGAGGTATACAAGACACTTCGCGATGAATATTATATCTTATCCTAAAACAGAAATGAGGTGCGATATCTCGTTTTAAGAAACGTTAGAATCCTATTGCTTCGATACGTAGACATCTGCCAACGCTATTTCCTAGCAATGAAGTGTCGCATTTTAATTCGTTTGAAGTGTTTGCGTGGTATACAAGACAATTCGCAATGAATATTATATCTTATCATGAAACATAGAAATGAGGAGCGATTTCGCGTTCTAAGAAGGATTAGAACTCTAGTGCTACGATACGTAGACATCTGTAAACGCTATTTCCTAGCAAGGAAGTGTCGCAATTACATTCTTTCGAAGTTAATACGAGGTATGCATAACACTCCACAATGAATATTATATCTTATTATGAAACATAGAAATGAGAGGCGATATCGCGATTTACAAAGCATGAGAACCCTATTCCTTCTATACGGAGACATCTGCAAACGCTATTTCCTGGCAAGGAAGTATCGCATTTACATTCGATTAAAGTGTATGCGAGGTATAAGTGACACTTCGCAATAAATATCATATCTTATCATGAAACATAGAAATGAGATGAGATATCGTGTTCTAAGAAGCGATAGAACTCTGTTGCTACGATACGTAGCCATCAGCAAACGCTATTTCCTAGGATGGAAGTGTCGCATTTACATTCTTTTGAAGTGAATACGAGGTATGCATAACACTCCACAATGAATAGTATATCTTATCGTGAAACATAGAAATGAGAAGCGATATCGCGATTTAAGAAGCATTAGAACTCTATTGCTACGATACGTAGATATCTGCAGACGCTATTTCCTAGGAAGGAAGTGTCGCATTTACATTCGTTTGAAGTGTAGACGAGGTATACGTAGCACTTCGCAATGAACATTATACCTTATCATGAAACATAGTATTGAGATGCGATATCGCGTTTTAAGAAGCATTAGAAATCTATTGCTTCGATACGCAGACGTATGGAAACGCTATTTCTTGGCGAGGATGTGTGGCATTTACATTCTTTTGATGCTTAGACGATGTATACAACACTTCGCAATGAATATTATATCTCACTATGAAACATAGAAATCGGATACGACGTCGCATTTTAAGAGGCATTAGAACTCTATTGCTTCGATTCGTAGACATCTGGAAGCGCTATTTCCTAGCGAGGAAGGGTGACATTTGCATTCTTTTGAAGTGTAGACGAGGTATACATAACACTTCGCAATGAATGTTATATCTTATCATGAAACATAGAACTGCGATGCGATACCGCGTTTTAAGAAGCATTAGAACTCTATTGCTTCGATACGCGGAAATCTGGAAACGCTATTTCCTAGCAAGGAAGTGCGGTATTTGCAATCTTTTTAAGTCCAGACGATGTATTCGTGGTAGTGTGGCATTTACAATCTTTTGTACTGCAGACGAGGTATACATAACACTTCGCAACGAATATTATATCTTATATTGAAACATAGAAATGGGTTGCTGTATCCCGTTTTAAGAAGCATGAGAGCTCTATTGCTTCGATACGTAGACATCTGGAAACACTATTTCCTAGCAAGCAAGTGTGACATTTACATTCTTGTGAAGTGTAGACGATGTATACATAACACTTTGCAATGAATATAATATCATATCATGAAACATAGAAGTGAGATGCGATATCGCGTTTTAAGGAGCACTACATCTCTTTTGCTTCGATACGTAGACATTTGGAAACGCTATTTCCTAGCAAGGAAGTGTGGCATTTACAATCTTTCGAAGTGTAGACGAGGTATACCTAACGCTTCGCAAAAAATATTATATCGTATCATGAAACATAGAATTGAGATTCGATATCGCTTTCACAGGAACATTATAACTCTATTGCTTCTATACGTAGATATCAGGAAACGCTATTTCCTAGGAAGGAAGTGTGGCATTTACATTCTTTTGATGTGTAGATGAGGTATACATAAGACTTCGGAATGAACATTATATCTTGTCATGCAACATAGAAATGAGATGCGATATCGCGTTTAAAGAAGGATTAGAACTCTATTGCTTCGACACGTGGACATCTGGAAACGCTATTTCCTAGCAAGGAAGTGTGGCACTTACATTCGTTCGAAGTGTAGACGAGGTATACATAACACTTCGCAATGAATATTATATCTTATCACGAAGAATAGAAATGAGAATCGACATCGCGTTTTAAGAAGCATTAGAACTATATTGCTCCGATACGTTGACATCTGGAAAGGCATTTCCTAGCATGGAAGTGTGGCATTTCCATTCTGTTGAAGCGAATGCGAGGTATACATAACACTGCACAGTGAATATTATATCTTATTATGTAACATAGAAATGAGATGCGATATCTCGCTTTCAAGAAGCATAAGACCTCTACTGCTTCGATACGTAGACATCTGCCAGCGCTATTTCCTAGCAAGGAAGTGCCGCATTTACATTCATTTGAGTAGCGTACGAGGTATACATGACACTTCGCAATGAATATTATGAATTCTTATCATGAAACGTAGAAGTGGGTATCGATATCGCGAATTACAAAGCATTAGAAATGTATTGCTTCGATACGTAGACATCTGCAAACGCTACTTCCTAGCAAGGAAGTGTCGCATTTACATTCTTTTGAAGTGAATACTAGGTATACATAACACTCCACAATGAATATTATACCTTATCATGAAACATAGAAATGAGGTGCTATATCGCGATTTAAAAAGCATTAGAATTCTGTTGCTACGACACTTAGACATCTGCAAAAGCTATATAATAGCAAGGAAGAGTCGCACTTACATTCATTTGAAGTGTTGATGAGGAATACATAATACTTCGCAATGAATATCATATCTTATCACGACTCATATTAATGAGATGCGATATCGCGTTTTAAGAAGCATTAGAACTCTATTGCTACGATACGTAGACGTCTGCAAACGCCATTTACTAGAAATGAAGTGTCGCATTTACATTCATTTGAAGTGTAGGCGAGGTATACATAGCACTGCACAATGAGTATTATATCTTATCACGAGACATAGAAATGAGACGCGGTAACGCGTGTTAAGAAGCGCTAGAACTGTATTGCCACGATACATAGACATCAGCAGACGATATTTCCTTGCAAGAAAGTGTCACATTTACATTCTTTTGAAGTGAACACGTGGTATACATAATAATGCACATTGAATATTATATCTTATCATGAAACATAGAAATGAGATGCGATATCGCGATATAAGAAAAATTGGAACACTAATACTTCGATACGTAGACTTCTGCAAACGCTACTTCCTCGCAAGCAAGAGTCGCGTTTACATTCTTTTGAAGTGAATACGAGGTATACACTACACTTCGCAATGAATATTATATCTTATCACGAAACATAGATATGAGATGCGATATCGCGATTTAAGAAGCATTAGCACCCTATTGCATCGATACGTAGACATCTGCAAGCGCTATATCCTAGCAAGGATGTGTCGCATTTACATTCATTTGAAGTTTATGCGAGGTATACATGACACTTCGCTATGATTATTATATCTTATCATGCAACGTAGCAATGAGGTGCGATATCGCGTTTTAAGAGGCATTACAACTCTACTGCTTCGATACGTAGACATCTGGAAACGTATTTTCCTAGAAAGGAAGTGTCGCATTTACATTCAATTGAAGTATAGATGAGAAACACATAACACTTCGCAATACATATTATATCTTATCATAAGACATAGAAATATGATGCGATATCAAGTTTTAAGATGCACTAGAACTCTACTGCATCGATACGTAGACATCTGCAACACGCTATTTCCCTGCAAGGAAGTATCGCATTTACATTCATTTGAAGTGAATACGAGGAATACGTGAAAACTTCGCTATGAATATTATATCTTATCATGAAACATAGAAATGTGATGTGATATCGCGTTTTAAGAAGCTTTAGAACACTATTGCTACGATACGTAGACATCTACAAACGCTATTTCATAGCAAGGACGTGTCGCATTTACATCCTTTTGAAGTGAATGCGAGGTATACATAACAATCCACAGTGAATATTATATCTTATCATGAAACATAGAAATGAGATGCGATATGACGATTTAAGAAGCATTAGAACACTATTGCTTCGTTACGTACACATCTGCAAACGCTATTTCCTAGCAAGCAAATGTCGCATTTACTTTCTTTTGAAGTGAATACGAAGTATACATGACACTCCGCAATGAATATTATAACTTATCCTAAAAGATAGAAATGAGATGCGGTATCTCGGTTTAAGAAGCATTAGAACTCTATTGCTTCGATACGTAGACACCGGCAAACGCTTCTTCCAAGCAAGGAAGTGTCGCAATTACATTAATTTGAAGTGTATGCGAGGTATACAAGAAACTTCGCAATGAATATTACATCTTATCATGATTCATAGAAATGAGATGCGATATCGCGGTTTGAGAAGCATTAGAAAGCAGAAGCATTAGAAATGAGATGCGGTATCTCGGTTTAAGAAGCATTAGAACTCTATTGCTTCGATACGTAGACACCTGCAAACGCTTCTTCCAAGCAAGGAAGTGTCGCAATTACATTAATTTGAAGTGTATGCGAGGTATACAAGAAACTTCGCAATGAATATTACATCTTATCATGATTCATAGAAATGAGATGCGATATCGCGGTTTGAGAAGCATTAGAACTCAATTGCTACGATACGTAGACATCTGCAAACGCTATTTTCCAGCAAGGAAGTGTCGCATTTACATTCTTTTGAAGTGTAGACGAGATATACATAACACTTTACAATGAATATCGTATCTTATCATGAAACATATAATTGAGGATCCATTCGCGTTTTAAGAAGCATTAGAAATCTATTGCTTCGATACGTAGACAACCGCAGACGCTATTACCTAGCAAGGAAGTGTCGCATTTTCAATCTTTTGAAGTGAATACGAGGTATACATAACAATCCACAAAAAATATTATATCTTATCATGTAACGTAGAATTGACGTGCGATATCGCGATTTAAGAAGCATTGGAATACCATTGCTTCGATACGTAGACATCTGCCAACGCTACTTCCTTGCAAGCATGTGTGGCATTTACATTCTTATGAAGTGAATACGAGGTATACATAACACTTCGCAATGAATATTATATCTTATCATGAAATATAGAAATGAGATGCGATATCGCGATTTAAGAAGCACTAGAACCCTATTGCTTCGATACGTAGACATATGCAAACGCTACTTCCTAGCAAGGAAGTGTCGCATTTACATTCTTTTGAAGTGAATTCGAAGTATACACGACACTTCGCATTGAATATTATATCATATCATAAAACATTAAAATGACATACGAAATCTCGTCTTGACAAGCATTATAACTCTGTCGCTTCGATACGTAGACATCTGCCATCGCTATTTCCTATCAAGGAAGTGTCGCATTTACATTCATTTGCAGTGAATACGAGGTATACATGACACTTCGCAATGAATATTATAACTTGCCAGGAAACATAGAAATGAGATGCGATATCTCCGATTTAAGAAGCACTGGAACACTATTGCTTCGATACGTAGACATCTGCAAAAGCTATTTAATAGAAAGGAAGAGTCGCACTCACATTCTTTTGAAGTCAATACGAGGTATACATAAATCTCCACAATGAATATTATATCATGTCATGAAATATAGGAAAGAGATACGATATCACGATATAAGAAGCATTAGAAAACTATTGCTTCGATACGGAGACATCTGCAAACGCTATTTCCAAAGAAGGAAGCGTCGTATTTACATTCTTTTGAAGTGAATACGAGGTATACATAACACTCCACAATGAATGTTATATCTCATCACGATACATAGAAATGAGATGCAATATCGCGATTTAAAAAGCATTAGAAATCTATTGCTACGATACGTAGACATCTGCAAACGCTATTTCCTAGCAAGCAAGTGTCGCATTTACATTCATTTGTAGTGAATACGAGGTATACATGACACTTCGCAATGAATATTATATCTCATCATGAAACATAGGACTGAGATGAGAAGTCTCGTTTTAAGAAGCATTAGAACACTATTGTTTCTATACGTAGGCATCTGCAAACGCTATTTCCTAGCAAGGAAGTGTCGCATTTACATTCTTTTGAAGTGAATGCGAGGTATACATGACACTTCGCAATTTATATTATATCTTATCATGAAACATAGAAATGAGATGCGATATCCCGGTACAAGAAGCATTAGAACTCTATTGCTACGATACGTAGACATCTGCAATCGCTACTTCCTAGCAAGGAACTGTCGCATTTACATTCATTTGAAGTGTATGCGAGGTATACATAACACTTCGCAATGAATATTATATCTTATCGGGAAACATAGATATGAGATGCGATATCGCGTTTTGAGATGCAATAGAAGTATAATGCTACGATACGCAGAAATCTGCAAACGCTATTTCCTAGCAAAGGAGTGTCGCATTAACATTCTTTTGAAGTGTATGCGAGGTATACATAACACTTTGCAATGAATATTATATGTTGTCACGAAACATAGGAATGAGATGCGATATCTCGTTTTAAGAAGCATTATAACACGCTTGCTACGATACGTAGACATCTGCAAACTCTATTTCCTAGCAAGGAAGTGTCGCATTTACATTCATTTGAAGTGAATACGAGGAATACATGAAACTTCGCAATGAAAATTATTTCTTATCGTGAAGCATAGAAATGTGATGCGATATTCCGTTTCAAGAAGCATTAGAACTCTATTGCTTCGATACGTAGACGTCTGCAAACGCTATTTCCTAGCAAGGAACTGTCGCATTTACATTCATTTGAAGTGTATGCGATGTATACGTGACACTTCGCAATAAATATTATATCTTTTCATGAAACATAGAAATGAGATGCGATATCGCGTTTTGAGATGCAATAGAAATCTAATGCTACGATACGCAGAAATCTGCAAACGCTATTTCCTAGCAAGGAAGTGTCGCATTTACATTCATTTGAAGTGTATGCGAGGTATACGTGATACTTCGCAATGAATAATATTTCGTACCATGAAACATAGGAATGAGATGCGGTATCTCGTTCTAAGAAGCATTAGAACTCTTTTGCTTCGATACGTAGACATCTGCAAACGCTATTTCCTAGCAAGGAAGTGTCGCATTTACATTCATTTGAAGTGTATGCGATGTATACGTGACACTTCGCAATAAATATTATATCTTATCATGAAACATAGAAATGTAATGCGATATCGCGTTTTGAGATGCAACAGAAATCTAATGCTACGATACGCAGAAATCTGCAAACGCTATTTCCTAGCAAGGAAGTGTCGCATTTACATTCTTTTGAAGTGAATGCGAGGTATACATGACACTTCGCAGTTAATATTATATCTTATCGTGAAACATAGATATGAGATGCGATCTCGCGATATAAGGAGCATTAGAACTCTACTGCTACGATACGTAGACATCTGCAAACGCTATTTCCTAGCAAGGAAGTGTCGCATTTACATTCATTTGAAGTGAATACGAGGAATACATGAAACTTAGCAATGAATATTATATCTTATCATGAAACATAGAAATGTGATGTGATATCGCGCTTTAAGAAGCATTAGAACTCTATTGCTACGGTACGTAGACATCTGCAAACGTTATATGCTAGCAAGGGAGTGTCGCATTTACATTCTTCTGAAGTGAATACAAGGTATACATAACACTTCGCAATGAATATTATATGTTGTCATGAAACATAGAAATGAGATGCGATATCTCGTTTTATGAAGCATTATAACACGCTTGCTACGATACGTAGACATCTGCAAACTCTATTTCCTAGCAAGGAAGTGTCACATTTACATTCATTTGAAGTGTATGCGAGGTATACATAACACTTCGCAATGAATATTATATGTTGTCATGAAACATAGAAATGAGATGCGATATCTCGTTTTAAGGAGAATTATAACACGCCTGCTACGATACGTAGACATCTGCAATCTCCATTTCCTAGCAAGGAAGTATCGCATTTACATTCATTTGAAGTGAATACGAGGAATGCATGAAACTTCGCAATGAATATTATATATTATCATGAAACATAGAAATGTGATATGATATCGCGTTTTAAGAAGCATTAGAACTCTATTGCTTCGATACGCAGACGTCTGCAAACGCTATTTTCTAGCAAGGAAGTGTCGCATTTACATTCATTTGAAGTGTATGCGATGTATACGTGACACTTCACAATAAATATTATATCTTTTCATGAAACATAGGAATGAGATGCGGTATCTCGTTGTAAGAAGCATTAGAACACTTTTGCTTGGATACGTGGACATCTGCAAACGCTATTTCCTAGCAAGGAAGTGTCGCATTTACATTCTTTTGAAGTGAATGCGAGGTATACATGCCACTTCGCAATTAATATTATATCTTATCATGAAACATGGAAATGAGATGGGATATCCCGTTTCAAGGAGCATTAGAACTCTATTGCTTCGATACGTAGACATCTGCAATCGCTACTTCCTAGCAAGGAACTGTCGCATTTACATTCATTTGAAGTGTATGCGAGGTATACATAACACTTCGCAATGAATATTATATCTTATCGTGAAACATAGATATGAGATGCGATCTCGCGATATAAAAAGCATTAGAACTCTATTGCTACGATACGTAGACATCTGCAAACGCTATTTCCTAGGAAGGAAGTGTCGCATTTACATTCATTTGAAATGTATGCGAGCTATACATAACACTTCGCAATGAATATTATATGTTTTCATGAAACATAGAAATGAGATGCGATATATCGTTTTATGAATCATTATGACACGCTTGCTACGATACGTAGACATCTGCAAATACTATTTCCTAGCAGGGAAGAGTAGCATTTACATTCATTTGAAGTGTATAAGAGGTATACATAACACTTCGCAATGAATATTATATGTTATCATGAGACATAGAAATGAGATGCGATATCTCGTTTTAAGAATCATTATGACACGATTGCTACGATACGTAGACATCTGCAAACGCTATTTCCTAGCAGGGAAGAGTAACATTTACATTCCTCTGAAGTGAATACAAGGTATACATGAAACTTCGCAATGAATATTATATCTTATCATGAAACATAGAAATGTGATGTGATATCGCGTTTTAAGAAGCATTAGAACTCTATTGCTACGATACGTAGACATCTGCAAACGTTATTTGCTAGCAAGGAAGTGTCGCATTTACATTCTTCTGAAGTGAATACAAGGTATACATGACACTTCGCAATTAATATTATATCTTATCATGAAACATAGAAATGAGATGCGATATCCCGTTTCAAGAAGCATTAGATCTCTATTGCTTCGATACGTAGGCATCTGCAAACGCTATTTCCTAGCAGGGAAGAGTCGCATTTACATTCCACTGAAGTGAATACAAGGTATACATGAAACTTCGCAATGAATATTATATCTTATCATGAAACATAGAAATGTGATGTGATATCGCGTTTCAAGAAGCATTAGAACTCTATTGCTTCGATACGTAGACATTTGCAATCGCTATTTCCCAGCAAGGAAGTGTCGCATTTACATTCATTTGAAGTGTATGCGAGGTATACATAACACTTCGCAATGGATATTATATCTTATCGTGAAACATAGATATGAGATGCGATATCGCGTTTTAAGAAGCATTAGAACTCTATTGCTACGATACGTAGACATCTGCCAACGATATTTCCTAGGAAGGAAGTGTCGCATTTACATTCTTCTGAAGTGAATACGAGGTATACATGACACTTCGCAACGAATATTATATCTTATCATGAAACATGGAAATGGGATGCGATATCTCGTTTTAAGAAGCATTAGAACTCTATTGCTTCGATACGTAGACATCTGCCAACGCTATTTCCTAGCAAAAAAGTGTCGCCTTTACATTCTTATTGAGTGTAGACGAGATATATATAACCATTCGCAATGAATATTATATCTTATCATGAAACATACAAATGAGATGCGATATCCCGTTTTGAGAAGCATTAGAACTCTATTGCTTCGATACGTAGACATCTGCAGTCGCTATTGCCTAGCAAGGAAGTTTCGAATTTACATTGCTTTGAAATAAAGACGAGGTATACATAACTTTCCACAATGAATATTATATCTTATCCTGAAACGCAGAAATGGGATGCGATATCGCGCTAAAAAAGCATTAGAACTCCATTGCTACGATACGTAGACATCTGCAAACGCTATTTAATAGCAAGGAAGAGTCGCATTTGCATTCTTTTGAAGTGAATACGAGGTACACATAACATTCCACAATGAATATTGTACCTTATCACGAATCATAGAAATGAAATGCGATATCGCGATTTAAGAAGCATTAGAACTCTATTGCTTCGATAGGGAGGCATCTGCAAACGCTACTTCCTAGCAAGGAAGTTCCGCATTTACATTCGTTTGCAGTGAATATGAGGTATACATGACACTTCGCAATGAATATTATATATTTATCATGAGACATAGAAATGAGATGCGATATCGCGTTTTAAGAAGCATTAGAAATCCATTGCTTCGATACGTAGACATCTGGAAACGCTATTTCCTAGCAAGGAAATGTCGCATTTACATCGTTTTGAAGTGAATACGAGTTATACATGACACTTCGCATTGAATATTGTATCTCATCATGAAACATAGAAAGGAGATGCCATATCGCGTTTTAAGATGAATTAGAACTCTATTTCTACGGCACGTAGAAATCTGCAGACGCTATATCCTAGCAAAGAAGTGTCGCATTTACATTCTTTTGAAGTGTAGACGAGATATACATATCACTCCACAATGAATATTATATCTTATCATGAAACAGAAATGAGATGCGATATCGCGATCTAAGAAGCATTAGAACTCTATTGCTTTGATACGTAGACATCTGCAACCGCTATTTCCTAGCAAGGAAGTGTAGCATTTACATTGTTTTGAAGTGAATACGAGGTATACATGACACTTGGCAATTAATATTGTACCTTATCATGAAACATAGAAATGGGTTGCGATATCGCGTTTTAAGAAGAATTAGAACTCTATTGCTTCGATACGTAGACACCTGCAAACGCTATTTCCTAGCAAGGAAGTGTAGCATTTACATTCTTTTGAAGTGAATGCCAGGTATACATGACAGTTGGCAATTAAAATTGTATCTTATCATGGGAACATAGAAATGAGATGCGATATCGCGTTTTAAGAAGAATTGGAACTCTATTGCTACGATACGTAGACACCTGCAAACGCTATTTCCTAGCAAGGAAGTGTAGCATTTACATTCCTTTGAAGCGAAAACGAGGTATACATGACACTTGGCAATTAATATTGTATCTTATCATGAAACATAGAAATGAGATGCGATATCGCGATTTTAGAAGCACTAGAAATCTATTGCTTCGATACGTAGACATCTGGAAACGCTATTTCCTAGCAAGGATGTGTCGCATTTACATTCTTTTGAAGCGAATACGAGGTATACATAACACTGAACAATGAATATTATATCTTATCATGAAACATAGAAATGAGATGCGATATCGCGATTTAAGAGGCATTAGAACTGTAATGCTACGATACGTAGACATCAGCAAACGCTACTTCCTAGCAAGCAAGTGTCGCATTTGCATTCTTTTGAAGCGAATACGAGGTTTACATAACACAGCACAATGAATATTATATCTCATCATGAAACATAGAAATGAGATGCGATATCGCGATTTTAGAAGCACTAGAAATCTATTGCTTCGATACGTACACATATGGAAACGCTATTTCCTAGCAAGGAAGTGTCGCATTTACATTCTTTTGAAGTGTAGACGGGATATACATATCACTGCACAATGAATATTATATCTTATCATGAAACATACAAATGAGATGCGATATCGCGATTTAAGAAGAATTAGAACCCTAATGCTACGATACGTAGACATCTGCAAACGCTATTTCCTAGCAAGGAAGTGTAGCATTTACATTGTTTTGAAGTGAATACCAGGTATACATGACACTTGGCAATTAATATTGTATCTTATCATGGAACATACAAATGAGATGCGATATCGCGTTTTAAGAAGAATTGGAACTCTATTGCTACGATACGTGGACATCTGCAAACGCTATTTCCTAGCAAGGAAGTGTCGCATTTACATTCTTTTGAAGCTAATACGAGGTATACATAACACTGAACAATGAATATTATATCTTATCACGAAACATAGAAATGGAATGCGATATCGCGATTTAAGCAGCATTAGAACTCTATTGCTTCGATACGCAGACGTCTGCAAACGCTATTTTCTAGCAAGGAAGTGTCGCATTTACATTCATTTGAAGTGTATGCGATGTATACGTGACACTTCACAATAAATATTATATCTTTTCATGAAACATAGGAATGAGATGCGGTATCTCGTTGTAAGAAGCATTAGAACACTTTTGCTTGGATACGTGGACATCTGCAAACGCTATTTCCTAGCAAGGAAGTGTCGCATTTACATTCTTTTGAAGTGAATGCCAGGTATACATGCCACTTCGCAATTAATATTATATCTTATCATGAAACATGGAAATGAGATGGGATATCCCATTTCAAGGAGCATTAGAACTCTATTGCTTCGATACGTAGACATCTGCAATCGCTACTTCCTAGCAAGGAACTGTCGCATTTACATTCATTTGAAGTGTATGCGAGGTATACATAACACTTCGCAATGAATATTATATCTTATCGTGAAACATAGATATGAGATGCGATCTCGCGATATAAAAAGCATTAGAACTCTATTGCTTCGATACGTAGACATCTGCCAACGCTACTTCCTTGCAATCATGTGTGGCATTTACATTCTTATGAAGTGAATACGAGGTATACATAACACTTCGCAATGAATATTATATCTTATCATGAAATATAGAAATGAGATGCGATATCGCGATTTAAGAAGCACTAGAACCCTATTGCTTCGATACGTAGACATATGCAAACGCTACTTCCTAGCAAGGAAGTGTCGCATTTACATTCTTTTGAAGTGAATACGAAGTATACACGACACTTCGCATTGAATATTATATCATATCATAAAACATTAAAATGACATACGAAATCTCGTCTTGACAAGCATTATAACTCTGTCGCTTCGATACGTAGACATCTGCCATCGCTATTTCCTATCAAGGAAGTGTCGCATTTACATTCATTTGCAGTGAATACGAGGTATACATGACACTTCGCAATGAATATTATAACTTGCCAGGAAACATAGAAATGAGATGCGATATCTCCGATTTAAGAAGCACTGGAACACTATTGCTTCGATACGTAGACATCTGCAAAAGCTATTTAATAGAAAGGAAGAGTCGCACTCACATTCTTTTGAAGTCAATACGAGGTATACATAAATCTCCACAATGAATATTATATCATGTCATGAAATATAGGAAAGAGATACGATATCACGATATAAGAAGCATTAGAAAACTATTGCTTCGATACGGAGACATCTGCAAACGCTATTTCCAAAGAAGGAAGCGTCGTATTTACATTCTTTTGAAGTGAATACGAGGTATACATAACACTCCACAATGAATGTTATATCTCATCACGATACATAGAAATGAGATGCAATATCGCGATTTAAAAAGCATTAGAAATCTATTGCTACGATACGTAGACATCTGCAAACGCTATTTCCTAGCAAGCAAGTGTCGCATTTACATTCATTTGTAGTGAATACGAGGTATACATGACACTTCGCAATGAATATTATATCTCATCATGAAACATAGGACTGAGATGAGAAGTCTCGTTTTAAGAAGCATTAGAACACTATTGTTTCTATACGTAGGCATCTGCAAACGCTATTTCCTAGCAAGGAAGTGTCGCATTTACATTCTTTTGAAGTGAATGCGAGGTATACATGACACTTCGCAATTTATATTATATCTTATCATGAAACATAGAAATGAGATGCGATATCCCGGTACAAGAAGCATTAGAACTCTATTGCTACGATACGTAGACATCTGCAATCGCTACTTCCTAGCAAGGAACTGTCGCATTTACATTCATTTGAAGTGTATGCGAGGTATACATAACACTTCGCAATGAATATTATATCTTATCGGGAAACATAGATATGAGATGCGATATCGCGTTTTGAGATGCAATAGAAGTATAATGCTACGATACGCAGAAATCTGCAAACGCTATTTCCTAGCAAAGGAGTGTCGCATTAACATTCTTTTGAAGTGTATGCGAGGTATACATAACACTTTGCAATGAATATTATATGTTGTCACGAAACATAGGAATGAGATGCGATATCTCGTTTTAAGAAGCATTATAACACGCTTGCTACGATACGTAGACATCTGCAAACTCTATTTCCTAGCAAGGAAGTGTCGCATTTACATTCATTTGAAGTGAATACGAGGAATACATGAAACTTCGCAATGAAAATTATTTCTTATCGTGAAGCATAGAAATGTGATGCGATATTCCGTTTCAAGAAGCATTAGAACTCTATTGCTTCGATACGTAGACGTCTGCAAACGCTATTTCCTAGCAAGGAACTGTCGCATTTACATTCATTTGAAGTGTATGCGATGTATACGTGACACTTCGCAATAAATATTATATCTTTTCATGAAACATAGAAATGAGATGCGATATCGCGTTTTGAGATGCAATAGAAATCTAATGCTACGATACGCAGAAATCTGCAAACGCTATTTCCTAGCAAGGAAGTGTCGCATTTACATTCATTTGAAGTGTATGCGAGGTATACGTGATACTTCGCAATGAATAATATTTCGTACCATGAAACATAGGAATGAGATGCGGTATCTCGTTCTAAGAAGCATTAGAACTCTTTTGCTTCGATACGTAGACATCTGCAAACGCTATTTCCTAGCAAGGAAGTGTCGCATTTACATTCATTTGAAGTGTATGCGATGTATACGTGACACTTCGCAATAAATATTATATCTTATCATGAAACATAGAAATGTAATGCGATATCGCGTTTTGAGATGCAACAGAAATCTAATGCTACGATACGCAGAAATCTGCAAACGCTATTTCCTAGGAAGGAAGTGTCGCATTTACATTCATTTGAAATGTATGCGAGCTATACATAACACTTCGCAATGAATATTATATGTTATCATGAAACATAGAAATGAGATGCGATATATCGTTTTATGAATCATTATGACACGCTTGCTACGATACGTAGACATCTGCAAACACTATTTCCTAGCAGGGAAGAGTAGCATTTACATTCATTTGAAGTGTATAAGAGGTATACATAACACTTCGCAATGAATATTATATGTTATCATGAGACATAGAAATGAGATGCGATATCTCGTTTTAAGAATCATTATGACACGATTGCTACGATACGTAGACATCTGCAAACGCTATTTCCTAGCAGGGAAGAGTAACATTTACATTCCTCTGAAGTGAATACAAGGTATACATGAAACTTCGCAATGAATATTATATCTTATCATGAAACATAGAAATGTGATGTGATATCGCGTTTTAAGAAGCATTAGAACTCTATTGCTACGATACGTAGACATCTGCAAACGTTATTTGCTAGCAAGGAAGTGTCGCATTTACATTCTTCTGAAGTGAATACAAGGTATACATGACACTTCGCAATTAATATTATATCTTATCATGAAACATAGAAATGAGATGCGATATCCCGTTTCAAGAAGCATTAGATCTCTATTGCTTCGATACGTAGGCATCTGCAAACGCTATTTCCTAGCAGGGAAGAGTCGCATTTACATTCCACTGAAGTGAATACAAGGTATACATGAAACTTCGCAATGAATATTATATCTTATCATGAAACATAGAAATGTGATGTGATATCGCGTTTCAAGAAGCATTAGAACTCTATTGCTTCGATACGTAGACATTTGCAATCGCTATTTCCCAGCAAGGAAGTGTCGCATTTACATTCATTTGAAGTGTATGCGAGGTATACATAACACTTCGCAATGGATATTATATCTTATCGTGAAACATAGATATGAGATGCGATATCGCGTTTTAAGAAGCATTAGAACTCTATTGCTACGATACGTAGACATCTGCCAACGATATTTCCTAGGAAGGAAGTGTCGCATTTACATTCTTCTGAAGTGAATACGAGGTATACATGACACTTCGCAACGAATATTATATCTTATCATGAAACATGGAAATGGGATGCGATATCTCGTTTTAAGAAGCATTAGAACTCTATTGCTTCGATACGTAGACATCTGCCAACGCTATTTCCTAGCAAAAAAGTGTCGCCTTTACATTCTTATTGAGTGTAGACGAGATATATATAACCATTCGCAATGAATATTATATCTTATCATGAAACATACAAATGAGATGCGATATCCCGTTTTGAGAAGCATTAGAACTCTATTGCTTCGATACGTAGACATCTGCAGTCGCTATTGCCTAGCAAGGAAGTTTCGAATTTACATTGCTTTGAAATAAAGACGAGGTATACATAACTTTCCACAATGAATATTATATCTTATCCTGAAACGCAGAAATGGGATGCGATATCGCGCTAAAAAAGCATTAGAACTCCATTGCTACGATACGTAGACATCTGCAAACGCTATTTAATAGCAAGGAAGAGTCGCATTTGCATTCTTTTGAAGTGAATACGAGGTACACATAACATTCCACAATGAATATTGTACCTTATCACGAATCATAGAAATGAAATGCGATATCGCGATTTAAGAAGCATTAGAACTCTATTGCTTCGATAGGGAGGCATCTGCAAACGCTACTTCCTAGCAAGGAAGTTCCGCATTTACATTCGTTTGCAGTGAATATGAGGTATACATGACACTTCGCAATGAATATTATATATTTATCATGAGACATAGAAATGAGATGCGATATCGCGTTTTAAGAAGCATTAGAAATCCATTGCTTCGATACGTAGACATCTGGAAACGCTATTTCCTAGCAAGGAAATGTCGCATTTACATCGTTTTGAAGTGAATACGAGTTATACATGACACTTCGCATTGAATATTGTATCTCATCATGAAACATAGAAAGGAGATGCCATATCGCGTTTTAAGATGAATTAGAACTCTATTTCTACGGCACGTAGAAATCTGCAGACGCTATATCCTAGCAAAGAAGTGTCGCATTTACATTCTTTTGAAGTGTAGACGAGATATACATATCACTCCACAATGAATATTATATCTTATCATGAAACAGAAATGAGATGCGATATCGCGATCTAAGAAGCATTAGAACTCTATTGCTTTGATACGTAGACATCTGCAACCGCTATTTCCTAGCAAGGAAGTGTAGCATTTACATTGTTTTGAAGTGAATACGAGGTATACATGACACTTGGCAATTAATATTGTACCTTATCATGAAACATAGAAATGGGTTGCGATATCGCGTTTTAAGAAGAATTAGAACTCTATTGCTTCGATACGTAGACACCTGCAAACGCTATTTCCTAGCAAGGAAGTGTAGCATTTACATTCTTTTGAAGTGAATGCCAGGTATACATGACAGTTGGCAATTAAAATTGTATCTTATCATGGGAACATAGAAATGAGATGCGATATCGCGTTTTAAGAAGAATTGGAACTCTATTGCTACGATACGTAGACACCTGCAAACGCTATTTCCTAGCAAGGAAGTGTAGCATTTACATTCCTTTGAAGCGAAAACGAGGTATACATGACACTTGGCAATTAATATTGTATCTTATCATGAAACATAGAAATGAGATGCGATATCGCGATTTTAGAAGCACTAGAAATCTATTGCTTCGATACGTAGACATCTGGAAACGCTATTTCCTAGCAAGGATGTGTCGCATTTACATTCTTTTGAAGCGAATACGAGGTATACATAACACTGAACAATGAATATTATATCTTATCATGAAACATAGAAATGAGATGCGATATCGCGATTTAAGAGGCATTAGAACTGTAATGCTACGATACGTAGACATCAGCAAACGCTACTTCCTAGCAAGCAAGTGTCGCATTTGCATTCTTTTGAAGCGAATACGAGGTTTACATAACACAGCACAATGAATATTATATCTCATCATGAAACATAGAAATGAGATGCGATATCGCGATTTTAGAAGCACTAGAAATCTATTGCTTCGATACGTACACATATGGAAACGCTATTTCCTAGCAAGGAAGTGTCGCATTTACATTCTTTTGAAGTGTAGACGGGATATACATATCACTGCACAATGAATATTATATCTTATCATGAAACATACAAATGAGATGCGATATCGCGATTTAAGAAGAATTAGAACCCTAATGCTACGATACGTAGACATCTGCAAACGCTATTTCCTAGCAAGGAAGTGTAGCATTTACATTGTTTTGAAGTGAATACCAGGTATACATGACACTTGGCAATTAATATTGTATCTTATCATGGAACATACAAATGAGATGCGATATCGCGTTTTAAGAAGAATTGGAACTCTATTGCTACGATACGTAGACATCTGCAAACGCTATTTCCTAGCAAGGAAGTGTCGCATTTACATTCTTTTGAAGCTAATACGAGGTATACATAACACTGAACAATGAATATTATATCTTATCACGAAACATAGAAATGGAATGCGATATCGCGATTTAAGCAGCATTAGAACTCTATTGCTTCGATACGCAGACGTCTGCAAACGCTATTTTCTAGCAAGGAAGTGTCGCATTTACATTCATTTGAAGTGTATGCGATGTATACGTGACACTTCACAATAAATATTATATCTTTTCATGAAACATAGGAATGAGATGCGGTATCTCGTTGTAAGAAGCATTAGAACACTTTTGCTTGGATACGTGGACATCTGCAAACGCTATTTCCTAGCAAGGAAGTGTCGCATTTACATTCTTTTAAAGTGAATGCCAGGTATACATGCCACTTCGCAATTAATATTATATCTTATCATGAAACATGGAAATGAGATGGGATATCCCGTTTCAAGGAGCATTAGAACTCTATTGCTTCGATACGTAGACATCTGCAATCGCTACTTCCTAGCAAGGAACTGTCGCATTTACATTCATTTGAAGTGTATGCGAGGTATACATAACACTTCGCAATGAATATTATATCTTATCGTGAAACATAGATATGAGATGCGATCTCGCGATATAAAAAGCATTAGAACTCTATTGCTACGATACGTAGACATCTGCAAACGCTATTTCCTAGGAAGGAAGTGTCGCATTTACATTCATTTGAAATGTATGCGAGCTATACATAACACTTCGCAATGAATATTATATGTTATCATGAAACATAGAAATGAGATGCGATATATCGTTTTATGAATCATTATGACACGCTTGCTACGATACGTAGACATCTGCAAACACTATTTCCTAGCAGGGAAGAGTAGCATTTACATTCATTTGAAATGTATAAGAGGTATACATAACACTTCGCAATGAATATTATATGTTATCATGAGACATAGAAATGAGATGCGATATCTCGTTTTAAGAATCATTATGACACGATTGCTACGATACGTAGACATCTGCAAACGCTATTTCCTAGCAGGGAAGAGTAACATTTACATTCCTCTGAAGTGAATACAAGGTATACATGAAACTTCGCAATGAATATTATATCTTATCATGAAACATAGAAATGTGATGTGATATCGCGTTTTAAGAAGCATTAGAACTCTATTGCTACGATACGTAGACATCTGCAAACGTTATTTGCTAGCAAGGAAGTGTCGCATTTACATTCTTCTGAAGTGAATACAAGGTATACATGACACTTCGCAATTAATATTATATCTTATCATGAAACATAGAAATGAGATGCGATATCCCGTTTCAAGAAGCATTAGATCTCTATTGCTTCGATACGTAGGCATCTGCAAACGCTATTTCCTAGCAGGGAAGAGTCGCATTTACATTCCACTGAAGTGAATACAAGGTATACATGAAACTTCGCAATGAATATTATATCTTATCATGAAACATAGAAATGTGATGTGATATCGCGTTTCAAGAAGCATTAGAACTCTATTGCTTCGATACGTAGACATTTGCAATCGCTATTTCCCAGCAAGGAAGTGTCGCATTTACATTCATTTGAAGTGTATGCGAGGTATACATAACACTTCGCAATGGATATTATATCTTATCGTGAAACATAGATATGAGATGCGATATCGCGTTTTAAGAAGCATTAGAACTCTATTGCTACGATACGTAGACATCTGCCAACGATATTTCCTAGGAAGGAAGTGTCGCATTTACATTCTTCTGAAGTGAATACGAGGTATACATGACACTTCGCAACGAATATTATATCTTATCATGAAACATGGAAATGGGATGCGATATCTCGTTTTAAGAAGCATTAGAACTCTATTGCTTCGATACGTAGACATCTGCCAACGCTATTTCCTAGCAAAAAAGTGTCGCCTTTACATTCTTATTGAGTGTAGACGAGATATATATAACCACTCGCAATGAATATTATATCTTATCATGAAACATACAAATGAGATGCGATATCCCGTTTTGAGAAGCATTAGAACTCTATTGCTTCGATACGTAGACATCTGCAGTCGCTATTGCCTAGCAAGGAAGTTTCGAATTTACATTGCTTTGAAATAAAGACGAGGTATACATAACTTTCCACAATGAATATTATATCTTATCCTGAAACGCAGAAATGGGATGCGATATCGCGCTAAAAAAGCATTAGAACTCCATTGCTACGATACGTAGACATCTGCAAACGCTATTTAATAGCAAGGAAGAGTCGCATTTGCATTCTTTTGAAGTGAATACGAGGTACACATAACATTCCACAATGAATATTGTACCTTATCACGAATCATAGAAATGAAATGCGATATCGCGATTTAAGAAGCATTAGAACTCTATTGCTTCGATAGGGAGGCATCTGCAAACGCTACTTCCTAGCAAGGAAGTTCCGCATTTACATTCGTTTGCAGTGAATATGAGGTATACATGATACTTCGCAATGAATATTATATATTTATCATGAGACATAGAAATGAGATGCGATATCGCGTTTTAAGAAGCATTAGAAATCCATTGCTTCGATACGTAGACATCTGGAAACGCTATTTCCTAGCAAGGAAATGTCGCATTTACATCGTTTTGAAGTGAATACGAGTTATACATGACACTTCGCATTGAATATTGTATCTCATCATGAAACATAGAAAGGAGATGCCATATCGCGTTTTAAGATGAATTAGAACTCTATTTCTACGGCACGTAGAAATCTGCAGACGCTATATCCTAGCAAAGAAGTGTCGCATTTACATTCTTTTGAAGTGTAGACGAGATATACATATCACTCCACAATGAATATTATATCTTATCATGAAACAGAAATGAGATGCGATATCGCGATCTAAGAAGCATTAGAACTCTATTGCTTTGATACGTAGACATCTGCAACCGCTATTTCCTAGCAAGGAAGTGTAGCATTTACATTGTTTTGAAGTGAATACGAGGTATACATGACACTTGGCAATTAATATTGTACCTTATCATGAAACATAGAAATGGGTTGCGATATCGCGTTTTAAGAAGAATTAGAACTCTATTGCTTCGATACGTAGACACCTGCAAACGCTATTTCCTAGCAAGGAAGTGTAGCATTTACATTCTTTTGAAGTGAATGCCAGGTATACATGACAGTTGGCAATTAAAATTGTATCTTATCATGGGAACATAGAAATGAGATGCGATATCGCGTTTTAAGAAGAATTGGAACTCTACTGCTACGATACGTAGACACCTGCAAACGCTATTTCCTAGCAAGGAAGTGTAGCATTTACATTCCTTTGAAGCGAAAACGAGGTATACATGACACTTGGCAATTAATATTGTATCTTATCATGAAACATAGAAATGAGATGCGATATCGCGATTTTAGAAGCACTAGAAATCTATTGCTTCGATACGTAGACATCTGAAACGCTATTTCCTAGCAAGGATGTGTCGCATTTACATTCTTTTGAAGCGAATACGAGGTATACATAACACTGAACAATGAATATTATATCTTATCATGAAACATAGAAATGAGATGCGATATCGCGATTTAAGAGGCATTAGAACTGTAATGCTACGATACGTAGACATCAGCAAACGCTACTTCCTAGCAAGCAAGTGTCGCATTTGCATTCTTTTGAAGGGAATACGAGGTTTACATAACACAGCACAATGAATATTATATCTCATCATGAAACATAGAAATGAGATGCGATACTCGCGATTTTAGAAGCACTAGAAATCTATTGCTTCGATACGTACACATATGGAAACGCTATTTCCTAGCAAGGAAGTGTCGCATTTACATTCTTTTGAAGTGTAGACGGGATATACATATCACTGCACAAGTGAATATTATATCTTATCATGAAACATACAAATGAGATGCGATATCGCGATTTAAGAAGAATTAGAACCTAATGCTACGATACGTAGACATTCTGCAAACGCTATTTCCTAGCAAGGAAGTGTAGCATTTACATTGTTTTGAAGTGAATACCAGGTATACATGACACTTGGCAATTAATATTGTATCTTATCATGGAACATACAAATGAGATGCGATATCGCGTTTTAAGAAGAATTGGAACTCTATTGCTACGATACGTAGACATCTGCAAACGCTATTTCCTAGCAAGGAAGTGTCGCATTTACATTCTTTGAAGCTAATACGAGGTATACATAACACTGAACAATGAATATTATATCTTATCACGAAACATATAAATGGAATGCGATATCGCGATTTAAGCAGCATTAGAACTCTATTGCTTCGATACGTAGACATCTGCTACCGCTATTTCCTAGCAAGGAAGTGTAGCATTTGCATTCTCTTGAAGTGAATACGAGGTATACATGACACTTCGCAGTGAATATTATATCTTATCATGAAACATAGTCATGAGATGCGATATCGCGATTTTAGATGCATTTGAAATCTATTGCTTCGATACGTAGACATCTGGAAACGCTATTTCCTAGCAAGGATGTGTCGCATTTTACAATTCTTTTGAAGCGAATAACGAGGTATACATAACACTGAACAATGAATATTATATCTTATCATGAAACATAGAAATGAGATGCGATATCGCGATTTAAGAGGCATTAGAACTGTAATGCTACGATACGTAGACATCAGCAAACGCTATTTCCTAGCAAGCAAGTGTCGCATTTGCATTCTTTTGAAGGGAATACGAGGTTTACATAACACAGCACAATGAATATTATATCTCATCATGAAACATAGAAATGAGATGCGATATCGCGATTTAGAAGCACTAGAAATCTATTGCTTCGATACGTAGACATATGGAAACGCTATTTCCTAGCAAGGAAGTGTCGCATTTACATTCTTTTGATGTGTAGACGGGATATACATATCACTGCACAATGAATATTATATCTTATCATGAAACATACAAATGAGATGCGATATCGCGAGTTTAAGAAGAATTAGAACCCTAATGCTACGATACGTAGACATCTGCAAACGCTATTTCCTAGCAAGGAAGTGTAGCATTTACATTGTTTTGAAGTGAATACCAGGTATACATGACACTTGGCAATTAATATTGTATCTTATCATGGAAACATACAAATGAGATGCGATATCGCGTTTTAAGAAGAATTGGAACTCTATTGCTACGATACGTAGACATCTGCAAACGCTATTTCCTAGCAAGGAAGTGTCGCATTTACATTCTTTTGAAGCTAATACGAGGTATACATAACACTGAACAATGAATATTATATCTTATCACGAAACATAGAAATGGAATGCGATATCGCGATTAAGCAGCATTAGAACTCTATTGCTTCGATACGTAGACATCTGCTACCGCTATTTCCTAGCAAGGAAGTGTAGCATTTGCATTCTCTTGAAGTGAATACGAGGTATACATGACACCTTCTCGCAGTGAATATTATATCTTATCATGAAACATAGTCATGAGATGCGATATCGCGATTTTAGATGCATTTGAAATCTATTGCTTCGATACGTAGACATCTGGAAACGCTATTTCCTAGCAAGGATGTGTCGCATTTACATTCTTTTGAAGCGAATACGAGGTATACATAACACTGAACAATGAATATTATATCTTATCATGAAACATAGAAATGAGATGCGATATCGCCGATTTAAGAGGCATTAGAACTGTAATGCTACGATACGTAGACCAGCATCAGCAAACGCTATTTCCTAGCAAGCAAGTGTCGCATTTGCATTCTTTTGAAGGGAATACGAGGTTTACATAACACAGCACAATGAAATATTATATCTCATCATGAAACATAGAAATGAGATGCGATATCGCGATTTTAGAAGCACTAGAAATCTATTGCTTCGATACGTAGACATATGGAAACGCTATTTCCTAGCAAGGAAGTGTCGCATTTACATTCTTTTGAAGTGTAGACGGGATATACATATCACTGCACAATGAATATTATATCTATCATGAAAACATACAAATGAGATGCGATATCGCGATTTAAGAAGAATTAGAACCCTAATGCTACGATACGTAGACATCTGCAAACGCTATTTCCTAGCAAGGAAGTGTAGCATTTACATTGTTTTGAAGTGAATACCAGGTATACATGACACTTGGCAATTAATATTGTATCTTATCATGGAACATACAAATGAGATGCGATATCGCGTTTTAAGAAGAATTGGAACTCTATTGCTACGATACGTAGACATCTGCAAACGCTATTTCCTAGCAAGGAAGTGTCGCATTTACATTCTTTTGAAGCTAATACGAGGTATACATAACACTGAACAATGAATATTATATCTTATCAATGAAACATAGAAATGAGATGCGATATCCCGTTTAAGCAGCATTAGAACTCTATTGCTTCGATACGTAGACATCTGCTACCGCTATTTCCTAGCAAGGAAGTGTAGCATTTACATTCTCTTGAAGTGAATACGAGGTATACATGACACTTCGCAGTGAATATTATATCTTATCATGAAACATAGTCATGAGATGCGATATCGCGTTTTAAGATGCATTTGAAATCTATTGCTTCGATACGTAGACATCTGCAAACGCTATTTCCTAGCAAGCAAGTGTCGCATTTACATTGTTTTGAAATGAATACGAGGTATACATGACACTTCGCAATCAATATTGTACCTTATCATGAAACATACAAATGAGATGCGATATCGCGCTTTCAGAAGAATTAGAACTCTATTTCTACGATACGTAGGCATCTGCAGACGCTATTTCCTAGCAAGCAAGTGTCGCATTTACATTCTTTTGAAGCGAATACGAGGTTTACATAACACTGCACAATGAATATTATATCTTATCATGAAACATAGAAATGAGATGCGATATCGCGATTTTAGAAGCACTAGAAATCTATTGCTTCGATACGTAGACATCTGGAAACGCTATTTCCTAGCAAGGAAGTGTCGCATTTACATTCTTTTGAAGTGTAGACGAGATATACATATCACTCCACAATGAATATTATATCTTATCATGAAACAGAAATGAGATGCGATATCGCGATCTAAGAAGCATTAGAACCCTAATGCTACGATACGTAGACATCTGCAAACGCTATTTCCTAGCAAGCAAGTGTAGCATTTACATTGTTTTGAAGTGAATACGAGGTATACATGACACTTGGCAATTAATATTGTATCTTATCATGGAACATAGAAATGAGATGCGATATCGGGATTTAAGAAGCATTAGATCTCTATTGCTTCGATAGGTAGACATCTGCAAACGCTATTTCCTAGCAAGGAAGTGTCGCATTTACATTCTTTTGAAGTGAGTACAAGGTAAACATAACACTCCACAATGAGTATTATATCTTATCATGAAACATAGAAATGAGATGCGACTTCTCGTTTTAGGAAGCATTAGAACTCTATTGTTTCGATACGTAGACACCTGCCAACGCTATATCCTAGCAGGGAAGTGTCGCATTTACATTCTTTTGAGGTGAATACGAGGAATACATGACACTTCGCAATGAATATTATATCTTATCATGAAACATAGAAATGAGATTCGATATCGCGTTTTAAGAAGCATTAGAAATCTATTGCAACGATACGTAGACATCTGCAAACGCAATTTCCTAGCAGGGCAGTTTCGCATTTACATTCCTTTGAAGTGTAGACGAGAACTACACAACACATCAGAATGAATATTGTATCTCATCATGAAACATAGACATGAAATGCGATATCGCGATTTAAAAGCATTAGAATCCTATTGCTACGATACGCAGACATCTGCAATCGCTATTTCATAGCAAGGAATTGTCGCATTTACATTCTTTTGAAGTGAATACGAGGTATACATGACACTCCACAATGGATATTATACCTTATCACGAAACATAGAAATGAGAAGCGATATCGCGATTTAAGAAGCATTAGAAATCTATTGCTTCGATACGCAGACATCTGCAAACGCTACCTCCTAGCAAGGAAGCGTCGCATTTACATTCTTACGATGTGAGTACAAGGTAAACATAACACTCCACAATGAGTATTATATCTTATCATGAAACATAGAGATGAGATGCGACATCTCGTTTTAAGATTCATTAGAACTCTATTGTTTCGATACCTAGACATCTGGAAACGCAACTTCCTAGCAAGGAAGAGTCGCATTCAGACTCTTTTGAAGTGAATACAAGGTATACATGATACTTCGCAATGAATATTATATCTTATTATGAAATATAGAAATGAGATACGATATCTCGTTTTAAGAAGCATTAGAACTCCATTGCTACGATACGCAGACAACTGCAAACGACATTTCCTAGCAAAGAAGTGTCGCAGTTACATTCCTCTGAAGTGAATACGAGGTATACTTGTCACTTCGGAATGAATATTATATCTTATCATGAAACATAGAAATGAGATGCCATTTCACTTTTTAAGAAGCATTAGAACTCTATTTCTTCGATACGTAGATATCTGCCAACGCTCTTTCCTAGCAAGTAAGTGTCGCATTTACATTCATTTGAAGTGTATGCGAGGTATACATGACACTTCGCTGTTAATATTATATCCTTTTATGAAACATAGAAAAGAGATGCGGTATCCCGTTTTAAGAAGCATTAGAACTGTATTGTTTCGATACGTAGACACCTGGAAACGCTATTTCCTAGCAAGGAAGTATCGCATGTACACTCTTTTGAAGTGAATACGTGGTATACATGACACTTCGCAATTAATATTGCACCTTATCGTGAAGCATAGAAATGTGATGCGATATCGCGTTTCAAGAAGCATTAGAACCCTATTGCCCCGATAAGTAGACATCTGCAAACGCTACTTCCTAGCAGTGAAGTGTCGCATTTACATTCTTTTGAAGTGAATACGTGGTATACATGACACTTCGCAATGAATATTATATCTTATCATGAAACATAGAAATGATATGCGATATCGCGAATTAAGAATGGTTAGAACTCTATTGCTGCGATACGTAGACATTTGCAAACGCTATTTCCTAGCAAGGAAGTGTCGCATTTACATTCTTTTGAAGTGAATACGAGGTATAGATGTAACTTCGCAGTGAATATTGTATCTTATCATGAAGCAGAGAAATGAGATGCGGTATCCCGTTTAAGAAGCATTAGAAATCTATGGCTTCGATACGTAGACATCTGCAAACGCTATTTCCTAACAAGGAAGTGTCGCATTTACATTCATTTGAAGCGTATGCGAGGTATACATGACACTCCATAATGAATATTATATCTTATCACGAATCATGGAAATGAGATGCGATATCGCGTTCTAAGAAGCATTAGAACTCCATTGCTTCGATACGTAGACGTCTGCAAACGCCAATTACTAGCAAGGAAGTGTCGCATTTACATTCATTTGAAGTGTATGCGAGGAACACATAACAATTCGTAATGAATATTATATCTTAACATGAGACATTGAATTGAGATGCGATATCGCGTTTTAAAAAGCACTAGAACTCTATTCCTTCCATACGTAGACATCTACAAACGCTATTTCCTAGCAAGGAAGTGACGCATTTACATTCATTTGAAGTGTATGCGAAGTATAAGTGACAATTCGCAATGAATATTTTATCTTACCATGAACATAGAAATGAGATGCGATATCGCTTTTTACGAAGCATTAGAACTCTATTGCTACGATACGTTGGCATCTGGAAACGCCATCTAATAGCAAGGTAGTGTCGCATTTACATTCCATTGAAGTGAATACGAGGGATACATAACAATCCGCAATGAATTTTATACCATATAACGAATCATAGAAATGAAATGCGATATCGCGTTTTAAGAAGCATTTGAACTCTATTGCTACGATACGTAGATACCTGGAAACGCTATTTCCTAGCAAGGAAGTGCCGCATTTACATTATTTTCAAGTGAATACGAGGTATACATGACATTCCGCAATGAATATTACATCTTCTCATGAAACATAGAAATGAGATGCGATATCGCGTTTTTAGTAGCATTAGAACTCTAAAGCTACGATACGTAGACACCTGCCAGCGCTATTTCCTAGAAAGGAAGTGTCGCATTGACATTCTTATGAAGTGAATACCCGGAATACATAATATTCCACAATGAATATTATATCTTATCATAAAACATAGAAATGAGATGCGATATGGCGTTTTAAGAAGCATTAGAACTCTATTGCTTCGATACGTAGATATCTGGAAACGCTATTTCCTAGCACGGAAGTGTGGCATTTACAATCTTTCGAAGTGTAGACGAGGTATACCTAACACTTCGCAAAAAATATTATATCGTATCATGAAACATAGAATTGAGATTCGATATCGCTTTCACAGGAACATTATAACTCTATTGCTTCTATACGTTGACATCAGGAAACGCTATTTCCTAGGAAGGAAGTGTGGCATTTACATTCTTTTGATGTGTAGATGAGGTATACATAACACTTCGGAATGAACATTATATCTTATCATGCAACATAGAAATGAGGTGCGATATCGCGTTTAAAGAAGGATTTGAACTCTATTGTTACGATACGTAGACATCTGCAAACGCTATTTCCTCGCAAGGAAGTGTCGCATTTACATTCCTTTGAAGTGAATAGGTGGTATACATGACACTTCGCAATGAATATTATATCCTATCATGAAACATAGAAGTGCAATGCGATATCGAGTTTTAAGTAGCATTAGAACTCTATTGCGAGGATACGTAGACATCTGCAAACGCTATTCCCTGCCAAAGAATTGGAGCATTTCCATTCTGTTGAAGCTTATGCGAGGTATACATAACACTGCACAGTGAATATTATATCTTATTATGTAACATAGAAATGGGATGCGATATCTCGCTTTCAAGAAGCATAAGATCTCTATTGCTTCGATACGTAGAAATCTGCCAGCGCTATTTCCTAGCAAGGAAGTGCCGCATTTACATTCATTTGAGTAGCGTACGAGGTATACATGACACTTCGCAATGAATATTATGAATTCTTATCATGAAACATAGAAGTGAGTATCGATATCGGGAATTAAGAAGCATTAGAAATGTATTGCTTCGATACGTAGACATCTGCAAACGCTACTTCCTAGCAAGGAAGTGTCGCATTTACATTCTTTTGAAGTGAATACGAGGTATACATAACACTCCACAATGAATATTATACCTTATCATGAAACATAGAAATGAGGTGCTATATCGCGATCTAAAAAGCATTAGAACTCTGTTGCTACGACACTTAGACATCTGCAAAAGCTATATAATGTCAAGGAAGAGTCGCACTTACATTCATTTGATGTTTCGATGAGGAATACATAATACTTCGCAATGAATATCATATCTTATCACGACACATATTAATGAGATGCGATATCGCGTTTTAAGAAGCACTAGAACTCTATTGCTACGACACGTAAACATCTGCAAACGCTATTTACTAGAAATGAAGTGTCGCATTTACATTCATTTGAAGTGAATACGATGTATACATGACACTTCGCAATGAATATTATATCTTATCATGAAACATAGAATTGTGATGCGATATTGCGATTTAAGAAGCTCCAGTACTCTGTTGCTCTGATACGTAGACAACTGCAAACGCTACTTCCTAGCAAGGAAGTGTCGCACTTACATTCTTTTGAAGTGAATGCGAGTTATACATAACACTTCGCAATGAATATTATATCTTATCGTGACACATAGATATGAGATGCGATATCGCGTTTTGAGATGCAATAGAAATATAATGCTACGATACGCAGAAATCTGCAAACGCTATTTCCTAGCAAGGAAGTGTCGCATTAACATTCTTTTGAAGTGTATGCGAGGTAGACATAACACTTCGCAATGAATATTATATGTTGTCACGAAACATAGAAATGAGATGCGATATCTCGTTTTAAGAAGCATTATAACACGCTTGCTACGATACGTAGACATCTGCAAACTCTATTTCCTAGCAAGGAAGTGTCGCATTAACATTCTTTTGAAGTGTATGCGAGGTATACATAACACTTCGCAATGAATATTATATGTTGTCACGAAACATAGAAATGAGATGCGATATCTCGTTTTAAGAAGCATTATAACACGCTTGCTACGATACGTAGACATCTGCAAACTCTATTTCCTAGCAAGGAAGTATCGCATTTACAATGTTCTGAAGTGAATACAAGGTATACATGACACTTCGCAATTAATATTTTATCTTACCATGAAACATAGTAATGAGATTTGATATCGCGTTTTGAGAAGCATTAGAACTCTATTGTTACTATACGTAGACATCTGCAAACGCTATTTCCTAGCAAGGAAGTGTAGCATTTACATTCATTTGAAGTGTATGCGGCGTATGAGGAATAGGAATGAGGAATAGGAGGTATAGGAATGAGATGCGGTATCTCGTTCTAGGAAGCATTAGAACTCTTTTGCTTCGATACGTAGACATCTGCAAACGCTATTTCCTAGCAAGGAAGTGTCGCATTTACATTCATTTGAAGTGTATGCGATGTATACGTGACACTTCGCAATAAATATTATATCTTATCATGAAACATAGAAATGTAATGCAATATCGCGTTTTGAGATGCAGCAGAAATCTAATGTTACGATACGCAGAAATCTGCAAACGCTATTTCCTAGCAAGGAAGTGTCGCATTCACTTTCTTTTGAGGTGAATACGAGGTATACATAACTCTCCACAATGATTATTATATCTTATCGTGAAACATAGATATGAGATTCGATCTTGCGATATGAGAAGCATAAGAACTCTATTGCTACGATACGTAGACATCTGCAAATGCTATTTCCTAGCAAGGAAGTGTCGCATTTACATTCTTTTGAAGCGAATACGAGGTACACATAACACTGTACAATGAATATTATATCTCCTCATAAAACGTAGAAAATAGATGCGATATCGCGATTTAAGCAGCATCAGAACTCTACTGCTTTTATACGTAGACACCTGCCAATACTATCTCCGAGCAAGAATGTGTCGCATGTACATTCTTTTGAAGTCAATACGAGGTATACATAACACTGCACAATGAATATTATATCTTATCATGAAACATAGAAATGAGATGCGATATCGCGTTTTAGGAAGCATTACAACTCTATTGCTACGATCAGAACACATCAGCAAACGCTATTTCCTTGCCGGGACGTGTCGCAATTACATTCTTTTGAAGTGAATACGAGGTATACATGACACTTCGCAATGAATATTATATCTTATCATGAAACATAGAAATGAGATGCGATATCCCGTTTAGAGAAGCATTAGAGCTCTATTGCTTCGATACGTACACATCTGGAAACGCTATTTACTAGAAGGGAAGTGTCGCATTTACATTCCTTTGAAGACGAGGAATACATAGCACTTCGCAATGAATATTATATCTTATCATGAAACATACAAATAAGATGCGATATCGCGTTCTAAGAAGCATTAGAACTCCATTGCTTCGATACGTAGACATCTGCAAACGCTATTTCCTAGCAAGCAAGTGTCGCATTTACATTGTTTTGAAATGAATACGAGGTATACATGACACTTCGCAATCAATATTGTACCTTATCATGAAACATACAAATGAGATGCGATATCGCGCTTTCAGAAGAATTAGAACTCTATTTCTACGATACGTAGGCATCTGCAGACGCTATTTCCTAGCAAGCAAGTGTCGCATTTACATTCTTTTGAAGCGAATACGAGGTTTACATAACACTGCACAATGAATATTATATCTTATCATGAAACATAGAAATGAGATGCGATATCGCGATTTTAGAAGCACTAGAAATCTATTGCTTCGATACGTAGACATCTGGAAACGCTATTTCCTAGCAAGGAAGTGTCGCATTTACATTCTTTTGAAGTGTAGACGAGATATACATATCACTCCACAATGAATATTATATCTTATCATGAAACAGAAATGAGATGCGATATCGCGATCTAAGAAGCATTAGAACCCTAATGCTACGATACGTAGACATCTGCAAACGCTATTTCCTAGCAAGCAAGTGTAGCATTTACATTGTTTTGAAGTGAATACGAGGTATACATGACACTTGGCAATTAATATTGTATCTTATCATGGAACATAGAAATGAGATGCGATATCGGGATTTAAGAAGCATTAGATCTCTATTGCTTCGATAGGTAGACATCTGCAAACGCTATTTCCTAGCAAGGAAGTGTCGCATTTACATTCTTTTGAAGTGAGTACAAGGTAAACATAACACTCCACAATGAGTATTATATCTTATCATGAAACATAGAAATGAGATGCGACTTCTCGTTTTAGGAAGCATTAGAACTCTATTGTTTCGATACGTAGACACCTGCCAACGCTATATCCTAGCAGGGAAGTGTCGCATTTACATTCTTTTGAGGTGAATACGAGGAATACATGACACTTCGCAATGAATATTATATCTTATCATGAAACATAGAAATGAGATTCGATATCGCGTTTTAAGAAGCATTAGAAATCTATTGCAACGATACGTAGACATCTGCAAACGCAATTTCCTAGCAGGGCAGTTTCGCATTTACATTCCTTTGAAGTGTAGACGAGAACTACACAACACATCAGAATGAATATTGTATCTCATCATGAAACATAGACATGAAATGCGATATCGCGATTTAAAAGCATTAGAATCCTATTGCTACGATACGCAGACATCTGCAATCGCTATTTCATAGCAAGGAATTGTCGCATTTACATTCTTTTGAAGTGAATACGAGGTATACATGACACTCCACAATGGATATTATACCTTATCACGAAACATAGAAATGAGAAGCGATATCGCGATTTAAGAAGCATTAGAAATCTATTGCTTCGATACGCAGACATCTGCAAACGCTACCTCCTAGCAAGGAAGCGTCGCATTTACATTCTTACGATGTGAGTACAAGGTAAACATAACACTCCACAATGAGTATTATATCTTATCATGAAACATAGAGATGAGATGCGACATCTCGTTTTAAGATTCATTAGAACTCTATTGTTTCGATACCTAGACATCTGGAAACGCAACTTCCTAGCAAGGAAGAGTCGCATTCAGACTCTTTTGAAGTGAATACAAGGTATACATGATACTTCGCAATGAATATTATATCTTATTATGAAATATAGAAATGAGATACGATATCTCGTTTTAAGAAGCATTAGAACTCCATTGCTACGATACGCAGACAACTGCAAACGACATTTCCTAGCAAAGAAGTGTCGCAGTTACATTCCTCTGAAGTGAATACGAGGTATACTTGTCACTTCGGAATGAATATTATATCTTATCATGAAACATAGAAATGAGATGCCATTTCACTTTTTAAGAAGCATTAGAACTCTATTTCTTCGATACGTAGATATCTGCCAACGCTCTTTCCTAGCAAGTAAGTGTCGCATTTACATTCATTTGAAGTGTATGCGAGGTATACATGACACTTCGCTGTTAATATTATATCCTTTTATGAAACATAGAAAAGAGATGCGGTATCCCGTTTTAAGAAGCATTAGAACTGTATTGTTTCGATACGTAGACACCTGGAAACGCTATTTCCTAGCAAGGAAGTATCGCATGTACACTCTTTTGAAGTGAATACGTGGTATACATGACACTTCGCAATTAATATTGCACCTTATCGTGAAGCATAGAAATGTGATGCGATATCGCGTTTCAAGAAGCATTAGAACCCTATTGCCCCGATAAGTAGACATCTGCAAACGCTACTTCCTAGCAGTGAAGTGTCGCATTTACATTCTTTTGAAGTGAATACGTGGTATACATGACACTTCGCAATGAATATTATATCTTATCATGAAACATAGAAATGATATGCGATATCGCGAATTAAGAATGGTTAGAACTCTATTGCTGCGATACGTAGACATTTGCAAACGCTATTTCCTAGCAAGGAAGTGTCGCATTTACATTCTTTTGAAGTGAATACGAGGTATAGATGTAACTTCGCAGTGAATATTGTATCTTATCATGAAGCAGAGAAATGAGATGCGGTATCCCGTTTAAGAAGCATTAGAAATCTATGGCTTCGATACGTAGACATCTGCAAACGCTATTTCCTAACAAGGAAGTGTCGCATTTACATTCATTTGAAGCGTATGCGAGGTATACATGACACTCCATAATGAATATTATATCTTATCACGAATCATGGAAATGAGATGCGATATCGCGTTCTAAGAAGCATTAGAACTCCATTGCTTCGATACGTAGACGTCTGCAAACGCCAATTACTAGCAAGGAAGTGTCGCATTTACATTCATTTGAAGTGTATGCGAGGAACACATAACAATTCGTAATGAATATTATATCTTAACATGAGACATTGAATTGAGATGCGATATCGCGTTTTAAAAAGCACTAGAACTCTATTCCTTCCATACGTAGACATCTACAAACGCTATTTCCTAGCAAGGAAGTGACGCATTTACATTCATTTGAAGTGTATGCGAAGTATAAGTGACAATTCGCAATGAATATTTTATCTTACCATGAACATAGAAATGAGATGCGATATCGCTTTTTACGAAGCATTAGAACTCTATTGCTACGATACGTTGGCATCTGGAAACGCCATCTAATAGCAAGGTAGTGTCGCATTTACATTCCATTGAAGTGAATACGAGGGATACATAACAATCCGCAATGAATTTTATACCATATAACGAATCATAGAAATGAAATGCGATATCGCGTTTTAAGAAGCATTTGAACTCTATTGCTACGATACGTAGATACCTGGAAACGCTATTTCCTAGCAAGGAAGTGCCGCATTTACATTATTTTCAAGTGAATACGAGGTATACATGACATTCCGCAATGAATATTACATCTTCTCATGAAACATAGAAATGAGATGCGATATCGCGTTTTTAGTAGCATTAGAACTCTAAAGCTACGATACGTAGACACCTGCCAGCGCTATTTCCTAGAAAGGAAGTGTCGCATTGACATTCTTATGAAGTGAATACCCGGAATACATAATATTCCACAATGAATATTATATCTTATCATAAAACATAGAAATGAGATGCGATATGGCGTTTTAAGAAGCATTAGAACTCTATTGCTTCGATACGTAGATATCTGGAAACGCTATTTCCTAGCACGGAAGTGTGGCATTTACAATCTTTCGAAGTGTAGACGAGGTATACCTAACACTTCGCAAAAAATATTATATCGTATCATGAAACATAGAATTGAGATTCGATATCGCTTTCACAGGAACATTATAACTCTATTGCTTCTATACGTTGACATCAGGAAACGCTATTTCCTAGGAAGGAAGTGTGGCATTTACATTCTTTTGATGTGTAGATGAGGTATACATAACACTTCGGAATGAACATTATATCTTATCATGCAACATAGAAATGAGGTGCGATATCGCGTTTAAAGAAGGATTTGAACTCTATTGTTACGATACGTAGACATCTGCAAACGCTATTTCCTCGCAAGGAAGTGTCGCATTTACATTCCTTTGAAGTGAATAGGTGGTATACATGACACTTCGCAATGAATATTATATCCTATCATGAAACATAGAAGTGCAATGCGATATCGAGTTTTAAGTAGCATTAGAACTCTATTGCGAGGATACGTAGACATCTGCAAACGCTATTCCCTGCCAAAGAATTGGAGCATTTCCATTCTGTTGAAGCTTATGCGAGGTATACATAACACTGCACAGTGAATATTATATCTTATTATGTAACATAGAAATGGGATGCGATATCTCGCTTTCAAGAAGCATAAGATCTCTATTGCTTCGATACGTAGAAATCTGCCAGCGCTATTTCCTAGCAAGGAAGTGCCGCATTTACATTCATTTGAGTAGCGTACGAGGTATACATGACACTTCGCAATGAATATTATGAATTCTTATCATGAAACATAGAAGTGAGTATCGATATCGCGAATTAAGAAGCATTAGAAATGTATTGCTTCGATACGTAGACATCTGCAAACGCTACTTCCTAGCAAGGAAGTGTCGCATTTACATTCTTTTGAAGTGAATACGAGGTATACATAACACTCCACAATGAATATTATACCTTATCATGAAACATAGAAATGAGGTGCTATATCGCGATCTAAAAAGCATTAGAACTCTGTTGCTACGACACTTAGACATCTGCAAAAGCTATATAATGTCAAGGAAGAGTCGCACTTACATTCATTTGATGTTTCGATGAGGAATACATAATACTTCGCAATGAATATCATATCTTATCACGACACATATTAATGAGATGCGATATCGCGTTTTAAGAAGCACTAGAACTCTATTGCTACGACACGTAAACATCTGCAAACGCTATTTACTAGAAATGAAGTGTCGCATTTACATTCATTTGAAGTGAATACGATGTATACATGACACTTCGCAATGAATATTATATCTTATCATGAAACATAGAATTGTGATGCGATATTGCGATTTAAGAAGCTCCAGTACTCTGTTGCTCTGATACGTAGACAACTGCAAACGCTACTTCCTAGCAAGGAAGTGTCGCACTTACATTCTTTTGAAGTGAATGCGAGTTATACATAACACTTCGCAATGAATATTATATCTTATCGTGACACATAGATATGAGATGCGATATCGCGTTTTGAGATGCAATAGAAATATAATGCTACGATACGCAGAAATCTGCAAACGCTATTTCCTAGCAAGGAAGTGTCGCATTAACATTCTTTTGAAGTGTATGCGAGGTAGACATAACACTTCGCAATGAATATTATATGTTGTCACGAAACATAGAAATGAGATGCGATATCTCGTTTTAAGAAGCATTATAACACGCTTGCTACGATACGTAGACATCTGCAAACTCTATTTCCTAGCAAGGAAGTGTCGCATTAACATTCTTTTGAAGTGTATGCGAGGTATACATAACACTTCGCAATGAATATTATATGTTGTCACGAAACATAGAAATGAGATGCGATATCTCGTTTTAAGAAGCATTATAACACGCTTGCTACGATACGTAGACATCTGCAAACTCTATTTCCTAGCAAGGAAGTATCGCATTTACAATGTTCTGAAGTGAATACAAGGTATACATGACACTTCGCAATTAATATTTTATCTTACCATGAAACATAGTAATGAGATTTGATATCGCGTTTTGAGAAGCATTAGAACTCTATTGTTACTATACGTAGACATCTGCAAACGCTATTTCCTAGCAAGGAAGTGTAGCATTTACATTCATTTGAAGTGTATGCGGCGTATGAGGAATAGGAATGAGGAATAGGAGGTATAGGAATGAGATGCGGTATCTCGTTCTAGGAAGCATTAGAACTCTTTTGCTTCGATACGTAGACATCTGCAAACGCTATTTCCTAGCAAGGAAGTGTCGCATTTACATTCATTTGAAGTGTATGCGATGTATACGTGACACTTCGCAATAAATATTATATCTTATCATGAAACATAGAAATGTAATGCAATATCGCGTTTTGAGATGCAGCAGAAATCTAATGTTACGATACGCAGAAATCTGCAAACGCTATTTCCTAGCAAGGAAGTGTCGCATTCACTTTCTTTTGAGGTGAATACGAGGTATACATAACTCTCCACAATGATTATTATATCTTATCGTGAAACATAGATATGAGATTCGATCTTGCGATATGAGAAGCATAAGAACTCTATTGCTACGATACGTAGACATCTGCAAATGCTATTTCCTAGCAAGGAAGTGTCGCATTTACATTCTTTTGAAGCGAATACGAGGTACACATAACACTGTACAATGAATATTATATCTCCTCATAAAACGTAGAAAATAGATGCGATATCGCGATTTAAGCAGCATCAGAACTCTACTGCTTTTATACGTAGACACCTGCCAATACTATCTCCGAGCAAGAATGTGTCGCATGTACATTCTTTTGAAGTCAATACGAGGTATACATAACACTGCACAATGAATATTATATCTTATCATGAAACATAGAAATGAGATGCGATATCGCGTTTTAGGAAGCATTACAACTCTATTGCTACGATCAGAACACATCAGCAAACGCTATTTCCTTGCCGGGACGTGTCGCAATTACATTCTTTTGAAGTGAATACGAGGTATACATGACACTTCGCAATGAATATTATATCTTATCATGAAACATAGAAATGAGATGCGATATCCCGTTTAGAGAAGCATTAGAGCTCTATTGCTTCGATACGTACACATCTGGAAACGCTATTTACTAGAAGGGAAGTGTCGCATTTACATTCCTTTGAAGACGAGGAATACATAGCACTTCGCAATGAATATTATATCTTATCATGAAACATACAAATAAGATGCGATATGGCGTTTAGAGAGGCATTATAACTCTAATGATACGCTACGTAGATATCTGCAAACGCTACTTCCTAGTACGGAAGTGTCGCATTTACATTCTTTTGACGTGGATACGAGGTATAGATAACATTCCACAATGAATATTATATCTTATCATGAAACGTAGAAATGAGAAGCGATATCGCGTTTTAGGAAGCATTAGAACTCCAATACCACGATACGTAGACATATGCAAACGCTATTTCCAAGCAAGAATGTGTCCGACTTACATTCTCTTGAAGTCATTACGAGGAATACAAAACACTTCGCAATGAATATTATATCTTATCATGAAACATAGAAGTGAGATGCGATTACGCAATTTAAGAAGCAATAGAAATCCATTGCTTCGATACGTGGACATCTGCAAACTCTACTTCCTAGCAAGGAAGTACCGAATTTACATTCTTTTGCAGTGAATATGAGGTATACATGACAATTCGCAATGAATATTATATCTTATCATGAGACATAGAAATGAGATGCGATATCGCGTTTTAAGAAGCATTAGGCCTATATTGCTAGGATACGTAGATATCTTCAAACGCTATTTCCTAGCAAGGAAGTGTCGCATTTACATTCCTTTGAAGTGAATACGAGGTATACATGACACTTCGCAATGAGTATTATATCTTGTCATGGAACATGGAAATGAGATGCGATATCGCGTTTTAAGAAGCATTAGAACCCCATTGCTTCGATACGTAGACATCTGGAAACGCTTCTCCCTAGCAAGGAAGTGTCTCATTTACATTCATTTGAAGTGTATGCGAGGTGTAAATGATACTTCGCAACGAATATTATATCTTATCATGAAACATAGAAATGATATGCGATGTCGTGTTTTAAGAAGCATTAGAACACTATTGCTACGATACGTAGATATCTGCATTCGCTACTTCCTAGCAAGGAAGTGTCGCACTTACATTCATTTGAAGTGTATACGAGGTATACATAACACCGCAATGAATATTATATCTTATCATGAAACATCGAAATGAGATGAGATATCTCGTTTTATGGATCACTAGAACTCTATTCCTTCGATACGTAGACATCTACAAACGCTATTTCCTAGCAACAAAGTGTCGCATTTACATTTTTTTGAAGTGAATACGAGGTATACATAACAATCCACATTAAATATTATATCTTATCGTGAAACATAGAAATGAGATGCGATATCGCAATCCAAGAAGCATTAGAACTTTATTGTTTCGATACCTAGACATCTGGAAACGCTATTTCCTAGCAGGGAAGTGTCGCATTTACATTCTTTTCAAGTGAATGCACGGTATACATGACACATCGCAATGAACATTATATTTTATCATGAGACATAGAAATGCGATGCGATATCGCGTTTTAAGAAGCATTAGAACTCTATTGCTTCGAGACGTAGACATCTGCAAACGCTATTTCCTAGGAAGGAAGTGTGGCATTTACATTCATTTGAAGTGTATGCGAGGTATTCATAACACTTCGCAATGAATATTATATCTTATGACGAAACATAGAAATGAGATGCGATATCGTGTTTTAAGAAGCATTAGATCCCTATTGCTACGATACGTAGACATCTGCAGACGCTTTTGCCTAGGAAGGGAGTGTCACATATACGTTCGTTTGAAGTGAATACGAGGTATACACAACACTCCATAATGAATATTATATCTTATCATGAAACATGGAAATGAGATGCGTTATCTCGTTTTAAGAAGCATTAGTACTCTATTGCTTCGATACGTAAGCATCTGGCATCGCTATTTCCTAGCGAGGAAGTATCACATTTACATTTATTTGAAGTGTATGCGAGATATACATGACACTTCGCAATGAATATTGTATCTTAACATGAAACATAGTAATAAGGTGCGATATCGCGTTCTAAGAAGGATTAGAACACTATTGCTACGATACGTAGACATCTGCAAACGCCATTTCCTAGCAAGGAAGTGTCGCATTTACATTCACTTGATGAGAATGCGAGGTACACATGACACCTCGCAATGAATATTATATCTTATCATGAAACATAGAAAGGAGATGCTATATCGTGTTTTAAGAAGCATTAGAACTCTATTGCTTCGATACGTAGACACCTACAAACGCTATTTCCTATCAAGGAAGTGTCGCATTTACATTCATTTGAAGTGAATGCGAGGTATACATAACACTCCACACTGAATATTATATCTTATCATGAAACATAGAAATGAGGTGCTATATAGCGATCTAAAAAGCATTAGAACTCTGTTGCTACGATACGTAGACATCTGCAAAAGCTATTTAATAGCAAGGAAGAGTCGCACTTACATTCTTTTGATGTGAATACGTGGTGTACATAACACTCCACAGTGAATATTATATCTTGTCATGAAATATAGGAATGAGATGCGACATCGCGATTTAAGAAGCATTAGAACACAATTGCTTCAATACGGCGACATCAGCAAACGCTATTTCCTAGCAAGGAAGTGCCTTATTTACATTCTATTGAAGTGAATACGAGGTATACATAACACTGCACAATGAATATTATATCTTATGACGAAACATAGAAATGAGATGCAATATCGCGATTTAAAAAGCATTAGAACTCTATTGCTTCGATACCCAGATATCTGCAAACGCTAATTCCCAGCAAGGAAGTGTCGCACTTACATTCTTATCAAGTGAATACTAGGTATACATAACACTCCACAATGAATATTATACCTTATCATGAAACATAGAAATGAGATGCGATATGGCGATTTAAGAAGCATTAGAACTCTATTGCTACGATACGTAGACATCTGCAAACGTTACTTCTTAGCAAGAAAGTGTCGCATTTACATAGTTTTGAAGTGAATACGAGGTATACATGACACTTCGCAATGGATATTACATCTTATCATGAAACATAGAAATGTGAATCGATATCGCGTTTTAAGAAGCATTAGAATTCTATTGCTTCGATACGTAGACATATGCAGACCCTTTTTCCTAGCAAGGAAGTGTCGCATTTACATTCTTCCGAACTGAATACGAGGTATACTTAACACTCCACAATGAATATTATATCTTATCATGAAACCAAGAAATGAGGATCGATTTCGCGTTTTAAGAAGCTTTAGAACTCCTTTGCTACGATACGTAGACATCTGCAAAAGCAATTTCCTAGCAACGAAGTGTCGCAATTACAATCTTTTGAAGGGAATACGAGGTATACATAACACTCCACAATGAATATTATATCTTATCATGAAACACAAAAATGAGATGCGATATGGCGATTTAAGAAGCATTAGAACACTTTTGCTTCGATACGTAGACACCTGCAAACGCTATTTCCTATCAAGGAAGTGTCGCATTTACATTCATTTGAAGTGAATGCGAGGTATACATAACACTCCACACTGAATATTATATCTTATCATGAAACATAGAAATGAGGTGCTATATAGCGATTTAAAAGCATTAGAACTCTGTTGCTACGATACGTAGACATCTGCAAAAGCTATTTAATAGCAAGGAAGAGTCGCACTTACATTCCTTTGATGTGAATACGTGGTGTACATAACACTCCACAGTGAATATTATATCTTGTCATGAAATATAGGAATGAGATGCGACATCGCGATTTAAGAAGCATTAGAACACAATTGCTTCAATACGGCGACATCAGCAATCGCTATTTCCTAGCAAGGAAGTGCCGTATTTACATTCTATTGAAGTGAATACGAGGTATACATAACACTACACAATGAATATTATATCTTATGTCGAAACATAGAGATGAGATGCAATATCGCGATTTAAGAAGCATTAGAACTCTATTGCTTCGATACCCAGATATCTGCAAACGCTAATTCCCAGCAAGGAAGTGTCGCACTTACATTCTTATAAAGTGAATACTAGGTATACATAACACTCCACAATGAATATTATACCTTATCATGAAAAATAGAAATGAAATGCGATATGGCGATTTAAGAAGCATTGGAACTCTTTTGCTACGATACGTAGACATCTGCAAACGCTACTTCTTAGCAAGAAAGTGTCGCATTTACATTCGTTTGGAGTGTATGCGAGGTATACATGACACTTTGCGATGAATATTATATCTTATCATGAAACATAGAAATGAGATGCGATATGGCAATTTAAGTAGCATTAGAACTCTATTGCTTCTATACGTAGACATCTGCCAACGCTATCTCCTAACAAGGAAGTGTGGCATTTACATACAAGACACCTTGCAATGAATATTATACTTTATCATGAAACATAGAAATGAGATGCGATATCGCGTTTTGAGAAGCATTAGATCTCAAATGATAGGACAAGTAGACACCTGCAAACGCTATTTCCTAGCAAGGAAGTGTCGCATTTACATTCATTTGAAGTATATGCGAGGTATAAATGACACTTCGCAATGAATATTATATCTTATCATGAAACATAGAAATGAGATGCGATATCGTGTTTTAAGTAGCATTAGAACACAATTGCTACGGTACGTAGATATCTGCAGACGCAACTTCCTAGCAAGGAAGTGTGGCATTTACATTCTTTTCAGGTGAATACGAGGTATACATAAACCTCCACAATGAATATTATATCTTATCATGAAACGTAGAAACGAGATGCGATATAGCGTTTTGAGAAGCATTAGAACTCTAATGCTACGATACGTAGACATCTGCCATCGCTATTTCCTAGGAGGGAAGTGTCGCATTTACATTCGTTTGAATTGTACGCGAGGTATACATGACACTCCAGAATGAATATTATATCTTATCATGAACCATAGAAATGAGATGCTATATCGCGATTTAAGAAGCATCAGAACTCTATTGCTACGATACGTAGACATGTGCAAACGCTATTTCCTAGCAAGGAAGTGTCGCATCTACATTCTTTTGAAGTGAATACGAGTTTTATATAACACTCCACTATGAATGTTATTTCTTATCATGAAACATAGAAATGAGATTCGATATCGCGTTTTAAGAAGCATTAGAAATCTATTGCAACGATACGTAGACATCTGCAAACGCAATTTCCTAGCAGGGCAGTTTCGCATTTACATTCCTTTGAAGTGTAGACGAGAACTACACAACACATCAGAATGAATATTGTATCTCATCATGAAACATAGACATGAAATGCGATATCGCGATTTAGAAGCATTAGAGTCCTATTGCTACGATACGCAGACATCTGCAATCGCTATTTCATAGCAAGGAGTTGTCGCATTTACATTCTTTTGAAGTGAATACGAGGTACACATGACACTCCACAATGGATATTATACCTTATCACGAAACATAGAAATGAGAAGCGATATCGCGATTTAAGAAGCATTAGAAATCTATTGCTTCGATACGCAGACATCTGCAAACGCTACCTCCTAGCAAGGGAGCGTCGCATTTACATTCTTACGATGTGAGTACAAGGTAAACATAACACTCCACAATGAGTATTATATCTTATCATGAAACATAGAGATGAGATGCGACATCTCGTTTTAAGATTCATTAGAACTCTATTGTTTCGATACCTAGACATCTGGAAACGCAACTTCCTAGCAAGGAAGAGTCGCATTCACACTCTTTTGAAGTGAATACAAGGTATACATGATACTTCGCAATGAATATTATATCTTATTATGAAATATAGAAATGAGTTACGATATCTCGTTTTAAGAAGCATTAGAACTCCATTGCTACGATACGCAGACAACTGCAAACGACATTTCCTAGCAAAGAAGTGTCGCAGTTACATTCCTCTGAAGTGAATACGAGGTATACTTGTCACTTCGGAATGAATATTATATCTTATCATGAAACATAGAAATGAGATGCCATATCACTTTTTAAGAAGCATTAGAACTCTATTTTTTCGATACGTAGATATCTGCCAACGCTCTTTCCTAGCAAGTAAGTGTCGCATTTACATTCATTTGAAGTGTATGCGAGGTATACATGACACTTCGCTGTTAATATTATATCCTTTTATGAAACATAGAAAAGAGATGCGTTATCCCGTTATAAGAAGCATTAGAACTGTATTGTTTCGATACGTAGACACCTGGAAACGCTATTTCCTAGCAGTGAAGTGTCGCATTTACATTCTTTTGAAGTGAATACGTGGTATACATGACACTTCGCAATGAATATTATATCTTATCATGAAACCTAGAAATGATATGCGATATCGCGAATTAAGAATGGTTAGAAATCTATTGCTGCGATACGTAGACATTTGCAAACGCTATTTCCTAGCAAGGAAGTGTCACATTTACATTCTTTTGAAGTGAATACGAGGTATAGATGTAACTTCGCAGTGAATATTGTATCTTATCATGAAGCAGAGAAATGAGATGCGGTATCCCGTTTAAGAAGCATTAGAAATCTATGGCTTCGATACGTAGACATCTGCAAACGCTATTTCCTAACAAGGAAGTGTCACATTTACATTCTTTTGAGCTGAATACGAGGTATACATAACACTTCGCAATGAATATTATATCTTATCATGACACATAGAGATGTGATGCGATATCGCGTTTTAAGAAGCATTAGAACCCTATTGCTTCTATACGTAGACATCTGCAAACGCTATTTCCTAGCAAGGAAGTGTCGCATTTACATTCATTTGAAGCGTATGCGAGGTATACATGACACTTCGCAAAGAATATTATATCCTTTCGTGAAACATAGAATAGAGACGCGATATCTCGTCTTAAGAAGCATTAGTACTTTGTTGCTTCGATACGTAGACATTTGCCATCGCTATATCCTAGCAACGAAGTGTCGCATTTACATTCATTTGAAGTGTATGCGAGGTATACATGACACTTCGCAGTGAATATTATATCTTATAATGAAACATAGAAATGAGATGCGATATCGCGTTTTACGAAGCATTAGAACTCTATTATTTCGATACGTAGACATCTGGAAAGGCTATTTCCTAGCAAGGAAGTGTTGCATTTACATTCTTTTGAAGTGAATACGAGGTATACATGACACTCCACAATGAATATTATATCTTATCATGAAACATAGAAATGAGATGCGATATCTCGTTTTAAGAAGCATTAGAACTCCTTTGCTTCGATACGTATACATCAGCCAACGCTATTTCCTGGCAAGGAGGAGTCGCATTTACATTCATTTGAAGTGAATACGAGGTATACATAACACCGCGCAATGAATATTATATCTTATAGTGAGATTTCGAAATGAGATGCTATAACGCGATTTGAGAAGCATTAGAACCCCTTTAATACGATACGTAGACATCTGGAAACGCTGTATCCTAGCAAGGAAGTGTCGCATTTACATTCTTTTGAAGTGAATACGAGGTATACATGACACTTCGCAATGAATATTATATCATATCTTGAAACATAGAAATGAGATGCGATGCCGCGATTTAAAAAGCATTAGTAATCTATTGCTACGATACGTAGTCATCTGCGAACGCTATTTAATAGCAAGGGTGTGTCGCACTGACATTCATTTGAAGTGAATACGAGGTATACACAACACTTTGCAATGGATATTATATCTTATCAGGAAACGTAGAAATGAGATGCGATATGGCGTTTTAAGAAGCATTAGAACTCTATTGCTACGATACGTAGATATCTGCCATCGCTATTCCCTAGGAAGGAACTGTCGCATTTACATACTTTTGATGTGAATACGAGGTATACATAACACTGCACGATGAATATTATATCTTATCGTGAAACATAGAAATGAGATGCGATATCGCGATTTAAGAAGCATTGGAAATCTATTGCTTCGGTACGTAGACGTCTGCAAATGCTACTGCCCAGCAAGGAAGTGTCGCATTTACATTCTTTTGTAGTGAATGCGAGGTATACATGACACTTCGCAATGAATATTATACCTTATCATGAAACATAGAAATCTGATGCGATATCGCGTGTTAAGAAGCATTAGAACTCTACTGCTACGATACGTAGCCATCTGCAAACGCTATTTCCTAGCAAGGAAGTGTCGCATTTACATTCATTTGAAGTGAATACGAGGTAAACATGACACTTCGCAATGAATATTATATCTTATCGTGAAACATTGAAACGAGATGTGATATCGCGTTTTGAGAAGCGTTAGAATTCTATTGCTTCGATACGTAGACATCTGCAAACGCTATTTCGTAGCAAGGAAGTGTCGCATTTACATACATTTCAAGTGTAGACGATGAATTCAAAACACTTCGCGATGAATATTATATCTTATCATGAGACATAGAAATGAGGTGCGATGTCGCGTCTTAAGAAGCATTACAAATCTATTGCTTCGATACGTAGACATCTCGAAACGTAATTTCCTTGAAAGGAAGCGACGCATTTACATACATCTCAAGTGCAGACGGTGACTACATAACACTTCTCAATGAATATTATATCTTATCATGAGACATAGAAATGAAGTGCGAAATCGCGTTATAAGAAGCATTAGAAATCTATTGCTTCGATACGTAGACATCTGCAAACGCTACTTCCTAGCAAGGAAGTACCGAATTTACATTCTTTTGCAGTGAATATGAGGTATACATGACAATTCGCAATGAATATTATAACTTATCATGAGACATAGGAATGAGATGCGATATCGCGTTTTAAGAAGCATTAGACCTATATTGCTACGATGCGTAGATATCTGGAAAAGCTATTTCCTAGCAAGGAAGCGTCGCATTCATATTCTGTTGAAGTGAGTACGAGGTATACATATCACTCCACATCGAATATTATATCTTATTATGAAACATAGGAATGAGATGCGATATGGCGATTTAAGAAGCATTAGAACTCTATTGCTCGATACGTAGACATCTGCCAACGCTATTTCCTAGCAAGGAAGTGTCGCATTTACATTCATTTGAAGTGTATGCGAGGTGTACAAGACACTTCGCAATGAATATTATATCTTATCATGAAACATAGAAATGAAATGAGATATCGCGATTTAAGAAGCATTAGGGCTCTACTGCTTCGATACGTAGGAATCTGCAAACGCCATTTCCTAGGAAGGAAGTGACGCATTTACATTCTCTTGAAGTGAATACGAGGTATGCATAACACTCCACAATGAATAGTATATCTTATCGTGAAACATAGAAATGAGATGCGATATCGCGTTTTAAGAAGCATTATAACTCTATTGCTTCGATACGTAGACATCTGGAATCGTTATTCCCTAGCAAGGATGTGTTGTATTTACATTCTTCTGAAGAGCGTACGAGGTATACATAACACTACACAATGAATATTATATCTTATCATAAAACGTAGAAATGAGATGCGATATCGCGTTTTAGGAAGCATTAGAACACTATTTCTTTGATACGCAGAAATCTGGAAACGCTATTTCCTAGCAAGGACGTGTGACATTCACTCTCTACAGAAGTGTATACGAGGTATACATAACACTTTGCAATGAATATTATATCTTATCATGAATAATAGAAATGGGAAGCATTAGAACTCCATTGCTTCGATATGTAGACATCTGGAAACCGCATCTCCTAGCAAGGAAGTTTGGCATTTACATTCTTTTGATGTGTAGAGGAGGTATACATAACACTTCGCAATGAATGTAATATCATATCATGAAACATAGAAGTGACATGCGATATCGCGTTTTAAGGAGCACTACATCTCTTTTGCTTCGATACGTAGACATTTGGAAACGCTATTTCCTAGCAAGGAAGTGTGGCATTTACAATCTTTCGAAGTGTAGACGAGGTATACCTAACACTTCGCAAAAAATATTATATCGTATCATGAAACATAGAATTGAGATTCGATATCGCTTTCACAGGAACATTATAACTCTATTGCTTCTATACGTAGACATCAGGAAACGCTATTTCCTAGGAAGGAAGTGTGGCATTTACATTCTTTTGATGTGTAGATGAGGTATACATAACACTCCACAATGAATATTATACCTTATCATGAAACATAGAAATGAAGTGCTATATCGCGATCTAAAAAGCATTAGAACTCTATTGCTACGACACGTAAACATCTGCAAACGCTATTTACTAGAAATGAAGTGTCGCATTTACATTCATTTGAAGTGTATGCGAAGTATAAGTGGCACTTCGCAATGAATATTATATCCTATCATGAAACAGAGAAACGAGATGCGACATCGCGATATAAGAGTCACTACAACTCTATTGCTTCGATACGTAGACATCTTTTAAACGCTTTTTCCTGGCAAGGAAGTGTCGCATTTACATTCCTTTGAAGTGAATACGAGGTATACATAACAGTGCACAATGAATATTATACCTTATCATGAAACATAGAAATGAGTGTCGATATCACGATTTAAGAAGCATTAGAACCCTATTGCTTCGATACGGAGACATCTGCAAACGCTATTTCCTAGCAAGGAAGTGTAGCATTTACATTCATTTGAAGTGCATGCGAGGTATACATGACACTTTGCAATGAATATTATATGTTATCATAAGACATAGAAATGAGATACGATATCGAGTTTTAAGAAGCATTAGAACTTTATTGCTTCGATACGTAGACGTCTGCAAACGCCATTTCCCAGCAAGGAAGTGTCGCATTTACATTCATTTGATGTGTAGGCAAGGTATACATAACACTGCACAATGAATATTATATCTTATCACGAGACATAGAAATGAGACGCGATAACGCGTATTAAGAAGCACTAGAACTGTATTGCTACGATACATAGACACCAGCAGACGATATTTCCTTGCAAGAAAGTGTCGCATTTACATTCTTTTGAAGTGAATACGTGGTATACATAATACTGCACATTGAATATTATATCTTATCATGAAACATAGAAATGAGATGCGATATCGCGATATAAGAAAAATTGGAACTCTAATACTTCGATACGTAGACTTCTGCAAACGCTACTTCCTAGCAAGGAAGTGTCCCACTTACATTCTTTTGAAGTGAGTACGAGGTATACATAGCACTTCGCAATGAATATTATATCTTATCATGAAACATAGAAATGAGATGCGATATCTCGATTTAAGAAGCATTACAACTCTATTGCTTTGATACGTAGACATCTGGAAACGTAATTTCCTAGAAAGGAAGTGTCGCATTTACATTCATTTGAAGTGTTGACGAGATAGACATAACACTGCACAATGAATATTATATCTTATCGTAAAACGTAGGAAAGAGATGCGATATCGCGTTTTAAGAAGCATTAGAACTCTACTGCTCCGGTACGTAGACACCTGGAAACGCTATTTCCTATAAAGGAAGTGTCGCATTTACATTCATTTGTAGCGTAGGTACGGAATACATAACACTTCGCAATGAATATTATATCTTATCGTGAGACATAGAAATGGGATGCGATATCGCGATTTAAGAAGCATTAGAACACTATTGCTTCGATACGTAGACATCTGGAAACGTTATTTCCTAGAAAGGAAGTGTCGCATTTACATTCATTTCAAGTGAATAAGAGGTATACGTGACACTTCGCAATGAATATTATATCTTATCATGAAACACAGAAATGAGATGCGATATCGCGATTTAAGAAGCATCAGTACTCTGTTGCATCGATACGTAGACAACTAAAAACGCAACTTCCTAGCAAGGAAGTGTCGCACTTACATTCATTGAAGTGTATACGAGGTATACGTAACACTCCGCAATGAATACTACGTCTTATCATGAAACATAGAAATGAGATGCGATATCGCGTTTTAGGAAACATTAGAGCTCTATTGCTACGATACGTAGACGTGTGGGAACGCTATTTCGTAGAAAGAAAGTGTCGCATTTACATTCATTTGAAGTGAATATGAGGTACACATAACACTCCACAATGAATATTATATCTTATCGTGAAACGTAGAAATGAGATGCGATATTGTGATTTAAGTAGCATTAGAACACAATTTCCTCGATACGTAGACATCTGGAAACGCTATTTTCTAGAAAGGATGTATCGCACTTTCATTCGTTTGAAGTGAAGACGAGGAATACATAACACTTGGCAATTAATATTATATCCTATCATGAAGCATAGAAATGAGATTCGATATCGCGTATTAAGAAGCTGTAGAACTCTATTGCTACGATACGCAGACATCTGCAAACGCTATTTCCTAGCAAGGTAGTGTCGCATTTACATCCTTTTGAAGTGAATACGATGTATACATGACACTTCGCAATGAATATTATATCTTATCATGAAACATAGCATTGTGATGCGATATTGCGATTTAAGAAGCTCCAGTACTCTGTTGCTTCGATACGTAGACAACTGCAAACGCTACTTCCTAGCAAGGAAGTGTCGCACTTACGTTCATTAAAGTGTATACGAGGTTTACGTAACACTTCGCAATGAGTATTATAGTTTATCATGAAACATAGGAATGAGATGCGATATCGCGTTTCAAGAAGCATTAGAACTCTATTGCTTCGATGCGTAGACATCTGGAAACGCTATTTCCTAGCAAGGAAGTGTCGCATTTACATTCATTTGAAGTGTAGATGAGGAATACATGACACTTCGTAATGAATATTATATCTTATCATGAAACATAGAAATGAGATGCGATATCACGTTTTAAGAAGCATTAGAACTCTATTGCTTCGATACGTAGACATCTGGAAACGTAATTTTCTAGGAAGGAAGTGTCGGATTTACATTCATTTGAAGTGTGTGCTAGGTATACATGACACTTCGCAATGAATATTATATCATATCATGAAACATAGAAATGAGATGCGATATCGCGATTTAAGAAGCATCAGAACTCTATTGCTTCGATACGTAGACAACTGCAAGCGCTGCTTGCTCTCAAGGAAATTTAGCACTTTCATTCATTTGAATTGTATACGAGGTATGCGTAACACCTCGAAATGAGTATTATATCTTATCATGAAACATAGAAATGAGATACGATATCGCGTTTTAAGAAGCAACAGAACTCCATTGGTACGTTACGTAGATATCTGCAGACGCTATTTCCTAGCATGGAAGTGTCGCAATTACATTCATTTGATGTGTATCCAGGGTATTCATGACACTTCGCAATGAATATTATATCTTATCACGAAACATAGATATGAGATGCGATATCGCGTTTTAGAAGTATTAGAACTCTATTGCTTCGATACGTAGACATTTACAAACGCTATTTCCTAGCAAGGAACTGACGTATTTACATTCATTTGAAGTGTAGACGAGAAATACATAACACTTCGCAATGAATATTATATCTTATCACGAAACATAGAAATGAGATGCGATATCGCGTTTTAAGAAGCATTAGAACACTATTGCTTCGATACGTAGACATCTACAAACGCTATTTCCTAGCAAGGAACTGTCGTATTTACATTCATTTGATGTGTAGACGAGAAATACATAACACTTCGCAACGAATATTATATCTTATCATAAGACATAGAAATGAGACGCGATATCCCGTTTTAAGAAGCTTTAGAAATCTATTGCTTCGATACGTAGACAACTGCATATACTATTTCCTTGCAAGGAAGTGTCGCATTTTCGTTCATTTGAAGTGAATACGAGGTATATATAACACTGCACTATGAGCATTATATCTTATCATTAAACATAGAAATTAGATGCGATCTCGCGATTTAGGAAGCATTAGAACTCTATTGCTACGATACGTAGATATCTACAAACGCTTTTTACTAGCAAGGAAGTGTCGCATTTCCATTAATTTGAAGCGTAGACGAGAAATACATAACACTTCGCAATGAATATTATATCTTGTCATGAAACATAGAAATGGGATGCGATATCGCGTTTTGAGATGCAATAGAAATCTAATGCTACGATACGCAGAAATCTGCAAACGCTATTTCCTAGCAAGGAAGTGTCGCATTTACATTCTTTTGAGGTGAATACGAGGTATACATAACACTCCACAATGAATATTATATCTTATCGTGAAACATAGATATGAGATGCGATCTCGCGATATAAGAAGCATTAGAACTCTATTGCTACGATACGTAGACATCTGCAAACGTTATTTCCTAGCAAGGAAGTGTCGCATTTACATTCATTTGAAGTGTATGCGAGGTATACATAACACTTCGCAATGAATATTATATGTTATCATGAAACATAGAAATGAGATGTGATATCTCGTTTTAAGAATCATTAGAACTCTATTGCTACGATACGTAGACATCTGCAAACGTTATTTCCTAGCAAGGAAGTGTCGCATTTACATTCTTTTGAGGTGAATACGAGGTATACATAACACTCCACAATGAATATTATATCTTATCGTGAAACATAGATCTGAGATTCGATCTTGCGATATAAGAAGCATAAGAACTCTATTGCTACGATACGTAGACATCTGCAAACGCTATTTCCTAGCAAGGAAGTGTCGCATTTACATTCTTTTGAAGTGAATGCAAGGTATACATGACACTTCGCAATTAATATTATATCTTATCATGAAACATGGAAATGAGATGCGCTATCCCGTTTCAAGAAGCATTAGAACTCTATTGCTTCGATACGTAGACATCTGCAAACGCTACTTCCTAGCAAGGAACTGTCGCATTTACATTCATTTGAAGTGTGTGCGAGGTATACATAACACTTCGCAATGAATATTATATCTTATCATAAAACGTAGAAATGAGATGCGATATCGCGTTTTAGGAAGCATTAGAACACTATTTCTTTGATACGCAGAAATCTGGAAACGCTATTTCCTAGCAAGGACGTGTGACATTCACTCTCTACAGAAGTGTATACGAGGTATACATAACACTTTGCAATGAATATTATATCTTATCATGAATAATAGAAATGGGAAGCATTAGAACTCCATTGCTTCGATATGTAGACATCTGGAAACCGCATCTCCTAGCAAGGAAGTTTGGCATTTACATTCTTTTGATGTGTAGAGGAGGTATACATAACACTTCGCAATGAATGTAATATCATATCATGAAACATAGAAGTGACATGCGATATCGCGTTTTAAGGAGCACTACATCTCTTTTGCTTCGATACGTAGACATTTGGAAACGCTATTTCCTAGCAAGGAAGTGTGGCATTTACAATCTTTCGAAGTGTAGACGAGGTATACCTAACACTTCGCAAAAAATATTATATCGTATCATGAAACATAGAATTGAGATTCGATATCGCTTTCACAGGAACATTATAACTCTATTGCTTCTATACGTAGACATCAGGAAACGCTATTTCCTAGGAAGGAAGTGTGGCATTTACATTCTTTTGATGTGTAGATGAGGTATACATAACACTTCGGAATGAACATTATATCTTATCATGCAACATAGAAATGAGATGCGATATCGCGTTTAAAGAAGGATTTGAACTCTATTGTTACGATACGTAGACATCTGCAAACGCTATTTCCTCGCAAGGAAGTGTCGCATTTACATTCCTTTGAAGTGAATAGGAGGTATACATGACACTTCGCAATGAATATTATATCCTATCATGAAACATAGAAGTGCAATGCGATATCGAGTTTTAAGTAGCATTAGAACTCTATTGCGAGGATACGTAGACATCTGCAAACGCTATTTCCTGCCAAAGAAGTGGAGCATTTCCATTCTGTTGAAGCGTATGCGAGGTATACATAACACTGCACAGTGAATATTATATCTTATTATGTAACATAGAAATGGGATGCGATATCTCGCTTTCAAGAAGCATAAGATCTCTATTGCTTCGATACGTAGATATCTGCCAGCGCTATTTCCTAGCAAGGAAGTGCCGCATTTACATTCATTTGAGAAGCGTACGAGGTATACATGACACTTCGCAATGAATATTATGAATTCTTATCATGAAACATAGAAGTGAGTATCGATATCGCGAATTAAGAAGCATTAGAAATGTATTGCTTCGATACGTAGACATCTGCAAACGCTACTTCCTAGCAAGGAAGTGTCGCATTTACATTCTTTTGTAGTGAATACGAGGTATACATAACACTCCACAATGAATATTATACCTTATCATGAAACATAGAAATGGAGTGCTATATCGCGATCTAAAAAGCATTAGAACTCTATTGCTACGACACGTAAACATCTGCAAACGCTATTTACTAGAAATGAAGTGTCGCATTTACATTCATTTGAAGTGTATGCGAAGTATAAGTGGCACTTCGCAATGAATATTATAACCTATCATGAAACAGAGAAACGAGATGCGACATCGCGATATAAGAGTCACTACAACTCTATTGCTTCGATACGTAGACATCTTTTAAACGCTTTTTCCTGGCAAGGAAGTGTCGCATTTACATTCCTTTGAAGTGAATACGAGGTATACATAACAGTGCACAATGAATATTATACCTTATCATGAAACATAGAAATGAGTGTCGATATCACGATTTAAGAAGCATTAGAACCCTATTGCTTCGATACGGAGACATCTGCAAACGCTATTTCCTAGCAAGGAAGTGTAGCATTTACATTCATTTGAAGTGCATGCGAGGTATACATGACACTTTGCAATGAATATTATATGTTATCATAAGACATAGAAATGAGATACGATATCGAGTTCTAAGAAGCATTAGAACTTTATTGCTTCGATACGTAGACGTCTGCAAACGCCATTTCCCAGCAAGGAAGTGTCGCATTTACATTCATTTGATGTGTAGGCAAGGTATACATAACACTGCACAATGAATATTATATCTTATCACGAGACATAGAAATGAGACGCGATAACGCGTATTAAGAAGCACTAGAACTGTATTGCTACGATACATAGACATCAGCAGACGATATTTCCTTGCAAGAAAGTGTCGCATTTACATTCTTTTGAAGTGAATACGTGGTATACATAATACTGCACATTGAATATTATATCTTATCATGAAACATAGAAATGAGATGCGATATCGCGATATAAGAAAAATTGGAACTCTAATACTTCGATACGTAGACTTCTGCAAACGCTACTTCCTAGCAAGGAAGTGTCGCACTTACATTCTTTTGAAGTGAATACGAGGTATACATAGCACTTCGCAATGAATATTATATCTTATCATGAAACATAGAAATGAGATGCGATATCTCGATTTAAGAAGCATTACAACTCTATTGCTTTGATACGTAGACATCTGGAAACGTAATTTCCTAGAAAGGAAGTGTCGCATTTACATTCATTTGAAGTGTTGACGAGATAGACATAACACTGCACAATGAATATTATATCTTATCGTAAAACGTAGGAAAGAGATGCGATGTCGCGTTTCAAGAAGCATTAGAACTCTACTGCTCCGGTACGTAGACACCTGGAAACGCTATTTCCTATAAAGGAAGTGTCGCATTTACATTCATTTGTAGCGTAGGTACGGAATACATAACACTTCGCAATGAATATTATATCTTATCGTGAGACATAGAAATGGGATGCGATATCGCGATTTAAGAAGCATTAGAACACTATTGCTTCGATACGTAGACATCTGGAAACGTTATTTCCTAGAAAGGAAGTGTCGCATTTACATTCATTTCATGTGAATAAGAGGTATACGTGACACTTCGCAATGAATATTATATCTTATCATGAAACACAGAAATGAGATGCGATATCGCGATTTAAGAAGCATCAGTACTCTGTTGCATCGATACGTAGACAACTAAAAACGCAACTTCCTAGCAAGGAAGTGTCGCACTTACATTCATTGAAGTGTATACGAGGTATACGTAAGACTTCGCAATGAATACTACGTCTTATCATGAAACATAGAAATGAGATGCGATATCGCGATTTAAGAAGCATCAGTACTCTGTTGCTTCGATACGTAGACAACTAAAAACGCTACTTCCTAGCAAGGAAGTGTCGCACTTACATTCATTGAAGTGTGTACGAGGTATACGTAACACTCCGCAATGAATACTACGTCTTATCATGAAACATAGAAATGAGATGCGATATCGCGTTTTAGGAAACATTAGAGCTCTATTGCTACGATACGTAGACGTGTGGGAACGCTATTTCGTAGAAAGAAAGTGTCGCATTTACATTCATTTGAAGTGAATATGAGGTACACATAACACTCCACAATGAATATTATATCTTATCGTGAAACATAGAAATGAGATGCGATATTGTGATTTAAGTAGCATTAGAACACAATTTCCTCGATACGTAGACATCTGGAAACGCTATTTTCTAGAAAGGATGTATCGCACTTTCATTCGTTTGAAGTGAAGACGAGGAATACATAACACTTGGCAATTAATATTATATCCTATCATGAAGCATAGAAATGAGATTCGATATCGCGTATTAAGAAGCTGTAGAACTCTATTGCTACGATACGCAGACATCTGCAAACGCTATTTCCTAGCAAGGTAGTGTCGCATTTACATCCTTTTGAAGTGAATACGATGTATACATGACACTTCGCAATGAATATTATATCTTATCATGAAACATAGCATTGTGATGCGATATTGCGATTTAAGAAGCTCCAGTACTCTGTTGCTTCGATACGTAGACAACTGCAAACGCTACTTCCTAGCAAGGAAGTGTCGCACTTACGTTCATTAAAGTGTATACGAGGTTTACGTAACACTTCGCAATGAGTATTATAGATTATCATGAAACATAGGAATGAGATGCGATATCGCGTTTCAAGAAGCATTAGAACTCTATTGCTTCGATGCGTAGTCATCTGGAAACGCTATTCCCTAGCAAGGAAGTGTCGCATTTACATTCATTTGAAGTGTAGATGAGGAATACATGACACTTCGTAATGAATATTATATCTTATCATGAAACATAGAAATGAGATGCGATATCACGTTTTAAGAAGCATTAGAACTCTATTCCTTCGATACGTAGACATCTGGAAACGTAATTTTCTAGGAAGGAAGTGTCGGATTTACATTCATTTGAAGTGTGTGCGAGGTATACATGACACTTCGCAATGAATATTATATCATATCATGAAACATAGAAATGAGATGCGATATCGCGATTTAAGAAGCATCAGAACTCTATTGCTTCGATACGTAGACAACTGCAAGCGCTGCTTGCTCTCAAGGAAATTTAGCACTTTCATTCATTTGAATTGTATACGAGGTATGCGTAACACCTCGAAATGAGTATTATATCTTATCATGAAACATAGAAATGAGATACGATATCGCGTTTTAAGAAGCAACAGAACTCCATTGCTACGTTACGTAGATATCTGCAGACGCTATTTCCTAGCATGGAAGTGTCGCAATTACATTCATTTGATGTGTATCCAGGGTATTCATGACACTTCGCAATGAATATTATATCTTATCACGAAACATAGATATGAGATGCGATATCGCGTTTTAGAAGTATTAGAACTCTATTGCTTCGATACGTAGACATTTACAAACGCTATTTCCTAGCAAGGAACTGACGTATTTACATTCATTTGAAGTGTAGACGAGAAATACATAACACTTCGCAATGAATATTATATCTTGTCATGAAACATAGAGATGGGATGCGATATCGCGTTTTGAGATGCAATAGAAATCTAATGCTACGATACGCAGAAATCTGCAAACGCTATTTCCTAGCAAGGAAGTGTCGCATTTACATTCTTTTGAGGTGAATACGAGGTATACATAACACTCCACAATGAATATTATATCTTATCGTGAAACATAGATCTGAGATTCGATCTTGCGATATAAGAAGCATAAGAACTCTATTGCTACGATACGTAGACATCTGCAAACGCTATTTCCTAGCAAGGAAGTGTCGCATTTACATTCTTTTGAAGTGAATGCGAGGTATACATGACACTTCGCAATTAATATTATATCTTATCATGAAACATGGAAATGAGATGCGATATCCCGTTTCAAGAAGCATTAGAACTCTATTGCTTCGATACGTAGACATCTGCAATCGCTACTTCCTAGCAAGGAACTGTCGCATTTACATTCATTTGAAGTGCATGCGAGGTATACATAGCACTTCGCAATGAATATTATATCTTATCGTGAAACATAGATATGAGATGCGATCTCGCGATATAAGGAGCATTAGAACTCTATTGCTACGATACGTAGACATCTGCAAACGTTATTTCCTAGCAAGGAAGTGTCGCATTTACATTCATTTGAAGTGTATGCGAGGTATACATAACACTTCGCAATGAATATTATATGTTATCATGAAACATAGAAATGAGATGTGATATCTCGTTTTAAGAATCATTAGAACTCTATTGCTACGATACGTAGACATCTGCAAACGTTATTTCCTAGCAAGGAAGTGTCGCATTTACATTCTTTTGAGGTGAATACGAGGTATACATAACACTCCACAATGAATATTATATCTTATCGTGAAACATAGATCTGAGATTCGATCTTGCGATATAAGAAGCATAAGAACTCTATTGCTACGATACGTAGACATCTGCAAACGCTATTTCCTAGCAAGGAAGTGTCGCATTTACATTCTTTTGAAGTGAATGCAAGGTATACATGACACTTCGCAATTAATATTATATCTTATCATGAAACATGGAAATGAGATGCGCTATCCCGTTTCAAGAAGCATTAGAACTCTATTGCTTCGATACGTAGACATCTGCAATCGCTACTTCCTAGCAAGGAACTGTCGCATTTACATTCATTTGAAGTGTGTGCGAGGTATACATAACACTTCGCAATGAATATTACATCTTATCGTGAAACATAGATATGAGATGCGATCTCGCGATATAAGAAGCATTATAACTCCATTGCTACGATACGTAGACATCTGCAAACGTTATTTCCTAGCAAGGAAGTGTCGCATTTACATTCATTTGAAGTGTATGCGAGGTATACATAACACTTCGCAATGAATATTATATGTTATCATGAAACATAGAAATGAGATTCGATATCTCGTTCTAAGAATCATTATGACACGATCGCTACGATACGTAGACATCTGCAAACGCTATTTCCTAGCAGGAAAGCGTAACATTTACATTCCTCTGAAGTGAATACAAGGTATACATGAAACTTCGCAATGAATATTATATCTTATCATGAAACATAGAAATGTGATGTGATATCGCGTTTTAAGAAGCATTAGAAATCTATTGCTACGATACGTAGACATCTGCAAACGCTATTTCCTAGCAGGGAAGAGTCGCATTTACATTCCACTGAAGTGAATACAAGGTATACATGACACTTCGCAATTAATATTTTATCTTATCATGAAACATGGAAATGAGATGCGCTATCCCGTTTCAAGAAACATTAGAACTCTATTGCTACGATACGTAGATATCTACAAACGCTATTTACTAGCAAGGAAGTGTCGCATTTCCATTAATTTGAAGCGTAGACGAGAAATACATAACACTTCGCAATGAATATTATATCTTGTCATGAAACATAGAAATGGGATGCGATATCGCGTTTTGAGATGCAATAGAAATCTAATGCTACGATACGCAGAAATCTGCAAACGCTATTTCCTAGCAAGGAAGTGTCGCATTTACATTCTTTTGAGGTGAATACGAGGTATACATAACACTCCACAATGAATATTATATCTTATCGTGAAACAAAGATCTGAGATTCGATCTTGCGATATAAGAAGCATTAGAACTCTATTGCTTCGATGCGTAGACATCTGGAAACGCTATTCCCTAGCAAGGAAGTGTCGCATTTACATTCATTTGAAGTGTAGATGAGGAATACATGACACTTCGTAATGAATATTATATCTTATCATGAAACATAGAAATGAGATGCGATATCACGTTTTAAGAAGCATTAGAACTCTATTCCTTCGATACGTAGACATCTGGAAACGTAATTTTCTAGGAAGGAAGTGTCGGATTTACATTCATTTGAAGTGTGTGCGAGGTATACATGACACTTCGCAATGAATATTATATCATATCATGAAACATAGAAATGAGATGCGATATCGCGATTTAAGAAGCATCAGAACTCTATTGCTTCGATACGTAGACAACTGCAAGCGCTGCTTGCTCTCAAGGAAATTTAGCACTTTCATTCATTTGAATTGTATACGAGGTATGCGTAACACCTCGAAATGAGTATTATATCTTATCATGAAACATAGAAATGAGATACGATATCGCGTTTTAAGAAGCAACAGAACTCCATTGCTACGTTACGTAGATATCTGCAGACGCTATTTCCTAGCATGGAAGTGTCGCAATTACATTCATTTGATGTGTATCCAGGGTATTCATGACACTTCGCAATGAATATTATATCTTATCACGAAACATAGATATGAGATGCGATATCGCGTTTTAGAAGTATTAGAACTCTATTGCTTCGATACGTAGACATTTACAAACGCTATTTCCTAGCAAGGAACTGACGTATTTACATTCATTTGAAGTGTAGACGAGAAATACATAACACTTCGCAATGAATATTATATCTTGTCATGAAACATAGAGATGGGATGCGATATCGCGTTTTGAGATGCAATAGAAATCTAATGCTACGATACGCAGAAATCTGCAAACGCTATTTCCTAGCAAGGAAGTGTCGCATTTACATTCTTTTGAGGTGAATACGAGGTATACATAACACTCCACAATGAATATTATATCTTATCGTGAAACATAGATCTGAGATTCGATCTTGCGATATAAGAAGCATAAGAACTCTATTGCTACGATACGTAGACATCTGCAAACGCTATTTCCTAGCAAGGAAGTGTCGCATTTACATTCTTTTGAAGTGAATGCGAGGTATACATGACACTTCGCAATTAATATTATATCTTATCATGAAACATGGAAATGAGATGCGATATCCCGTTTCAAGAAGCATTAGAACTCTATTGCTTCGATACGTAGACATCTGCAATCGCTACTTCCTAGCAAGGAACTGTCGCATTTACATTCATTTGAAGTGCATGCGAGGTATACATAGCACTTCGCAATGAATATTATATCTTATCGTGAAACATAGATATGAGATGCGATCTCGCGATATAAGAAGCATTAGAACTCTATTGCTACGATACGTAGACATCTGCAAACGTTATTTCCTAGCAAGGAAGTGTCGCATTTACATTCATTTGAAGTGTATGCGAGGTATACATAACACTTCGCAATGAATATTATATGTTATCATGAAACATAGAAATGAGATGTGATATCTCGTTTTAAGAATCATTAGAACTCTATTGCTACGATACGTAGACATCTGCAAACGTTATTTCCTAGCAAGGAAGTGTCGCATTTACATTCTTTTGAGGTGAATACGAGGTATACATAACACTCCACAATGAATATTATATCTTATCGTGAAACATAGATCTGAGATTCGATCTTGCGATATAAGAAGCATAAGAACTCTATTGCTACGATACGTAGACATCTGCAAACGCTATTTCCCAGCAAGGAAGTGTCGCATTTACATTCTTTTGAAGTGAATGCAAGGTATACATGACACTTCGCAATTAATATTATATCTTATCATGAAACATGGAAATGAGATGCGCTATCCCGTTTCAAGAAGCATTAGAACTCTATTGCTTCGATACGTAGACATCTGCAATCGCTACTTCCTAGCAAGGAACTGTCGCATTTACATTCATTTGAAGTGTGTGCGAGGTATACATAACACTTCGCAATGAATATTACATCTTATCGTGAAACATAGATATGAGATGCGATCTCGCGATATAAGAAGCATTATAACTCCATTGCTACGATACGTAGACATCTGCAAACGTTATTTCCTAGCAAGGAAGTGTCGCATTTACATTCATTTGAAGTGTATGCGAGGTATACATAACACTTCGCAATGAATATTATATGTTATCATGAAACATAGAAATGAGATTCGATATCTCGTTCTAAGAATCATTATGACACGATCGCTACGATACGTAGACATCTGCAAACGCTATTTCCTAGCAGGAAAGCGTAACATTTACATTCCTCTGAAGTGAATACAAGGTATACATGAAACTTCGCAATGAATATTATATCTTATCATGAAACATAGAAATGTGATGTGATATCGCGTTTTAAGAAGCATTAGAAATCTATTGCTACGATACGTAGACATCTGCAAACGCTATTTCCTAGCAGGGAAGAGTCGCATTTACATTCCACTGAAGTGAATACAAGGTATACATGACACTTCGCAATTAATATTATATCTTATCATGAAACATGGAAATGAGATGCGCTATCCCGTTTCAAGAAACATTAGAACTCTATTGCTACGATACGTAGATATCTACAAACGCTATTTACTAGCAAGGAAGTGTCGCATTTCCATTAATTTGAAGCGTAGACGAGAAATACATAACACTTCGCAATGAATATTATATCTTGTCATGAAACATAGAAATGGGATGCGATATCGCGTTTTGAGATGCAATAGAAATCTAATGCTACGATACGCAGAAATCTGCAAACGCTATTTCCTAGCAAGGAAGTGTCGCATTTACATTCTTTTGAGGTGAATACGAGGTATACATAACACTCCACAATGAATATTATATCTTATCGTGAAACATAGATCTGAGATTCGATCTTGCGATATAAGAAGCATAAGAACTCTATTGCTACGATACGTAGACATCTGCAAACGTTATTTCCTAGCAAGGAAGTGTCGCATTTACATTCATTTGAAGTGTATGCGAGGTATACATAACACTTCGCAATGAATATTATATGTTATCATGAAACATAGAAATGAGATGTGATATCTCGTTTTAAGAATCATTAGAACTCTATTGCTACGATACGTAGACATCTGCAAACGTTATTTCCTAGCAAGGAAGTGTCGCATTTACATTCTTTTGAGGTGAATACGAGGTATACATAACACTCCACAATGAATATTATATCTTATCGTGAAACATAGATCTGAGATTCGATCTTGCGATATAAGAAGCATAAGAACTCTATTGCTACGATACGTAGACATCTGCAAACGCTATTTCCTAGCAAGGAAGTGTCGCATTTACATTCTTTTGAAGTGAATGCAAGGTATACATGACACTTCGCAATTAATATTATATCTTATCATGAAACATGGAAATGAGATGCGCTATCCCGTTTCAAGAAGCATTAGAACTCTATTGCTACGATACGTAGATATCTACAAACGCTATTTACTAGCAAGGAAGTGTCGCATTTCCATTAATTTGAAGCGTAGACGAGAAATACATAACACTTCGCAATGAATATTATATCTTGTCATGAAACATAGAAATGGGATGCGATATCGCGTTTTGAGATGCAATAGAAATCTAATGCTACGATACGCAGAAATCTGCAAACGCTATTTCCTAGCAAGGAAGTGTCGCATTTACATTCTTTTGAGGTGAATACGAGGTATACATAACACTCCACAATGAATATTATATCTTATCGTGAAACATAGATCTGAGATTCGATCTTGCGATATAAGAAGCATAAGAACTCTATTGCTACGATACGTAGACATCTGCAAACGCTATTTCCTAGCAAGGAAGTGTCGCATTTACATTCTTTTGAAGTGAATGCGAGGTATACATGACACTTCGCAATTAATATTATATCTTATCATGAAACATGGAAATGAGATGCGATATCCCGTTTCAAGAAGCATTAGAACTCTATTGCTTCGATACGTAGACATCTGCAATCGCTACTTCCTAGCAAGGAACTGTCGCATTTACATTCATTTGAAGTGCATGCGAGGTATACATAGCACTTCGCAATGAATATTATATCTTATCGTGAAACATAGATATGAGATGCGATCTCGCGATATAAGAAGCATTAGAACTCTATTGCTACGATACGTAGACATCTGCAAACGTTATTTCCTAGCAAGGAAGTGTCGCATTTACATTCATTTGAAGTGTATGCGAGGTATACATAACACTTCGCAATGAATATTATATGTTATCATGAAACATAGAAATGAGATGTGATATCTCGTTTTAAGAATCATTAGAACTCTATTGCTACGATACGTAGACATCTGCAAACGTTATTCCTAGCAAGGAAGTGTCACATTTACATTCTTTTGTGGTGAATACGAGGTATACATAACACTCCACAATGAATATTATATCTTATCGTGAAACATAGATCTGAGATTCGATCTTGCGATATAAGAAGCATAAGAACTCTATTGCTACGATACGTAGACATCTGCAAACGCTATTTCCTAGCAAGGAAGTGTCGCAATTACATTCTTTTGAAGTGAATGCAAGGTATACATGACACTTCGCAATTAATATTATATCTTATCATGAAACATGGAAATGAGATGCGCTATCCCGTTTCAAGAAGCATTAGAACTCTATTGCTTCGATACGTAGACATCTGCAATCGCTACTTCCTAGCAAGGAACTGTCGCATTTACATTCATTTGAAGTGTGTGCGAGGTATACATAACACTTCGCAATGAATATTACATCTTATCGTGAAACATAGATATGAGATGCGATCTCGCGATATAAGAAGCATTATAACTCCATTGCTACGATACGTAGACATCTGCAAACGTTATTTCCTAGCAAGGAAGTGTCGCATTTACATTCATTTGAAGTGTATGCGAGGTATACATAACACTTCGCAATGAATATTATATGTTATCATGAAACATAGAAATGAGATTCGATATCTCGTTCTAAGAATCATTATGACACGATCGCTACGATACGTAGACATCTGCAAACGCTATTTCCTAGCAGGAAAGCGTAACATTTACATTCCTCTGAAGTGAATACAAGGTATACATGAAACTTCGCAATGAATGTTATATATTATCATGAAACATAGAAATGTGATGTGATATCGCGTTTTAAGAAGCATTAGAAATCTATTGCTACGATACGTAGACATCTGCAAACGCTATTTCCTAGCAGGGAAGAGTCGCATTTACATTCCACTGAAGTGAATACAAGGTATACATGACACTTCGCAATTAATATTATATCTTATCATGAAACATGGAAATGAGATGCGCTATCCCGTTTCAAGAAGCATTAGAACTCTATTGCTACGATACGTAGATATCTACAAACGCTATTTACTAGCAAGGAAGTGTCGCATTTCCATTAATTTGAAGCGTAGACGAGAAATACATAACACTTCGCAATGAATATTATATCTTGTCATGAAACATAGAAATGGGATGCGATATCGCGTTTTGAGATGCAATAGAAATCTAATGCTACGATACGCAGAAATCTGCAAACGCTATTTCCTAGCAAGGAAGTGTCGCATTTACATTCTTTTGAGGTGAATACGAGGTATACATAACACTCCACAATGAATATTATATCTTATCGTGAAACATAGATCTGAGATTCGATCTTGCGATATAAGAAGCATAAGAACTCTATTGCTACGATACGTAGACATCTGCAAACGTTATTTCCTAGCAAGGAAGTGTCGCATTTACATTCATTTGAAGTGTATGCGAGGTATACATAACACTTCGCAATGAATATTATATGTTATCATGAAACATAGAAATGAGATGTGATATCTCGTTTTAAGAATCATTAGAACTCTATTGCTACGATACGTAGACATCTGCAAACGTTATTTCCTAGCAAGGAAGTGTCGCATTTACATTCTTTTGAGGTGAATACGAGGTATACATAACACTCCACAATGAATATTATATCTTATCGTGAAACATAGATCTGAGATTCGATCTTGCGATATAAGAAGCATAAGAACTCTATTGCTACGATACGTAGACATCTGCAAACGCTATTTCCTAGCAAGGAAGTGTCGCATTTACATTCTTTTGAAGTGAATGCAAGGTATACATGACACTTCGCAATTAATATTATATCTTATCATGAAACATGGAAATGAGATGCGCTATCCCGTTTCAAGAAGCATTAGAACTCTATTGCTACGATACGTAGATATCTACAAACGCTATTTACTAGCAAGGAAGTGTCGCATTTCCATTAATTTGAAGCGTAGACGAGAAATACATAACACTTCGCAATGAATATTATATCTTGTCATGAAACATAGAAATGGGATGCGATATCGCGTTTTGAGATGCAATAGAAATCTAATGCTACGATACGCAGAAATCTGCAAACGCTATTTCCTAGCAAGGAAGTGTCGCATTTACATTCTTTTGAGGTGAATACGAGGTATACATAACACTCCACAATGAATATTATATCTTATCGTGAAACATAGATCTGAGATTCGATCTTGCGATATAAGAAGCATAAGAACTCTATTGCTACGATACGTAGACATCTGCAAACGCTATTTCCTAGCAAGGAAGTGTCGCATTTACATTCTTTTGAAGTGAATGCGAGGTATACATGACACTTCGCAATTAATATTATATCTTATCATGAAACATGGAAATGAGATGCGATATCCCGTTTCAGGAAGCATTAGAACTCTATTGCTTCGATACGTAGACATCTGCAATCGCTAATTCCTAGCAAGGAACTGTCGCATTTACATTCATTTGAAGTGCATGCGAGGTATACATAGCACTTCGCAATGAATATTATATCTTATCGTGAAACATAGATATGAGATGCGATCTCGCGATATAAGAAGCATTAGAACTCTATTGCTACGATACGTAGACATCTGCAAACGTTATTTCCTAGCAAGGAAGTGTCGCATTTACATTCATTTGAAGTGTATGCGAGGTATACATAACACTTCGCAATGAATATTATATGTTATCATGAAACATAGAAATGAGATGTGATATCTCGTTTTAAGATCATTAGAACTCTATTGCTACGATACGTAGACATCTGCAAACGTTATTTCCTAGCAAGGAAGTGTCGCATTTACATTCTTTTGAGGTGAATACGAGGTATACATAACACTCCACAATGAATATTATATCTTATCGTGAAACATAGATCTGAGATTCGATCTTGCGATATAAGAAGCATAAGAACTCTATTGCTACGATACGTAGACATCTGCAAACGCTATTTCCTAGCAAGGAAGTGTCGCATTTACATTCTTTTGAAGTGAATGCAAGGTATACATGACACTTCGCAATTAATATTATATCTTATCATGAAACATGGAAATGAGATGCGCTATCCCGTTTCAAGAAGCATTAGAACTCTATTGCTTCGATACGTAGACATCTGCAATCGCTACTTCCTAGCAAGGAACTGTCGCATTTACATTCATTTGAAGTGTGTGCGAGGTATACATAACACTTCGCAATGAATATTACATCTTATCGTGAAACATAGATATGAGATGCGATCTCGCGATATAAGAAGCATTATAACTCCATTGCTACGATACGTAGACATCTGCAAACGTTATTTCCTAGCAAGGAAGTGTCGCATTTACATTCATTTGAAGTGTATGCGAGGTATACATAACACTTCGCAATGAATATTATATGTTATCATGAAACATAGAAATGAGATTCGATATCTCGTTCTAAGAATCATTATGACACGATCGCTACGATACGTAGACATCTGCAAACGCTATTTCCTAGCAGGAAAGCGTAACATTTACATTCCTCTGAAGTGAATACAAGGTATACATGAAACTTCGCAATGAATATTATATCTTATCATGAAACATAGAAATGTGATGTGATATCGCGTTTTAAGAAGCATTAGAAATCTATTGCTACGATACGTAGACATCTGCAAACGCTATTTCCTAGCAGGGAAGAGTCGCATTTACATTCCACTGAAGTGAATACAAGGTATACATGAAACTTCGCAATGAATATTATATCTTCTCATGAAACATAGAAATGTGTTGTGATATCGCGTTTCAAGAAGCATTAGAACTATATTGCTTCGATACGTAGACATTTGCAATCGCTATTTCCCAGCAAGGAAGTGTCGCATTTACATTCATTGAAGTGTATGCGAGGTATACATAACACTTCGCAATGAATATTATATCTTATCGTGAAACATAGATATGAGATGCGATATCCCATTTCAAGGAGCAATACAACTCTATTGCTACGATACGTAGACATCTGCAAACTCTATTTCCTAGCAAGGAAGAGTAGCATTTACATTCCTCTGAAGTGTATGCGATGTATACGTGACACTTCACAATAAATATTATATCTTATCATGAAACATAGAAATGAGATGCGATATCGCGTTTTGAGATGCAATAGAAATCTAATGCTACGATACGCAGAAATCTGCAAACGCTATTTCCTAGCAAGAAAGTGTCGCATTTACATTCTTTTGAAGTGAATGCAAGGTATACATGACACTTCGCAATTAATATTATATCTTATCATGAAACATGGAAATGAGATGCGCTATCCCGTTTCAAGAAGCATTAGAACTCTATTGCTACGATACGTAGATATCTACAAACGCTATTTACTAGCAAGGAAGTGTCGCATTTCCATTAATTTGAAGCGTAGACGAGAAATACATAACACTTCGCAATGAATATTATATCTTGTCATGAAACATAGAAATGGGATGCGATATCGCGTTTTGAG